>NC_067400.1:123268490-123622240 GCF_016432865.1 Antechinus flavipes | reverse complement strand
ATTTTGATAGAAGAGCTGGTGAGCCCTGATAAAGTAGCTGAATAATTTACAAGCCTTTGAAAGAGTTAACAAATATCACTACTTCTCTTACCTTTTTAGCACAAAGAACTCCACTAGACTGTAGGAGAGAAACATTATTTGAGCAGTGAGCAGCTCTTGGCATCAGATCACAGACACTCCTTTTTTTGTCCAATCATCAACATGGACATATGCCATGGGGGCTCTGATTGAAATTAGGCGGATATTCATTATTTGCCCAGTCTGAAGGGAAACTTGGAGTTCTAACTGTCTCTTTTACTCGAAGAAGATGTTTTCTTCTGAGTCTTAAATCTTTTTTTTTTAACTTAGAAGAAAATGCACTTGGGAATCTTCATAGTCATTCATGGGAATGGGAGACTAACCAGCATAGTATCATAATTAATTATGGGTAATATTGACCAAAGGAATTTTAAAGTCACTTGCAAGGAAAATCAGCAGTAGCAAGACCTTTCCTATGGAAGAAAAAGACACATTTACTTAAGAAGGTGATTAATTGATTTTATATAATTTCACCTTTCCCTTTGACTGATGGGGGAAAGGAGGAGGATGACTAGAGTTTTTCTCTCATAGTTTGTAGGCATTTCTCTAAATTAAAATGTGAAGAATATCTTATGAAAAAATTATAAGTTTCTTGAGGGTAGGTACTATGCTTTCTTTCATCCAGATAAACAATAATGGGGAGACAATTCACTCTGAAATCTGAAGACCTGAGCTTTAAATCCCATGCATGGTGTAGGAGACCTTGGGCAAGTAATTTAAATTTCTCTGAGCCTTGGTTTTCTTACTTATAAAATGAAACAGTTGGACTATATGGCTTCTGAGTGAAATGTTATGGAGTTGCTTTGTCCCAACCTTAAATATAAAGCTTAATAAAGGATTTCCTTTTTGAACAAAGGCATGCAAGAATCCCCAGTGCCTAGAACAATGCCTAGCACATAGTAGGTGCTTTAAAAATAATTTTTAAAAATGTATGTGACTTTAAATAGGAGGCCCTATATTTCCAGTAACATTATTTCTCTTTAATTATCCTAGGGAATATTTAAAAATAAACTTAATAGTTAAAAATGTACAATCTTATTATTAATTACCATTGACAAGGAATAGCTGACCTAGCTACCTATGTGTTTTTAGAAATATTATGAGAAATATATTTTAAAACATTTGTTAACTGTTGTGAAAATCTCACTCTAATACACTTGAATATATTTCAACTTGTTTGTAACAACAGCCCTTCTCCATTTAAAAAATCAATTAAGTGCCTTTCATCTACCCCATAAACATTTATTTATAGTTGGGTACAAATCCTAGCTCAGCCATCTTTTGTCATCTTGGGCAAGCCATTTAATTTTTTTTTTTTGGCTTTAATTATCTATAAAATGAGGAACTTAATTTTTTCTGTTCACAAATCTATGACTTTATGATCTTACATATTAAAGTTTGCAACTTGCTTTGTCTCCTCTGATCCTTTTAAATATCCTCCAGGTGTAAATATTGAGTTAGGCAATGACATTGCCAAAACAGTTGGACCATGAAGCTTGCTTTCAAGTAGCTTACAACTTAACTGAGAGAGAATGGCATGTGTGGAATTAATGATAACAAAGGGAAGAATCTTGTCAAAAGAAGATGACCAGGCAAAACGTTGTGAAAAAATTAAAGTCAGATAAAGCACTTCACCTGGATAATAGTAGATAGGGGAAAGAAGGACAGTGAAGAAGGACAGTGAAGATACAGGAAAGGTTTGTTGGGTTGTTTTTGTGTATGTGTATGTTTGTGAGATAATCAGGGTTAAGTGATTTGCTCAGGATCACACAACTAATAAGTGTCAAATGTCTTAGGTTGGATTTGAATTTAGGCCTTCCTGAGTGCAGGATCAGTGCTCTAAGTACTGCACCATCTCACTGCCCTGACATAGGAAAGTTTTAATGGAAGAAATAGAAGCTGGGCTTTAAAGGAAAAGAGAAATATTAATAATGAAAATTATATTTATTCCCCAATGAATAAGTGGTCAAAGGACAAGAAGAAACAACTTTTAAAAGAAGAAATAAAAAATATTAGCAATCATGTGATATTGTTACAAATCACTTCTGTTCCCTTTTTATTAATTTATGGACTAAAACAAGCATTTCTATAGCATAATATAATAAAAACAATGATTATACATGAAAATGCAAATCTACTATGTACAATATGCTATTCCTTTCCAACATACAACAAAATTATCATGCAAAATATCATCTTTCTTCTTGCCCTTCCTCCCTTCCAGTCCTAGAGATTGCTATCATTAAACATAAATAGATATGTATACAAACATATGTATGTTTTATATATATACACATACATATATATATAATTATTCTAAGCATTCTATTTATTAGTTTTTTTCCTGTGTGATTGCATCTTTTTCATATATCCCTTATAGCCAGTTTGAATATTAATAATAGATTAAAAAAATTTATCCACTCAAAGTTGTTCTTAGAATAATACTTCTCACTCACAAATTGACAAAGATAGATAAAAACAAGATAGAAAAAATATATGTTGGGGAAACTGTAGAAATACAGGCACACTAATGCATTCTTTTTGGAGCTTTGAAGTAGGCCAATTATTCTGGATTAAAACCAAAAAGTCATTAAAATAGTAATAACTTTTGAGCCACAATAACACTTTTAGGTATATGTATCAAGGAAGTCAAAGAGAGATAGAGAGAAAAAAAGTGATCTTATATACATCAAATTATTTATAGCATCATTTTTAAACATAGCAAAGCCAAAGTACGTATCCATCAATTTAGCGAATAATTAGAGAAATTTGTAGTATAAAGCTATAATGAAATACACACACACACACACACACCACACACACACACACACACACAAATGTGGCTATAATGATGTAAATTACTAGAATTAAAAAAAAGAATAGAAAGGCTGAGTAGTCTGAGTAATTATAGTGACCAGTGTTGGTCTTGGAGACTAGTCTGAGAAAATATCATTCTCTTTCTTCATTTCAGAGATGGGGGAGTGGTGTTATAGAAATAGAATATTATTTATCCTATCAGACACAGTCAAGGTGTTGATTAGTTTTGTTGAAATGCTTCTTTCCTCTTTTATCTTGTAATCTTTGTTATGAGGAATATTTCTCCAAGTGAGAGAGGAGCATATGACAGGAGGAAAGGAATATGTATGTAGAAATGAAGGTCATACAAGAATAAAAATAAGATTAAAAAACTTTTAAAACAGAAAATATTTTCTTCCTTTTATGTGTTTTAGTTTTAATAGCAAAAACAAGTTTTTATTAATTGCTTCCTCCATCCTTTTCCATTTTGAATACTGTGGTTACTGAGTACAGATCTTATTCTTTCTTTTCTTTAAAAAAATCTTAAATGATTAATGAAATATTTTGGTTTTACATTTAGATATATGTCTTCTTTACCTATCTACTGAGGCATCCCTTGTAATAAAGAAAAAGCAAAATGAAAAAAAAAGGCAGTCCAGCAATAATACAATATTCTATACCCATAGTTCCCCACCTTTGACAACTTTGGTCATCATAATTATTTGGCATTCAGCTTTAAAAAAATCTTTTGGCATTTATTGTTGTAGTCATTATATATATATATATATATATATATATATATATTATATATATATATCCTGATTCTGTTTACATTGCATTAGTTTATATACATTTTTCCATGTTTCTGTAAATCTTCATATTCATCATTTTTCACAATGCAATGGTGCACCATTATATTCATGTTTCATGAATATATACCATTACATTAGTTTGTTTAGCCATTTCCAAGTTAACCATCGTGTATTTTCCCCTTTTATTGCCAAAGAAGGAATGTAAATGATGTATTGGTATATATGGGACCTTCCTTTCTGTTATTGATTTCTTTGGGGTAAATGCCAAGTAAGGAGTTCAAAAGGCCCAACTGTTTAATCATTCAAATTAAGTATAATTCTAAATTGCTTCTCAGAATGATAGTACTAATTCATAGCTCTATCAATGATGGGTCAGTGTGTCTGTATTTCTATGGTTCTTCCAGTGTTGCATATTTCAAACTTTTGTCATCTTTCTTAATTTTCTGGGTGTGAAGTAGAACTGCTTTTGTTTACATTTGCTATATCATTAATGATCTGGAACAATATTTCACACAGTTATTAATAACTTATGATTCCTTTTAGAACTGATTGTTCCCATCCTTTGATAACTGAAAAAAATAGCTTTTAGTCATACATTTGAGTTTGTTTCTTATATTTCTCAACTATGAAACTCCTGTCATAAATATCTGAAACAAGAATTTTTTTTTCCAATTGAGGTTTTGTATCTCACTGTAATTGTTGTTAGTTCATGATGAAGTTTTTCAAAAATCATGTAAATCTAAATTATTTTTAGTATATTTTATGATCATCTTTACCCCTTGTTTGAGAGATTCTTAAATTTTTTTGTATCTGGAGAGAGACCCCTTTCACAATTTGGTGAGATCTATGGACTCTTTCTCAGAGCAATATTATTAAATGCATAAAATAAAAGGTTAAGGATTACAGAAGAAACATATTGTAATGAAATAATGTTGCAAATGTTTTCCCACCTGGCAACCTGATAGACAAACTGAAATCAATCCAAGATTTTGAACTAATCCTGGTTTTTGCCTTCTGGTTTACCCAGAAGTTCTTCTTAAAGAAGGAACTCTTCCCCAAGTAATTTCTATTCTTGGTTCTATAAAACACTGTATTTAGTTGTTTTTGATTCTTTCTTGTCTATCAATTCCATTGATTTATATTTTAAAACTAATACCAAACAGCTTTGATAATATTTTATGACATTATTTGAGATCAGACAGAGCTATTTCTCTTTCATTCTTACTTTTATCCCACTATTCAATATTTTAAGATTTTATGATTTTTTCTTTCAAGTAAATTTTATTTTTTCTAGCTCTGTAAAGAACCTTTGTAGTGCTTTCATTGAAATAAAAACAATTCTCTCCAATTACATGTTATCATTTATTTCTTTAAAGAACATTTTATTGTTGTATGTCTATAAGTCTAATTATCTAATCTTGGATTCCTGGATGTTTTATACAACTTGCATACATTTTGAATAAGATTTTCCTTTCTATTATTTTTTCCTATAGTTTGATATTGAGGAATAGAAATGATATTTAATCTTATAGATTTGGGGTTTTTCTGTACTATAGAAGCTATTGTTTCAGTTGTTTTTCATATTCTTTTTGACTTTTTTTGTGTCAACTATCATCATCATTGTCATGAAATAAAGATTTGATTCTTCTCTTTCCTTATTTTTGTATCTCTAACTTCTTTATTCTGTTATTGCTATAGCTAGCTTTTTCAGGACATCCTTACTTTATCCCTACATTATTGGAAAAATTTCTAACATTCCCTTATTACAATTAATATTATATCTTAATTTTAGAATATACTCTTTAAAATAATGTTTTAATATTGCTTTTTTATGCCTGTGCTTTGTAGGGTTTTTAGCATAAATGACTATTGTACTTTTCCAAATATATTTTTGTATCTAATACAGTAATGTGGTTTTCAGTATTATATTTTAACTGAATTAACTTTTGTATATTATTATTATGTTATTACAATTAATAATTCTAATATTTAAAATTGATCCATTCTCACAACCATGGTATAATTCTAACTTGTTCACAGAGAATAATTTTTGATAGAGGGTAAATTGTTACAATTTTCTTGATAGGGATCTATTTTTTCCTTCAATATTCTTTAGTGAGAGTTGTTTGTAGTTCTATGTTTTTGTTTTATTTTTACCTCATTTAGGTATCAAGATTATATTAATTTCATAAAATGAATTTGATAGAATGTTTTCTTTCTTAATTTTGAAAACAATTTGAACCTTATAGTACCAATTGTTCTTTAATACAATAAAAAATTGTAGTCATACATGAATCTGTGATGAGAGTTGAGATTGTTCATTTAAGGTGTTCAGTTTCATTTTCTGCAATTGGTTTCTTTAAGATCTTTATCTTATGTTTTAGATACTTTAAATTTTAAAATATAACAATATATTTCTTTTAAAAGCTTAATCTTGTTTGTACACAGTTGACTATTATAGGCTCTGATTATTCTTTTTCCTTTCTTTTATCCTGATTTCATCTTATTCAATTGGAGGCAGAAGAAAATTTGATTTCTTCCCCTCTTTTTGTTCAGATTTACTAAAAGATTATCAATGCTGTTAGTCTTTTCAAAGAATTCAATTTTGTATTAGTTTTTAAAAATTCTTTCTACAGACTTTTTGTTGAGGGAATGTATAATAGTGAGTGGAACTCTGACCTTAGAGCAGAAAGTTTTGAGTTCAAGTCCAACCTATAACAAATGTTATCTGATTCTAAACAAATCACTTAAACACTTTCAGCCTCAGATTCCTTTATATATAAAATGGGGATAATAGTAACATCTAACAGGTTTGTTGTGAAGTTCAAATGAAATACCATACATATATACAAGCTTACATATATATTTACACATACACATAAAATTTTTTAATTGGATAAGGAATGACAGAATACAAATGTGAGGAAAGAGTCAAGACTGATATTTATATTACTGTGTGGGATAGTATTAACCACAAAAACAATCAGAGACCCCAAGAGTAAGAAAAAGCAAAAAGGAAGTTATTATGCTCTCCCAAGAAAAGACATTTCCCATCTGACTAGGTACTTGTCAGTAAAATGGTGCAAGGTAAAAACTGCAAAACACAAGATTAAATAGGCTGAACACAGAAGCTTTTCCCCCCACCCCAGCCTTTTCTCCCATTGTTTGGGGAGTCTGGGCTTACATTGTAATGCAGAAATCTAAAAGAGGTACTTAAATGCTAATTAAGAGTTGGTAGGAAACTGGAGAAGGACTAAAAATACCTGGGTTACAATGTTATGCCACAGTTCCTTTTTATTGTTCTGTCTCAGTCTCCCTAAATGGTCCTCCTTCATTTTCCTAAATTGTCCTGCCTCAGTTTCCCTAAATTGTTCTTCCTCAGTTCCTTGTATTGTTCTGCCTCAATCCCCCCCAATTGCAATCCCCTTTCCTGTTAATTAGGACTGAGATAATTAGGGCTGTGGAGATCTGGCCACTCTGGCGTCCCAAAAGAGTCATAAACTGAAAATGTATAATCTCATATAAGGGGGAGTTCAGATATCTGATTCCTAAGTCCTCCTAACTTATCAAGAATTTATGGTCCTCACCCCCGACCCTGTCAGAACCGGATCAATGGTTCATTCATGGAAATTCCAGCGTTTGGACCCCACCTCTTGCCTTTGTCTTCCCTGACTTCTGGAGCCATATATAATTCATTGGAATCTCACATTTAATGCTGATGTTGAATGCTTTAAGACATCAGCCTTGGGACCAAAATGGATCCTTTGGTCCCAGAAAATCTCTCCCTCTCAGAAATCCAAATAAAATGTTAAAAACTCCCTAATCTCTATCTTGCCTCAGTTTCTCTGGCATTATAACAATGTATTTTAGAAGAAGCCCAATTTCTATGAGTGTAAAAGATTGGAGAGAGTGTAAGAGAATGATAGTGACTATAAAAGAAGCTTTTTAATAACCAATTGGAATGTCAAGAAATCACGATAGATGACAAAACAGAGGAGTATAGGGGGTGTGGAGGGGTAGTTGGGGATGAAGTGGGAAAGAGAAAAACACTTTGAATAGCTGGTGACCCTCTAGAAAATAGAATGAGAAGGTAAAAGCCTGCTAGCAGAAAAAAATGAAGAAAGTATAAATTCATTAATAGGATGTTTGGTCTTTGGGATCTTGTGATAATGAGGGAGTGTTGGATTCTATCTTCTCAAACATCAGGAAAAAAAGTCACACCAAAGCAAAGAAAAGAAAAAAATGAAAAGGTACTAAGCAAGTCTCCATAGAACTGACAATGTATACTCTGTTCAATTTCTTTGTCTCCTTCCAAGATAACTGACAACTATTGAAAGATGATACACAGTATTTGGAAAAACTGCTTGATG
This sequence comes from Antechinus flavipes, assembly GCF_016432865.1. Lineage (NCBI taxonomy): Eukaryota > Metazoa > Chordata > Mammalia > Dasyuromorphia > Dasyuridae > Antechinus > Antechinus flavipes. The sequence continues at coordinate 123,614,184 of NC_067400.1, read as the reverse complement.
TCACCCTAATTTTAGATCAGACCTTAGCTATGGGAAACTGTAGGTGTCTACTTGTCTAAGCATATGTTGGCTAGAAAGAAATGATGCATTATTGTTTATGCCATATGTGATGAACCAATGCTTCCACTCATGGAAATGAGTTCACAATCAAGGAGGCTTCCATATATATAGGCTCTAGAGACCAAATGATAAAAAAGCCACAGGTTCATGACCTAGAATGAGCAGATATTTCCTTCATGAAGGATGAAATGTATAGTCAAAAAGGGTCTGCAAAGTCATTGTCTGAGAGGAATTGGTCTGGAGACCTATTCTCTTGCATTTAGTAAAGAATAAGAAAGAGGCACTAGATTGGGAACTTTGGTTTTACCAACAACCCCTTACTCCTTGAACTTCTAGCACATGATTACATACAGGAATATCTCATTTTATTTTGTTTTGCTTTATCTTGTTTCTAAGATATTGCATTTTGTTTTGTTTTGTTTTGTTTTGTTTTGTTTTGTTTTTTTTGCTTTTACAAATTGAAGACTTAAGGCAATCCAATGTCAAGCAAGCCTATCTGTACCATTTTTTCCAACAGCATAAGCTAACATCTTGTCTCTGTGTTACATTTTGGAAATTATTGCAATGTTTCAAAATTTTTCATCATTATATCTTTTATGGTGATCTGTGGTCAGTTATCTTTGATGTTACTACTATTGTAATTGTCTTGGGGCACTACTAACTACATCTCTATAAGATGGTGAACTTAATAAATGTTGTGTATGTTCTGACTGCTACATTGACTACTGTTTCTCACCTCTCTCCCTCTCCTTAGGCCTCTCTATTCTTTGAGATGTATTCTTTGAGTACTGAAATTAGTCTGGTTAATAACCCTATAAAAGCCTCTTAACTATTCAAATGAAAGGGCTAGTTGAAAGTCCTGCTCTTTAAATCAAAATGTATAAACAATTAAGCTTAGGGAGGAAGGCATCAATCAGCAGCCATCAGCATCAAAATAAGACTCTCCACCAGCAAAAGGATTGCCACTCACAGAAGGCTCAAAGGATGATAAGAATATGTATATATATATATATATATAATATATATATATATATAATATATATATATATATGTATATATATATATATTAGCTATAAAGAATTTTTAATTAAGATATATTCATCCTTTTTTTTTTTAGTCATAATATTATTGTATAGTATAGTATAAACTTAACTTTTATATGCATGGAGCAACCAAAAATTTGTATGATTCTTTTTATTACAATATTTATTTTATTGTGGTGATCTGGAACTGAATTCACAATATCTCTGAGGCATGTTTGTACTGGAGAGTAATAGGAGTATTAGGTTTTATTGTGGTGACACAGAGCAGAGTAGTTGGGGTCCCTATGTATAATAGTACATTTGTGGTAGTATCTTTCAGATGATGTAGGGCTCCAATTACAACAGTTACAATAACCAGCATTTCTATAGCATTTTAAGGTTTACAAAACATTTTGCAAATATAATGTCATTTGATCCTTGCAACAATCCTAAGCTGTAGGTGCTATTATTAAACTTACTTTACAGATGAGGAAGCAGGCTGAAAGAAGTTAAGTGATTTGTCCTGGTGGAACAATTAGCCAGTGTCCTTGGACAGATTTGAAAAACCTGTCTTTAAGTTTAGGTCTCTATCCACTCTGTACTATTTTCTAACTTCTGAAAAGAATTGTAAAGGGCAGGAACTCTGGAGAAATATACTTAAGGCTCAGTACAATTGATTTAATCCTACAACAAGGTGTTAACTCAGTGGAATTGATAAGACAATGGTTATCTAGTTTATATATACTTAGTACATAACATGGTGATGTAATAGTTCTACAACTGATGTAATTATAATAGAGTATTTAAACTGAGGACAAAGTCAGCCACAGAGATTCCATCTTTGATCAGCATCATGGTGGCTCTCCTGCCTCCTGCATTCCTCCACTGAAACCAAGACCCATTCTGGAGAGCCTCCAGGAAGCTAGCCCGGCCCCAGGTGAAGGAGATAATAAAGACTTTGGACTTTATCCCTGACTATTCTCTGGTGATTCTTCTGCTGAAACCAAGGTTGGTCCCGAGACCTCCAAAAAGCTAACCAGAACATTACAAAGAGCCATGGTTGGATCAATCATGTTCAGTCACTTAAGTTTCTTACTCTTGCTCCAGGCTTCCATTGTCATGTGCATGTCACTCAAGAAAGAAGTTTATTTCCTATTTCTGGATAATATAAATCAAACACCTTATGGTATCCCCAAATCTTCAGGTAGCCTCCAAAGACAGCTACTTATTCAAGATATTCTGTGGGAATTAATCCCCTAAAACTTTGTATTAATAAATTTGTATTTTGGGAGTGTAGTTGATGATCAGTCCAATTATATATCCTCCATATAGTGCCTTTAAATTCCTTGTCCTTTTATCTTGTTACCACTTATACTTTACCAAATTCCAAATCCAGTTTGCTTCTACCATCTGCCAGTTGTATGCTGTTCCAAATCATTAATTTGTTTACCTTGAATAGTCAGTTGGAGGATAAAAGTAATTACAGATTCTGAGAGGCAGTGTTACTTTTTGACTTTCAGTTTCTAGCCTTAGGTATCTCTTATGCAAGAAAGAGAAGTTGCAGTCATATTTTCTTTGCTTAAAGCCTATTCAACTTAAAGTTGATTATTATTTTTTTTTGCATCTTCTTTTTAAAAAGGAGAAAAATCCTTTCCCTAGAAGCTGGCAAAGCTTCCTTAGTTTTGTTCCCACAAAACCTCAGCTATCATAGATCCTTATATCTTCCTACCAAAAGATTCTCAGCCCCAAGCACCCAGCACTTTCAAACAAAATGCTGTTATCTCAACTGGCCAGTAACTTTAGACTTAGTCTTCTCTTTGTAGATCCCTTCCAAGTCCAGGGCTTGAAGCCCCAAATCATAGATCTCACCCTAGCTTACAGTAATTATTCCATAAAGTTTCTATTTTAATTCTCTGAAGCATAAATCAGGTAATAGTTATTTCCTTAAAATTATCAAAAATCTCTCAGGTTTTTGGTTCTTCAGTTTTAAAATTCTAAATCTCTTCATTATCCCAGATAGAAAATGAGTATATGAAGGGAGTGGTAGAGATGGGAGTGAAGGAATGAGACAGAGAGCCACTAAGAGACAAAACCAAGCCTAGGGGCCAAACTCATTATCTCTGGAATTACTGGCCTATTCCTTGTGCAAATGCACTCAGAGACAATGGGACTTTGTTATAAATTCTTCACACAAAAATGAACTATGTCTATTTTTTCCACAGTCTTTCATGTTGATAAATCAAGAAGTGCATATCAGATATATATTTCTATTCTTAAATAAAATAAATCTAGTGTGACTTTTCTTAGGGAAAAATAAAAACAATTCTAGTTAAAAACTATTCTCAAGTTGAGATATGCAGCATCTTAATGGTGGATTAACACCTCTGCAATGAGGGCTTGCCTAGTCTTTTTCAAGTTTGCTCATCCGTCTGGGTGTCCACCTGACTCATCCAACTATCACCTGTGGTTCCAAGAAGCTGCAACATGTGCCGCAGCTACACCCCAGTAATTTCCCGGAAGCCTGGTGTCAACAGGACTGGAATTAGCCTCTAACCTGTGGGTAGCTGAAGCTGTGGAAAGCAGGCTAGAAACAGAAGAATAGGGATGCAAATAAAAGTTTAATGTGAGGAAAATGAAACCTTCAGGCTGGAGTCCCTTCCCACCCCCCTCCTAAGGAGGGTTTAATGCTGGTTCTAGGTCCACTTATGTACATGAAAGAGGTTGGTCCACCGTGTAGTCATTCTTAGACTTACTTTCATGGTTAGCATTTCTTGGGACAATGCAGATTTTCTCAAGTCCCAAGGGAAAAACTATTGTCTCAAGTTTTGGGAGATCATTGTCATACTTCAGTAATAGAACCTGCTTCTGTGACCAGGAGTGAAGTACTTGTCAGTACTATAAACATATAATGTATGGCTACTGGATTTAGCAATATATTTTGTCAGAGGGCGATATCCAGAGCACAGAGGATTGTTGTTATGCAAGCCCAAGGCACAGCCTGCTTATTGGGCCTTAGCACTGGAAAACAGGATATCTCCAAAATATTTTGACATAGGCTAAACCACGTAGAGGATAACTGAAAGGCTTTAAAACCCTCAGTGAGTTAAGGAGATGTCTAAGGTAGACATCTCCTTATGCTTAGGAGTCTAAGCATATAAAGACTCCTTCCCCCTACATCTCCACCTCCCTCCAGCAATGGGTGAATGAGAACAATCTATGAAGATGACATGCAGGCACTGTGGAAGTACTAAGAGCTTGGTCAGCTCCTCCACCACATCTAGGGTAATCATTAATCATCTTGACTTTTGTCTTGCCACCGGAGTTAGATGACTAGGGGAAAGAGTAAAGTTGACAACTTTGTGCAACTCTGCCTCAAAACCGATTCATCCTCAAGTCAACATATCCACTGATGCCATTGATCCTTCAAAAATAAAAAGAAAAGATATCCAGAATATACTCATTCTTTGCATTTTTGCATTTAGAAGGAATTTAATAAATGCTTGTTGATGTGTTTCCCAGATTGACAATTTAAGGCACATTCTTAACATTCATTGCACACACTTATAGGGTTCTTAAAAATCATAGAGGACATGGAAATAAATTATATTTTACTACCAAATAATTGACATGTATTCCTTACCTTAGTTTGATTTGAATTTATAACTTCTTCAAAACTTATTAATAATTGATATGGGTTCCTAAAATCTGCCTGTGAATTATCCTATGATTCTCTGAGAATAAACAAGCAGATCTAGAAGACTAGGTCTCACTTCCAAAGTGTTCCATTTGGGTAATCTCTAGTTCCAGAGTTGCCTCTGGGGAGATTTGTTCTTTGGACATGTCTGATTTTTCCTGAATCTGTCCACAAGGCATTCAAAGGATTATTTGGTCCCTAAAAGCAGAATCAGAAATACAACTCTCTTTTAAGTCAGGTAATAAGGAAAGGATGAGGGTACCAATCCATTGTTTTTATAGCACAAGTGTTTCTCCTTATCAATGTTTCTAAACACAAGAGCAGTGATATCCATTAAACCCATATTGGTCATCATTTTATCTCACATGTATATAATGCAAAGGTTTGTAAGTGTTTTACATACAAGATTTCATTTTATCCAAACATTAACCTTGTGAAATAAAGGATTGTCATCATCCTAGTTTTACAAATAAGGAAATTGAAGCTCTGAGAAGTTAGGTGATTTGATTGTGCTGGGATATGAGTGGGAAGAAGGTGATCATACTAGTTAGTTCTACCCTGGGATTTAAATCAAGATTATCTAGACTCTAACCCCAGAATTCTAACCATTTTGTCAGGTTTCCTAACAACTCTTTAGTGAATATGGAGTCATTATTGGAAGCAATGAAATTGAAATAGAATGACAATGTCTTAGGAAATGGCAAAGGATCAAATTCATTCAAATCACAGTTTCCTCCTCTGTAAAATGAGGGGATTGGATGAAATGATCTCTGTCTCCTCTTCCAACTATAACATTTTAGGATTCTATATTTTGTATATAAACAAGGTCATTAATTTAGGCAGCATTGTATATTTTGAAAATGTATTTTAACAAGTACTTATTTCAATTTTTCTCAATGTCATATAGCTTGTATAATGTGATTTCACTCTGTATTAGTATTAGTTGTACATTGAAGCAATTTTGTTAGCTGCTCTGGAATCTTTCATGATAAAATGTGGTATAGAAACACAAGCCAGATTATTATTACCCATGATTGCTCTGAATGACTGAACATTTCAGCACACATATTTTAATCAGAATACAGACTTCACTAAATGGCTTTGACATCTCTCTACACCCTAGTGCTGCAGGTATGGAAAATTAACAATTCCAATAAATATGGTCAACCTATTGTATGGGTCAGTTACAAATGTAATGAATATATCAAAAATATGTTTTGCTGTTAAGATCTCTGTTCTCATTTGGTTGTTCAATGTTGCCTGTTGTATTCTATCTTATTTCCTGAAAAAATAATAATTTTTTTCTAACTGTATTAACATGAGTTCCAAATCTGTAAAAAAAACCAGATATAAATGTAAAATTGTTTCCTAGTAACTAATTTTTATACATATACATATTTATATATTTGTATTGTTTGAAATAATAAACTAAAACAAATAACATATAATCATATTTCAATTTTCAATTTAATTTAAGGATCTATAATTCACTATGAATGATATATATATATATATATATATACATACATATATATAACATTCTGTTGAATACTTTTCATTTCTCAACTATAATCATCTACAAGTCTTAAATGGTCAGATGAAGTAACAAATTTCATTTGATTTAGAAAGTATGAAGATTTTTGTTTTTATTCCATTCTTTTCCTGTCATATCATTCAAAATTACCTATAGAAATGACAAAGTGTCACATCTTTCAAGATTTCAAATTGAAAGTAAAGTTTTTTTTAAGTTTTTTTAAAATTCTGTTATATAATTTTCTTCTTTCACTAATTTTAAAAGACTTTAGATGTTTATTATTTTTAAAATTTTATGAATTGTTTTGTTTTATTGATATTTTTATATCATAATAATTCCCATTATATCTTCTTTCACATTGAATCTTCCATTGTAACAAAGGAAAACAGTTAAGGAAAATGGACCAACAGAAAACATACCTGAAAGCATCTGAAATATGCTCTCAGGTGACATAGTTTTCTATCAAGAAAGTGTCTATGTTTCATTACCTCTTCTCCAGGAGAAAGACTGGTCATTGCATTTATCTGAGCTTGCTTGGTTTTTAGCATTGCTTTCTTTTGCATTATTGTAATCTCTGTCTCCCTCTGTCTCTGTTTCTCTGTTTTTGTCTGTCTCTCTCTTTCGCGCTCTCTCTCTCCCTTTGTGTGTGCATGTATATTATTTCTAGTTCTGTTTATTTTGCAACACTGCACTCAAATCTTCCATAGTCACCTGAATTCCTTGTGTAAGTTATTTCTAATAATATAATATTCCATTGCATTCCTATATCACAATTAATACAGTTATTTTCTAACCGATGTGCATCCATTCTGTTTCCAGTTTTCCTGATACTACAACATTGTTGCTATAAATATTTTGACATTCACAGAAACTTTATTTTAATATTTGACCCTTTGGGATATGGGCTAGTAAATAGTACAATCATCAGATCAAAGGCTAGGAACAGTTTATATTCATATGAACAATTTAGCTGGAATGATAAAATAATTCCAAATTATTGTTTTAGAAGAGAAGAACCAATTGACAGTTCCACTAACACTATTAGTGTGTTTGTTTTGTGGTAATTGATAGAATTTAGATGGTTTGAGGAAAGATAATGAGTTCTGATTTTTTAATATAATAAGTTCAAGATGTCTGCCAGACATTTAGTTTCAGATATCCAAAAGGCAGTTGGAAATGTAAAACCAAATTTTTGGATAAAGAAATATGACAATGATTTGCATAGAAATAATCATGGAATAAACAGTTTTTCAAAGAAGAAATGAAAAATATCAGCCATTATAGAAAAATTGCATGAAATCACTAGAGAGAAATATAATTTAGAGTAATTCATCCCCAAAAAATTGGCAAAGAGAATAAATAAGTAAAAAATAAGTAAATTCTAGAGATTACTAGAAGTTTTCATATTTCAAAATCATTTGACTATTCAGATGAGAAGTTTTCAGCTAATCTTTATTTGGTGGTGATTCATCTGCAGTGTAATGGCATACTAAAAGGCAAATATCAAGAAAAATCTAATAGAATTCTATTAATACTTTCCAAATGTTGAATATATGCAATTGAAATATGTATGTGTAAAGATCATACATACACATAAAAATATTTGTGTATATATTTATGTGTATATGCACGTATGCATACATGCGTGCACATACATACAAGCATCCTGTTTGGTCTTTTGATTAGGAATGCAGGAAAGTTCTTTTTTTATTCTTGGTTTATTTTCTCCTCCTTCCCTTCTGCCTCAAAAGAATTGTACTGAGTTTTTCTATGTAAGTTTTTTCTTGACTGCAGCCTTTACCTCCTGTAATATTGTATCCCAAATTCTCTGTTCCCTTATAATTGTGGATATTAAATTGTAAGAAGCCTGACTGTGGCTTCTTGGTATTTCAATATTTTCTTCTGGATGTTTGCAGTATTTTTTTTAACCCCAAAGCAATGGATTTTGATTATGATGTTACTTGGAGTTTGCATTTTGGGGCTACTTTTAGGAGATAACCAGTGAATTCATTTTACTTCCACTTTACTTTCTTAATTTAAGAAATCTGGGCTGTTTTGAAGATTTCTTGAAACAAGATGCCTAACGTCTTTTTTTTTCAGTCATGTTGTTGTGATAGTCTAATGATTATTAATTTTTTTTCTTTAAATGTTTCCCAAGCAACTTGCTTTGCTGTGACATATTTTATATTTTCTTTAACTTTTTGCCTTTGTTTTAATATTCCTATTTGTTCCATTAGAATTTTCAAGGAGTTTGTTGCTTGGGCAATGTTTGTACCTCTTACACTAAGTTCTTAACTCCCTTTCCAATTCTTCGAAATTTCTCATTTCTTTTCCAGTTTTCTCTTCAAGAATCTTATTTCAATAATAAAACATGTTAACTAAAAAAAAAACCCTACACTCTTGTTTCATCTTTTCTAGAAATTCTAGTTGAGTTTGTGCCTACCCTGTGTTTTCTCTGAGGTAAGCATCATAATATTTTAAATTTTTTTTGGAGAGGGCATCATTTTCTTCTGGGTTTGTGCCTTGAGTAACTCTGTATTATCATAGCTCATTATGGTATAATTCCTTTTTTTGTTCGCCCATTTTTTCAGTTACTTTTTGACTTTTGACCTAATGTTAGAAATGAGTTCTTCCTATACTTCTAAAGGGAAGATCAGAGTTGGTTTTGTTTCTCTTTTATTTAGTATTGCGTTATTCCAGGATCTCAGGGATATGCTGGAGATTTGCAGATTTCAACCCTATCAAGCTACAAACATTCTGAGCTCTACAAGTTCTGACCTGGTTTGTGTCTATTGTAGGAGTAGACTGTGGATAGCCACTCTTCCTGTCAGTTAAAAAAGTTTTCAATGGCCAATTGTATGCTCCTTTTTTCAATATGGGTTTTCTATCTTGGTTATTACTCTGCAGACTGAACTAACTGGTGGAAGTGAAACTTTGATCTATATTTAGGTTCTAGGTCATACTACTACAATGATGAGGGCTGACTTCTGAACTTCCCCTTTTCTTATTAAGTTGTTCATAGTCTTCCTACCTAGGAAAAGCAAAGCCACACACTGGTACCTTTTTTACTCAGCCTGGATCTGTGACCTAGGATTGGATACTGGTCAATAAAGCTGTCAGTTGGCACCTGCCCTTCCCATAGTGCCTCCCTACAGGAATCTGGAACCTTCTTTTGTGTTATAATGGTACCTCTCCCTGGGAATTGGAATACTACAAGTAAGCATATGCTCTTGCCCTGACTCTGTTCCTAGTGCCTTCTTGTGAAAATATGTTCTGTCTCTCCCTTTCCTTTCCCTCCCCCTATCCCTCTCCCTCCCTCTCTCCTTCTTTCTTCTGCTCTCCCTCTCCTTCCCCTTCTCTTTCTTCCTCCCCCTCTCCCTCTCCTTCCCCCTTCCCTTCTTTCTCTCCTTCCTCTCTCCCTTCCTTTCCCCTTTCCCCTCCTCCCCCTCTATCTCCCTAGGGTCACAAAGCAACTAAGTGTTAACTGTCTGAAACCAGATTTGAACGCAGTTCCTCCTGACTCCAGAGCAGGTGCTCTATCTACTATAACATCTAACTGTCCCTGAAAAGACATTTTCAAAGTTGAAGCACATGAAATCTCAATACTGAGCAATAGATGAATATCTGCAATCCATCTTATAATAAAGAATTTTGAATACTAATTAGGTGAAATAATATCCCCCCCCCAAAGAATCCCACTCTTCTTATTTATAGATTTGTAATTCAAAAAACTACACCCAACTCTTATTAATATATTTTAAATTTTGTGAATAAAAATTTGTGACTATTTAAGTTTTTTTTTCCTTCTCATGAAAGTACCCATAAAATATCTTCAATTATTCATCTTGGTCTACAAAACCTAAAATATTGATTACCTGGCCCTTTCTTGAAAAAGTTTGTCAACCCCTGGTCTATGGTAATATGCTCTGAATTGTGTTTATACTTCTGGTATGCCAAGAGCTTGACTCAAGATGGCAAGGAAATTTCCTTGCACAGACAAGAAAAACATAGCTATATATTGCAAAATCATTCTCTATGTGCATTTGAATAATGAAGGGAAACTCCATGAGTGGAGTTTTTTGAAAGGTTTGTAACCATCCATTCCTAGTTCTTGGTATTGGAGGAATAACTAAGTTTAGCAAAAATTACATTAAAAATATGACTGCCCCTCATCCATTTGAACAATCACTGTTCTACTAGGGAACAGCTTCTACAGTGTGTAATCCAAATTACATTAGTAATTAGTGTAATAATCCAAAATTTCTTAAACTGTTGATCACGACCCTATGTACATATAACCAAATGTGGGGGGTCATGAAATTATAATTTTTTTATCAATAAATTTTATATACCTATATACCCAGGGTTATATAAAAACTTCTCAGGTAAAAAAAGGGTCACAAGTGGAAAAAGATTCAGAAGCTCTGCTATATAGTTTTCATTTCTTTGACACCTGCAACAGCTAAAGACTCTGAAAAGAAAATGCTTGCCACCAAAGTCAATGACCTTATAAAATGGCCCAACATCAGAAACAAATATAGTTTTATCAACTGAAATTGTACTAAAGGAGATACATTACCATCTATCTTGCTGATGCATATTAAGAGTTATTGTGAACTGACATTTATCCTGAAATTAAATCCTGTATGTGCTATGTCCACTTATAAGAATAGAATCTCTTTAAAAGTGGGGATTATTTCACTTTTAAAACATACATATCCAGACTTATCACAGGGTTTGGCACACAGTAATTATTTAATAAATTCATTTCATTCATTCATTCATTTATCTTTGTGTTATATTTTTTCCATCTCTGAGAGAACATGATATGGTTTCTTGTTTGAGAGATAAATATCTCTCAAAGCCTGACTCAGACATTAATTAAGTTATCATTTAACCTCTTTGGGCCTCAGTTTTTTTATTTGTGAGAGATAATTAATAGCTCTTCCCTCAAAGTGTTGTTGTGAGGATCAAATGAGATGGCCTAGGTAAAATGTTTTGCAAAATTTAAAGTTCTATTATAAATACTATAATCACCATGATTTAATTTACATAATCCTTGTCTATTCTTTCTTTTGCCACTTATTTTATTCTCTTTTAAAATATTAATGCCTATAAATAAGATAGTTGATTTCATAACTTATTCTTTTATTAACAAATATGATTATTTATTTTTGTTTCTTTTGGGGGTTGATTTCTTAAATGCCTTTCTTTCATTGAAGGTCCAACTTTTAAAATTGATTACTAGGTTCATTTTTGCAAGATATGGTATCTTGAATTATATTTTGAACTTTAGATTTTTATAATATCATGTTCCATTCTTTTAAATTTTTTATCATTGTGGGGTAATTGAGGATTATTTCAAATAATCTTTCAATGCTAAGCATCTTTCTTGTATATGCATTCAAAATATGTTCTTTGTTACTGAAACTGTGAAATGTAGCAATAGACTTGGGACTTTTAAGCATAAGGTTTTTCTATGATAGCAATCTGTTGATGAGAATCAGTTCTAAATATGATATTTTAAAAAATTTTGGGCAATTATAATGTATTTTTCTTTCAATGTGGCATTTGGGCTCTTTTTAAAAATCATGTAATGCTAGGAGATATCTGATTCTTAGGTTATCTCTGCATATTCTGTATTTAAGATCAATTGCTTTGGTTTGAATAGAATCCATATGTTCTTTTAAAGTTGCTGCCTTTTACCTATGTTCTAAATATTTCATTCTCTCAGAGCCGCTACTCCTTTGGATAAATTCACTATTGTGTTTTCTACCTTTTTTCTTCTCTGTTTTTTCTCCTCTTTAAGTCTCCATTTAGAGCTCTTATTTTTTTTTTTACCTAATTTAATTCATAATATAGTCTTTTAAGTTTTATTTCCCTTTGGAACCACTTTGCAGGTTTTTGCTATTGTTCCATGATCTCTGAGATGTATGCAGAATTCTCCTATTCATTGGGGATTTTATCCATTTTCCTTCATAATGTAATATTTGTTCATATCTTTTTGGCTTCTTAGAATTTTTGTTATTTTCTCCATTTTTGTTTGTCTCTATTGGTTTATATAAATGTGAGTTATAAGTATACTCAGACTTTTTCTCTTGGAGTTTTGATATTTTAGCCTTTCTCTTGTATTCACAGTAGCTTCTATCTGAATTTTCCCTTCACTATTTGGTCTTTTCCTTTTCCATTCTTGAGCACAAGCTATCATAAATGCTACCAAATTGGGAATGCTTCAAGTACAAATAGACTTCATGACAATTTTATTTAATTCAATTCAACATGCATTTATTAAGAACCTACTATATACCAGACATTTTATTAGGTGCTAAGAATAAAAAGATAAAACTAAATAGGTCTTGCTCTCAAAAAAGGTTACAGTCTGTTGAGTAAGGGAGAGGGAAAGGGGGACAGAAAAAGGTATATGTAGAGAGTAAAATGCAAAATAATTTCCCTGGGGAAGACATAAGACTAATATGAAATTTGTTAAAAATAGAATAAGGATCCAGAGCTGTGGTGGGAAAGGCTAAATTCAGACCAGATACCTGGGTAGTTTAGATTAGTGTGAAATTAAACATCCAATATGAGCTGGCAATTAGCAAAAGGAGAGATATTTAACCATAGCAAGGGAAGGATTTTCAAGGAGGAAACCACAGCTGAATCAGCTTTGTGCAACTAGACGCCATGGTGGTCCACTAGTCTAGAATAGATATGGAGTTGAAGCTCTTTATGGTCTTTTGTATTCAGGTAACCAAGAGATGATATTAGTGACCTGAACCTTTAGTCCTAAATGAGTTTAATATAGTCAAATGGAAGATATTATTTCTGCCACAACAAACATTCATTAAGTGATTATTATGGGTCAGGCACTGTGCCAAGCACTTTATAAATATCATATCATTTGATCTTCACATTATTCCAGGGGAAAAGAGGGCTTTTATCATCCCCATTTTATAGGTGAGGAAACTAAGGATTTACCCAAGGTCACAATAGCTAATAAGTTTTCTAAGACCAGATCAAATCTTCTGACTACAGGCCCAGTGCCACTTAGCTGAGAAAAGGGTCGACAGGTAGAATGGAATACTAATAGTAGTGAGAGAGCTGATGTGGATGGCTATAAAGGGGGAATGGAGTAGTCATCAGAGAAAGTAGCTTCACATAGACCAACTTTAATTCAGAATCACAGGAGTTCTGTTCAGTCTAGTTATGTTCAGAAACATTCATCAGCAAAGGGTTGGTTGCTAGATTATGAATTCTTTTAAAATTGTAGTCACAGAAACTCATTAAACAATCTAGATTACTTTGTATTTACTTTGTATATACTTGGTATTGATTTATGGTATTGTCTAAATCCTCTCTCCACAATGTTATACTTCTAGAGGATAAGGACTTCAAAATTTTTTGTCTCTTTCTCCTCAGGATGATGTTTGACACACAGTAGGTACTTAATAAATGCTTGTGGAATTGAATTCCATAAGTTTGATGTAATGATGGCATTTCACACTTTGTTGTCAAGCAATGGCAAATACTGGCATAAGCCTTTGATTATTAGCTCACAACCAATCCTGGATAATACACAAACAAAGTCTGGGTACAGTTAGTCTGTACAGAATACAGCAGGACAATTACCTAAGAGCAGATAATATTGACATTTAGAATTAAAGGAACCAAAGCTGCATTTACTGATGAGAATGCAACTGAATATAGAATTAAAATGTTTTCTCTAGTTTTCTAAGAAATGCCTTTGTTTAAAAGATCACTGCTTAAATTATATATTTATACATAATGGTTTGGGTTATTTTTTTTTTTTTAGCTTTTATTTAGCAGAAGATTTTGTTTTGCTAAAATCTAGCTTTTTTTCTTATTTTCCTTTGAAATACTTTAAAATGTATGTATTAACTGCTTAAATGTGGTGAAATAATTCTCTAGATACTATAGTACTAAAAATGAGAATTCCCACTGGTTATTTTATCAGATCTCAAACAATATCTCAAAAGACAGCATAGACTGAATAGCCAAGAAAGAAAGCTAATGCATCCTGGTGGCATGAAAGCCAGGTGGTAAAGGATATATTTTAATGAGGAATTTGAAAAGAAATGTCCTATGATTAATGTAGAACATCCCTAGGAGAGAGAACTGCTAGGCTGCTAGGAATTGGGAATTGTGAAGAGAGTTGGAGGACTAGCAGGAACAAAAATATCTGAAGCTAACTTGTGTAAATAGAATAATATTGGAAATTTTAAATTTAAAAAAATTGGACTTGTTAAAAAAAAATCTGTACCAAAGGACATTAGCAAGAGGAGAGAGGAAACAGACAGAAAGATAGACACACAGAGAGACACACAGAAAGACACATAGCGAGAAACACTGAGAGAGACAGACAGACAGACAGACACAAATCTATCTATATTGGACAAAGAAGGGGAAAGAGAGAGAGGGAAGGAGAGAGAGAGGGAGGGGGAGAGACAGAGAGAGACACAGAGAGAAACAGAGAGACAGGGAGAAAGAGAGACAGAGACAGAGAGACAGAAACAGACAGAGATACACACACAGAGACAGAGATAGAGAGACACAGACACACACACACATAAAGACAGAGACAGAGACACAGAGAGAGACACACACACAGAGACAGAGATAGACAGATTTTGTTTTGCTAAAATCTAGCTTTTTTTCTTATTTTCCTTTGAAATACTTTAAAATGTATGTATTAACTGCTTAAAAGTGGTGAAGTAATTCTTTAGATACTATAATACTAAAAATGAGAATTCCCACTGGTTATTTTATCAGATCTCAAACAATATCTCAAAAGACAGCATAGATTGCCTAGAGGTAGAGAGACAGAGAGAGAGATACACATAGACATAAACACAGAGAGACAGAGATAGAGACAGAGGGAGACAGAGATAGAAACAGAGACAGAGAAATAGAGAAAATGACAGACACCAAGAAAGATAGATACACAGTGAGAGCCAAAGACAGAGACAGAAAGACATACACAAAGACAGAAAGAAACCCACCCCTACCCCTCATCCCCCCCACAAAAAATTTGAAAGACATAAGTATGTTTACAGAGAAAAGGAATCACACATTTTTGGAGCCTCTATTGTATATAAGTGATGAAGACTCAAGATTTAAAAAAAATCCTCTTTCTTCAATGAAATGGTTATAGTAACATTCAACTATTTCATCTTATTGAATGGGGATATTGCTGGTCAAAATTCATTAGAATATGGATAAGGGAAGAGGAAAATCATTCTTAAAATGAGTTTTGATTGTTTTTTCTTGTTTTGTTTTGGAAGCCTCTGTCAATGGATTTTTTAAAAGAAAAATTATATATATATATACATATATACACACTTTTAAATCAGATACTTCTTCTTCTGACTTAAATCCTTGTCACTAATATGGGGAAAATTATGATCCCTTTCTCAGAATAATGGTTTTCATTGCATAAAGTAAAATGCAAATGATTATAAATGATACTAATTATATTGAGATATAGTTATCAAAATAGTTTTAATAAATAACTTTATGGACCTCAGATTAAGAACTTCCTCTCAATTTACAAGAACTCTACATTATACTTCTAGAGGGTCTTTACCTGGGATTCATGGACCCTGAAAGGGAACATGAATAGATTTCAGGGGCTTTAAAATTTAAATAGGAATCAAATAATTTCTTTTTTTTATTAACTTCTAATAACAATTAATTCTAATAGCAAAAATTATGAATGTAGGCAACAAATCACAGTAGTATTAGTCAGTATCTATGACTATCACCAATAGAAAACACAGATTTTATTAATACAATATAGTAGTTATAAATATCTTGAAGTATAGTTTACATTTATCACTACTTTAAAATTACAATAGATATTGGGCATGATCACACTCTTCCTCTTTATAGATTGTTTTTCAATATAGTCATAACACTTATATAGTATTTTAAAGTTTTGTACACAACTTGTTTTTAAACTTACCCTTATAACATTCCTAGAAGTTAGATAGTTATATTGTTCCTATTTTATAGATGAGGAAATGAAGACAAAGTGAGGTTAATGACTCGCTTATGTTTACATAGCTAGTGAGTGTCTGAGATTGGATTTGAACTCAGGTCTTCCGGATTCTGAACTGGGCTCTCTACACTGCTCCACCTACATCTCCACCTTCATCTAATTGGTTTCCTTTGTAACTTTATGTTTATTTTGTGCATTCAGAAAAGTCTTGAAAAGGGTATTTATAGCTTTGCCCTACTGCCAAGTGGATCAGTGGGAGAATAAAGGTGGAGGACCTCATTTAGTCCAAAGTCCTCAGAAATGAGAAAACAAGCTCAAGAAGGTAAAACAATTTGCCCCACCTCACATAAGTAGTAGAAAATAATGAGGACTGAAGTTATGATTTTCCCTTCCTCTCCCCTGTTTTGGTAAGATAGTTGGGGTTAAGTGACTTGCCCAGTATCACACAACTAGAAAGTGTTGTGTCTCTGGATAGATTTGAATTCAGGTTCTCTTGATTCCAGGGCTGGTGGTCTATCCACTGCACTAGCAAGCTGCCTCTTATGATTTTATTTATGCATGGAATTCAGGAATGAGGAGATGCACTCCACCAATGCAGATTTTCATCCACTCTATCCTTTATAGCCCTAAAGAGGTCCTTAGAGTCCTAATAGATGAGTTAAATTAAACAGGGTCGTAGAAGGCAATGGGCAACTAGGGGGTTCAAGGGATAGAGCACAAGTCTTGGAATTAGAAAGTTCTGAATTCCAAGTCCTGTCTTAGACAACATATTGTTTGATTCTGGACAAATCATTTAACCTATGTGTACCTCATTTTCCCATTAATGGGGTATTAAATAAAAGCCACCTACTTGCCAGAGTTGTTGTAAGAATCAATGAGATAATAAGTATAGTACTTAGATATAGTACTACTATTAGTAGTAGCAATATAGGAGTAGTACTAGTAAAGTCATAGCATTAGTAGTATAGTAGTATAGTTCTAGTACAGTAGTAGTACTAGTGTAGTAGTGTAGTATGAGTATGGTAGCAATACTAGTATAGTAGTAGTAGTACTAGTATAATAGTAGTAGTTGTATAGTAGTACTAGTATAATAGTAGTAGTAGTATAATGGTAATGCTAGTATAGTAATAGTACTTAGTACTAACTCTTAATACAGTGCCTGGCAAGTAGCAAATGCAATATAAATGTTAGCTATTATTACATAATCTATATAACTGGAACTTCAACCTAGTTCTTCCAGACTTTGATGGTAGTTCTTTATCCATTAATCCATACGGCCCCTACTCAAAAGCAGGTTTAGATTCAGTTCCAGGTGTTGAGCTACAAATCCATCTCCATTTTATAATTGGTCCCACAGTCTCTTCTCATAAACAAATCCTGTTATTTGTGATATTTCAGTCCCATCTCATTTTCATTTATTTATTTATTTTTAATGTATATTGTTTTACTAATCATATTGGGAGAGAAAATCAGAACAAAAGGGAAAAATTATGGGAGAGGAAAGAAAAAACACAGAGAAAAGAAGTGAACATATCATGTTTTGATTTACATTCAATCTCCACAGTTCTTTTTCTGGATGCAGATGGCATTTTCTGTCCAAAGTTTATTGAGATTGCTTTGTATCACTGGATCACAGAACTACAGAGAAAAATCAAGTCTTTCATAATTGATTATCACACATTCTTGGTTTTATTGTGTATAATGTATTCCTGGTTCTGCTTGTTTTGCTCCACAACAGTTTGTGTAAATCTTTCTAGGCCTTGATAAAATCAACTTGTTCATCATTTTTTTATGCAGCAATAAGATTTTATTATCTTCATATACAATAACGTATTTAGCCATTCCCCAATTGATGGGCATCTATTCATTTTCCAATTCTTTGCTACCACAAAAAAAGCTACTATAAATATTTTTTGCACATGTGGATTCTTTCCCTTTCTTAATGGTTTTCTTGGAATACAAACCAGGTGGCACTGCTGGGTCAAAGGATATGCACAGAGTTTAGAGATTGCTCTCCAGGATGGTTGGATCATTTCACAACTCCATTAACAATGCCTTAGTGTCCCAGTTTTCCCACACCTCCCTCCAAAATTTATCATTATCTTTTCCTGTCATCTTAGCCAATTTGAGAGATGTGTGGTGATACTTCAGAGTGGTTTTAATTTTCATTTCTCTAATCAATGGTGATTTAGAGCATTTTTCATGACTATTGATGGTTTTAATTTTGTCATTTGAAAATTATCTGTTCATATCTTTTGACCTTTTATCAAATGGGTAATGACTTATATTCTTATAAATTTGACACAGTTCTTTATTTTTTAGAAATGAGAACTTTACAGGCCAGGAGATTATTATATATTTCAACAACAATACTATATGAAGACCAATTCTATTTTTTTAAATTTAATTTTATTTAATAATAACTTTGTATTGACAGAATCCATGCCAGGATAATTTTTTACAACATTATCCCTTGCACTCGCTTATGTTTCAATTTTTCCCCTCTCTCCCTCTACCCCCCCCCAAGATGGCAAGCAGTCCTATATATGTTAAATATGTTGCAGTATATCCTAGATACAATACATATTTGCAGAACCGAACAGTTCTCCTGTTGCACAGGGAAAATTGGATTCAGAAGGTAAAAATAACTTGGGAAGAAAATCAAAAATGCAAATAGTTCACATTTGTTTCCCAGAGTTCCTTCTTTGGGTGTAGCTGTTTCTGTCCATCATTTATCCATTGAAACTCAGTTAGGTCTCTTTGTCATAGAAATCAACTTATGAAGACCAATTCTGATGGACCTGGCCATCCTCAGCAATGAGATGAACCAAACCAGTTCCAATGGAGCAATAATGAACTGAACCAGCTACGCCCAGCAAAAGAACTCTGGGAGATGACTAAGAACCATTACATTGAATTCCCAATCCCTATATTTTTGTCTGCCAGCATTTTGGATTTCCTTCACAAGCTAATTGTACAATATTTCAGAGTCCGATTCTTTTTGTACAGCAAAATAATAGTTTGATCATGTATATTTATTGTGTATCTAATTTATACTTTAATATATTTAACATCTACTGGTCATCCTGCCATCTAGGGGAGGGGGTGGGGAGAAGGAGGGGAAAAATTGGAACAAAAGGTTTGGCAATTGTCAATGCTATAAAATTACCCATACATATAACTTGTAAATAAAAGGCTATTAAAAAAATTTAAAAAAAAAAAGAAATGAGAACTTTATCAGAAACACTGGCTGTAAAGATTTTTCCCCCAGTTTTGTACTTCCATTTAATCTTGTTTCTGTTCATTTCTGTTGCATTTTACAGGAAAATGTGAGCAATACGATTAAATTATTGAAAGCCTTTCAGTTGCTGGTCCCAATTTCCAGGCCAGGAAAACTCCTAAGAGCAAATTGGGATCTAAATTTTATCCTGTTATCCCTTTAATCCTCCAAAATTTACTTGCAGAGACTAAAGAGTGGTGAAGCTTCCTATTCTGTTCTGCCTAGAGACTTTTGTGTAGCCATGTCTCTTCTCTCCCCTACCTTGAAATGAAATATTTTTGGTCAATGAAAAAGAGGACTTTTTAAAGAATAGCTTGAAACTCATAGTATATATCTTGGATAAAATTTGAAGCTATGAGGAACAGTTACATTTTTGGGTAGGAGGAGGGAGAAGCTCAATTAACCTTATTAGGGAAAGAATGAGGAATAGAAAGTTCAAATGACACCAGCTATTCAATTTAAACTCTGGAGAAGCAAAAACAAACAAAAAAAAATGACACAATCTACTCTCAAAGTGTTTGTGTTACTGACTTTAGCTTAGGATCTCTTTGAAAGTTACTTCCCAGACGGATATTCATGAATATAATTCCTTCTACTAATATGTATACTTTGTCGAACTAGTAGTTTTGAATCCTCCCTCTTATTCTGTTGGGCACATGATAGTGCTCTCTTTTATTTTGTTTTGTATTTTTTTATTTTTCTGATTCTATCTTTTTAAATAAAATAACTTTTTAAAAAAGGTTATTGCCCATTCCATAACATTGCATCTACAGCAGCCACATCGCCATGTCATGTGGTGACATGGATGATCATGACAAAAAAGTATTTTTTTTTTTAACATTTTCAGCTCCTTGGAAGAAAGACAATAACAAAAACAAAGGCAAAGGCAAGAGTATGCCCAAATGAGTTCTGATTTTTTCCCATGGAAGGGATGATCATGTCAATAAGATCATAATATTATTATTTAAAG
This sequence comes from Antechinus flavipes, assembly GCF_016432865.1. Classification (NCBI taxonomy): domain Eukaryota; kingdom Metazoa; phylum Chordata; class Mammalia; order Dasyuromorphia; family Dasyuridae; genus Antechinus; species Antechinus flavipes. The sequence continues at coordinate 123,593,609 of NC_067400.1, read as the reverse complement.
AGAAAGGCAATGTGGTAAAATATAAAGCTTCTTAAACTGTGGACAACAACCCAATAACTGAATGTGGGAGTTGTGAAAAATTTGGCAACAGTAAAAGGTTTCTATATGAAATGACCAAAAATTAATTCAAAAAGGTAATGAATTCAAGGTGTTTCTTGCAGTGCTTGCCCATGTTGCCTTGGTCCTTTCACTGTAGCCTTGATTCTTAACAAACAACATGTGCAAATGCATGAACACTGTCAGAAACATCTCAACTCAGATTGGAGTCAGGATCACATAAAAATTCCTCAGGTGAAAATGAGTCATGAGTGGAAAAAAGTTTAAAAAGCCCTGATATAATAAATAAAGTCATGGACTTAGATTTGAGAATACTAGTGTTCATACTTGCTTATGACATTTGCTATCTATGTAAACCTGGTCAAGTCACTTTGACATCTTTGTACTAAGTCATAGACCCATTTAAAATCTGTAGTTCTTGCTGGTGGAGAATGTTTCTACAGCACACAGAACACAGCAGGTGTTTTTTTTTTTTTTTTTTAACACACATAGAAAAGACAAAGACACAGACACAGAGAGAAAGCCAAAGAAAAGAGAATCTGTGGTATGGTTTCATTCACTATACTTATATGCTTAGTGCTTAGCATGGTACCTGGCACATAACAGGCTTTTAATATTTTTGATTGATTGAAAAATGGAATTTCTTCTTGTTTCCAACAAAGATTCTTGTCATTGAATCTTTTCCCTTTTTCTTTGCACACAGGTGCAAAAGTTAAACAAAGATGCTACAGGTAATATATTTTAGCAGCTATTTTTACCATGGGGAAAAAAAAGAGGAAGAGGAAGAGGTGGAAAAGATCTTTGAAACATATAAGCTACTTAGATATCTTCACGTCTGTTCTAGTCTACCAGGGAGCCCTGTGGTTATGAAATGACCTGCTTTTTTCCCCCTGGAATGTCCTTGCAGAACAAACTATTCATTTCCCAAACTAGGAGAATGTCACTTCTCTCTGAATAGTTGTTTTGCCAGGTAGTGAGGTCAGTTAATTGGAGGAAACATGTGGAGGTAGAAATAAGTATTTGTCTTTCCAAAACGAGACACATTTTGCTCACCAAGGTGAATGGAAGACAGAACTCAAGACCTCCTCTTCCTGCTGTTCCTCTTCCTCTTCCAAGTAATACTGTAGGGAAAGGCAAACTTCATGCCTAGAACACTATACCCTAGATTTTGGGAAATCTGAGAATAATTTTCTATTCCATTTATGACTGTATCTACATGGTCAAAGCTAAAAGGAAAACAGGGATTGTAAGTGGGATAATTCAAACCAAAAACAAAGAGGGTTTTCTTCTTCATTAACTTTGTCTACACCACATTCAATGAAGTAAAGATTTGGTAATTATCTAGTAAATTAGATCAATATAGATAAGCAAACTGGATAATTCAAGCCAAAAAAAAAAGCCATTTTCTTGTCCAAACTAATCATGGCTCTTTACCAAATCTGTATTTAATTTTGTGCTGTTTTAAATACAGCTTGAATTATTCAGATTGTTTATCTTCAGAGCCTACATTCACTTGATAATTGCCCAGTCCTATACTCCATTTTTCCATTGTACACACAATAATCATGAGCAAGTTGCCTCTTTGTGTCTTTGATGTTGCCTTCAATCTTCCTCCTGTTCCTCTTCCTCCTCCTCCTCCTCCTCCTCCTCTTCCTCCTCGTCCTCCTCTTCCTCCTTCTTTTCTTTTCCTCCTCTTCTCTTTGACATCTTTCTCTTCCTCTTCTTCTTGTTTCTCCTTTTTCTCCTTTATAGTTTTTCCATTTCCTCCTCCTCCCTTTTCTCCTTTCCCTCTTTCTCTTTTTTAATGATACAAAAAAATAGGTTCAATAATTATGCATGAGGGACATGGTAGAAAAAAAAAAAACAGGAGATTTTGTGTTGCTGGAAAGGAATGGCTATATTGCCAGAATTGCTATAATATCTCCCCTAGCTGATGTTTGTAACTGAGAAGAAATCTATTATTGTTAAACTTATAATGTTTGTGTTAAATGGTTTAACACTATTTAACCTATGTTGGTTGTGGTTCAAATTAGTTTAGCCCCTTTAAAAATCAGGTTATTGAGTCATTCACTGAGACAGCCTGGGAAGAGGTTAATTGGAAACATCTGAGACAATGTGACCTCATGTGTCTCTACTATTAAAGGAAAAGAGTGCCAGAAGAAAAAAGACATGTTTCAAGCTGCTACAGAAAGAAAGGAGGGGACTGAGCAGAAACTCACTGCTCTGAAAGCCCATGAAGCTGAAGATCAGGGAAGTTCAAAAAATCATGACTCTTAGTAACAGTGAGTAACAAAGTGATGTTAATGTGATATTTAAACACCGGGATTCTGGCTGCTTAATTCAGCAGAAAATAAGCACTGCCCTGTAGGATAATATAGTAAAAAGCACATGGTACTTGGAGCTAGAAGAACTGAATTTAAGTCCTACCTGGGCCACATTAAAAATGTGGCAGTGGGCAGGCCAATGTTCTACTCTGAGACTTAATTTCCTCTTTTGTGAAATGAGAAAATTGAACAATATGATCTACAAAATCTTTCTAGTTCTAATGTTCTTTAAGTATGGACTATGATAGAGAGAACCAAGTTATCACCTCAAGTTGTTCAATAGAAAACAATTAGGCTTTGTGTACCTGAAGTAATCAATGAATAAACACTACTGTGTTATCTTAGCCTACTGTGCTAAGAACTGGGGATAGAAAGAGAGGGGAAAAAGCAATCTCAGACCTCAAGGAATTTATATAATCTAAATGAGGAGACAACATTTAAATAAATATGTACAAAATGCATATATATGCAGAATAAACAGAAAATAAGATCTAGAGGAATACAATGTATCTTTTTCACTCTAACAGAAGGAAGATGTTAATATTAAGATGAGTTAGAGAAAGTTTTCTCTAAAACAATGTTAAACTATAGGTTTTAACCTATAATGGGACCGTATAACTGAATATGGGGGCTGGTCACAAAATCATGATTCATTATCAGTAAAGGTTTGATTTGCATACATATTTTATATACTCATGTATTCAGGGTTGCATAAAAATTTCTTGGGAGAAGAGTGGTTGCAAGTAGAAAAAGTTTAAGAAGCTCTGCTTTATAAGATAGGATTTTACTTAGAACATTTTATTTTCAGTTCGCTCTAATAGGTAATATCTGATTAATCTATTCATGTTTTGTAAATTAATTACCTTCCCCCTTAAACTTATAATAAGACACTTATTAATTCCAGTCCTTATGAGCTTATATAACATGTTCTCTGGAGGTAACATTTATATAGATGTTTAAGAATGTGCAGGTATTTCTTGACATGTGAAGAAGAGGAGACTTTCTAATATCTGCTGAGCAAGACTGAGAATGTTCACAAAAAGAATTTATAGGATGGATAATGTTGTTTTTTCTCCCTTCCTTGCTTGCTAGATTAAAAAAATTACATTATAAGGTTGCTGGTGGGGTGAGAATGCAAAACATTTGAATTCAGGCTGCCATATGGCCCATGGATATGAGGTCTCTGTTCTTTGGCTTATAAAATTTGATCATTCCTAAGATAGAGAAACATCAGACGAGGGTCAGATGTTACTTTTGAAGGGCTAGGAGAGCAAGCCACCAGAGGTCCAAGAGCTGAAATGCATTCCAGATTCTGGAGGCAACCAAGCCTCCCATTGGAATCCAAAGTAAATAGGTGGCTCAGAATAGAGCATTTCTGGAGTCAGAAAGATCTGAGTTCAAATTAAGCCTTGGACATTTATACTATTTGTGGGACCCTAGGGTCAAACCTCTGTTTGCTTGTAAAACCTATCTCCTAGCATTGATGTGAGAATCAAATGGGATAATATTTGTAAACTGCTTCTCACAGAATCTGAGAGATGCCCAAAAATGATTACTCCATTCCATTTCAGATTTTGGAGTGGAAGGTTAAAAAGGGAGGAGAACTGAATAGACAAGCTTTTCTAGGATTTTGGCTATGTTTAAGAAGATATGTTGATGATATCTTAAAGAGTTGTGTGAAGGTTTCTTATGAACACGTAATTCAATGAATGAATTCTGCCATTAGTAGAGATGGTTGGGAGGAATGGAAATGGGGAACTAGTCCTGTGGATGACTGAAATTCATAGAAATAAACCTAACAGGTATTAAAAAATAGAAGTACTTTCTTAGTTCTCAAATGATGCCAAAGCCCCATTAAAGCTTTGACCAAAAATGCAGAAATGTAGTAACAAATTGATTTGGTGTATTTCAGATAAAAATGGATAAAAGTCATTGTTTAGCTGTAATGAATTTCCAAACATAAAAAAACAAGCTGAGTTGAGCCTGTAGGATATATTACTGTGGAATCAACTATCCTCTCTGACAGTCTTTTCTCTTTTCAGGACAACACCTGGTCTTTATTCCATCTAAAAAGCAATCTATAACTTACTTTGGTTGCCTAAGAAGAGAAAATGATTTGGTGAAAAGTCTTCAGTTCCAAGTCTCATGGAAGCAGAATGACTTATCTGGGAAGGAACTTTGAACTTTTGAAGGATGTTTCCTTGCCCATCTCAGAAAGCCCATGTCCTGTAGGTAATGGCTTACATGCTTATCTCAATTTAGTCTGAGAAATATTATGTCAGCTGGCTAAAGTTCATTCTTCCTGTATTTATTTTTTTTACATTCATATTTTAACAATTATATACAAAGACACCAAGACAACATACACTTAAAATCTATCCAATGCCTAAAAGTATGATTTTTCCAAATATTTAAAACTTTAAAAGCGGAAGCTATATGGCTCAGTGACTAGAGTGCTGGGCCTAGAATTAGGAACTCTTCCTCAGTTCAAATCTAGCCTCAGATACTTATTAGCCAATGTGACATCATGTAATCCTGTTTGCCTCAGTTTCTTCATCTGAAAAATAAGCTGGAAAAGGAAATAACAAACCACTTTATCTTTGCCAAGAAAAACCCAAAAGGGGCCATGAAGAATTGGGCATGACTGAAAGAACTGAACAATAACAAAAAAACTTTCTAAAATGTATATTTCTGCAGTAGCATTCATTTCTTCTTTATATGTCTGAATTTTGATTACTATAGTTAAATTAGAATTATGGGAAGCTTGGAGAAATGATATTTTACCAATAGAAATCACTTTTTTATTCTCTTAAAGGACAGTCTTCTGACATAGGGATCCTAATTTCCAGTACCATGGGGTGGATAGTGACAGTAGATACATGTGGAAGCATATAATTGGATAATACATAAATTATATAGGTTGGTTTGTGCTTTCAACTCATAGATTCAACAATAACTGGGATAAAGATGGGACAAGCTAATAGAATGTCACCTCCAGAAACAGCATTCCACATGAGGTTTTGAAAAGGCACACTGGTCTGCAGAGGGCACAGATCCCCTCAAACATTATAGGATATAGGCCAACATCGAAAGGCAAACGAGAAGAAATCCTACAATACTCCGGTGCAGCAGAATGGAGTGCAAAGGCCCCTCATCATTACAAACACTCGAGCCTCCTTACAGACTTCCAGCAGAGACAGCGAACACACTTCTGACAAATTCCCAACAGTTTATTTGTCAGATATTTTATTTAAATTGCTTCCTTCTCCTTGCCGAGTGAGCAAAAGAACAGCAATATCCCTTCCCCTCTGTACCTCCTAACTGCTGTTTCAAGGGATAACGAGCAAATTTAGATCTTCATTAGGTTGTTAGTTTGTACAACAGATCCAGTCCCTTCTCTCCACCTTGCTATTGTAATCATCAGAACAAGAATGCCAACTCCCGATGAAAGTCTTTATTTGGGGGCAGAAGTGAAAAAAAATATATACATATGTTGAAATAGTAGGAAATGTCTTCCTGTTTGTTATAAGGAAAGTGTTGCCTAACTGGAAGAAGGGCCCATTAGACCTTAGCAAGCTCGCTTCAGTTCCTGTGTTCAAAAGGCATTTGAAAAAGAAGAGCATTATAATTGTAATATTTCCCTATTCACAAGCAACTTAATAAAATGTGTGCCTATTATCACGAGCCTCCCCTTTACCCTTATTCCCAAGCAACTTAATAAAATGTGTGCCTATTATTATGAGCTTTTACCTCATCTACTTTTGTCATCCACATTTTACCTCCCTTTTGCCTCATCCACTTACACACTCCTTCCTTTTCTTTAAAAAAATAGTATAATATAGAGGAAAGAGTAGTGAATTTGGAGTCAGAAATTATGAATTTAAATCTACAAAAGTTAACTTTGGGCCAATGATATAACCTTTCTTAGTTCTCAGTTTATTCATCTGTAAAATGAAATAGTGGAACCTCTGAAATGAGTTTTTGCTTTTCATCTATGATGTTTGGATCTTTAACTACATTTCAGATCCTTTTTTTTTTTTTTTACTGTGTGAGAAAAGAGCAAGCTGACTTTGGCAAATGATTTTCAACAGTGGCCTCCATCTTTCTAATTTTATAGCTGACTTTTTGTAGAATATGAGACTAACTCTGTGCTTATGCCTAAGAAAATATGCTTAGGTATAGCAGTATATATCCTTTTTTTTTTATTATAAATTTTATTTTATTTAATAATAACTTCGCATTGACAGAATCCATGCCAGGATAATTTCTACACAACATTATCCCTTGCAATCACTTATGTTTCGTTTTTTACCCTCCCTCCCTCCTCCCCCCCCCCCCCCAGGATGGCAAGCAGTCCTATATATGCTAAACATGTTGCAGTATATCCTAGATACAATACATATTTGCAGAACCGAACAGTTCTCTTGTTGCACAGGGAGAATTGGATTCAGAAGGTAAAAAATAACTCGGGAAGAAAATCAAAAATGCAAATAGTTCACATTCATTTCCCAGTATTCCTTCTTTGGGTGTAGCTGTTTCTGTCCATCATTTCTCCAATGAAACTCAGTTAAGTCTCTTTGTCAGAGAAATCCACTTCCATCAGAATACATCCTCATACAATATCGTTGTCGAAGTGTATAATGATCTCCTGGTTCTGCTCATCTCACTTAGCATCAGTCCATGTAGGTCTCTCCAAGCCTTTCTGTATTCATCCTGCTGGTCATTCCTTACAGAGCAATAATATTCCATAACATTCATATACCACAATTTACCCAGCCATTCTCCAATTGATGGGCATCCATTCATTTTCCAGTTTCTAGCCACTACAAACAGGGCTGCTACAAACATTTTGGCACATACAGGTCCCCTTCCCTTTTTTAGTATCTCTTTGGGGTATAAGCCCAATAGAAACAGCAGTATATATCCTTAAAGACTTTCCTCAGATATATTATCCATCATGCATTTGTCAAGTGGTAAATTACAAAATTATACAATACTGACACAACTATAGGAAAAAAAGCCATGTTCAACAGCTTGTTGAGGGTTAACATCAAATGGGCTAAAGTGAGATTTATGTTCATCAAAGATACTTGCTATTATCTTAAAAGTATCCCTTAAAAATCCACATTACTGAAATACCCTGGGTAAGGAAGCAGAGTCTATAGTAAATGCAATCTTGAACTTTCTAAATAAGCAATTAATAATCAAATATGGGAAATGGGTAAGAGAAATGTCATTGATAGTTTGTTGTAATTTTACACAAAAAGTTAAAAGTAAAAATTAATCACCACAATGAGGCTGAACAAGTCTATAAAGTTCCTTGGTCAGCAAACATCACATCTGCCAAATGGAGAGAGACACTGCCAAAACCTAGGCTGGGTTAGAATAAAAACTTGTTTGTAAAATCTTACAAAGAAGCAAAGCAGATGATTAGGAATAATACAGTCACATAAATCAGAGAGAATAAATTAGAAGCAGTAGTAAATAAAACTAGTTTAAAGAAAATTAATCAAAGTCAAGTCATTTAAGAATGAACATGAATGTAACAATAACAAAAAATTTGGAAAGATTTGTAAAAATTCTTATACTAATTTTATACATAAAGAATAATGGAATTACCATGCTTGGTCCCTAGCATCAGAGTCCCAGATGGGCTTATAGAGAAGCAAGAAGTGGTAAAACAATAACAAAAACCTGACACAAAATAACTGAGGAGGAGCTTCTCTGGTCTAATTGGTACTATCAGGTGGTTTGCTATTAGGTAGCATACTACATCAACAATTTGTTCATGAGCAGCTTCAGAATTGGAAAAATATAAGAACCCTGTAGGGGAATATCACTAACGCTTACAGATGATAGATTACTGGTATAAACAAACATACACAATATACTTATGTAAATATAGAGATATATTCACACACACGTACACACATATATGTACATACAGAGATGTATGTATATATTTACATACATACATGTATATATAAAATTTATATGTATATGTGTGTGTGTGTGTTTACACAATTTATGTAGTATTTATATGCTTTGGGACCCCTATTCCAATAATCCCTTACAGAGCAGATTAATGGAGTGGCCTACAGAGGCATTGATAGAGATTGAGTATTTTTTCACAAATTTCATTTAATAATGAATAACAACACCATTGACTAAAAGTTGTAGAACAATAAAGTTTCCATTGTACTTATTTGCTGCTTATGAAAAGCTTTGATTTGGAATGCCCAAATGTCAGCTTACAGACTTTCTTCCCACCAAAAAATGTATCCCCTCCGTACATCAAAATTATTGAAGAGTCTTTGATAGATTTGAAAATAGAAATAACATTGCTTAATTACCCATTAATTGTAATTGCCAATGGAAAATATCAAGGAGATGTGGATTTGTCAAAGATATTTTCCCCTATAATGGAGAAGCTCCAGAGTTTTGTCAAACTAAGTTATGACATCCTTCAGATGCTCTATAGATGACTATGCTGTGTTTTATCAAATTTCAGAAGACTGTAGAGTCTCCTGGAATGATCCATAATCCTTTAAAAAATCTGGCCTGTCTATCCATAAAAGAACAATTTACTGGATAAAGAAAGTTTATTGCCTATATTACACTATGTATATGGCTGGAAATCCTCTCAAATTTGTCCAATATTATGTATATCTAGGATTGACAATAAAGTGGATAATGAGTTAAGCTCAGAGTTGATCAAGGAAAGAAAACAAGCTAAATTATTTGCAGGAAAACATCTCAAAATTCCTATAAAAGCAAAGGCCCACCTTGCTTATATCAACATTATACTATTATTACTATATGGAGAGAAACACTGAACATAACATGCTTTGAAGAATTGAAAATTAATATTACATAAAGGCCTCATTTCTCATATAGAGAATTGACTCTAATTTATAAGAAATCAAAACCTTCTCCAATTGATAAATAGTCAAAGGATGTGAACAGACAATTTTCGGATGATGAAACTGAAACTATATCTACTCATACGAAAAGGTATTCCAAATCATTATTGATCAGTGAAATGCAAATTAAGACAACTCTGAGATACCATTTTACACCTTTCAGATTGGCTAAAGTGACAGGAAAAGATAATGACAAATGTTGGAGGGGATGTGGGAAAACTGGGACACTGATGCATTGTTGGTGGAGTTGTGAATGGATTCTGGACAGCAATTTGGCACTATACTCAAAAAGTTATCAAACTGTGCATACCCTTTTATCCAGAAGTATTACTGCTGGGCTTATATCCCAAAGCTATTAAACAGGGAAAGGGACCTGTATATGCAAAAATGTTTGTGGCAGCCCTTTTTGTAGTGGCTAGAAATTGGAAATTGAATAGATACCCATCAATTGGAGAATGGCTGATTAAATTTTGGTACATGAACGTTATGGAATATTATTGTTCTATAAGAAATGACCAGCAGAATGAATATAGAAAGGCTTGGAGAGACTTATGTAAACTGATGCTAAGTGAAATGAGCAGAATCAGGAGATCATTATACACTTCAACAACAATAGTATATGAGGATCAATTCTGATGAAAGTGGCTATCTTCGGCAATGAGAGGATGCAAATCAGTTCCAATGATCAGTTATGAACAGAACCAGTTACACCCAGCAAAAGAACATTGGGAAATGAGTGTGGACACAACATAGCATTTGCACTTTTTCTGTTGTTGTTTGCTTGCATTTTTGGTTTTCTTCCCGTTATTTTTACTTTCTTTCTAAATCTGATTTTTTCTTGTGAAATAAGATAACTGTATAAATATGTATACATATATTGTATTTAACATATACTTTAACATGTTTAACATGTATGGGACTGCCTGCAATCTAGGGGAGAGGGTGGAGGGAAAGGGAGAGGGAAGTTGGAACAGAGATTTTTGCAAGGGTCAATGTTGAGAAGTTACCCATGCATATGTTTTGTCAATAAAAAGCTATAATAATAATAAAAAAGAAAATATCACATTGCCAAAGGAGTGGTACATGGTGGTTGTGAGTGGACTACAACTAGAATCAAGGAATAACTTTAAAGAATAGGAGTAAATGATGACATTAAGGAATTATCTGTTAGGAAGAGAAGATGGACTGATCCCTTGATGATCCCCATCCTTCCCTTGATGAAAGTGAGGGAAAACAGTTGGAAAGTCAGAGTTCTCTACTTATAATCTTAAGATATCTAAAGTATTTTGGATAAAGAAAAGTGCTGAACTTTTTGGAGGATAGTAACAGATCACACAGTGTGGGTAAGCATAAGTGGTTTGGGATCTCAATCATTCCTGGGAACTACTAAATCAATAAAGTCAAAGATTCACTTAAGTTTGATGTAGAGGCTAGCCAGGAACTAAACTGATGCTATGGGAGTCAGTTCCAATTCTTTTCTATCCTTTACATACATTGAAGACTTATGCTGATGTCAGGACTCTTGAGTGTTTGAGAGGAATTTGGTTAACAGTGCTTCAAATGCACACTGAGAAACAATTTCATTTTTTACTCTGAGGCCTTCCCCAGCAGAGGTAGAAATAGGTACCTCAAGGACAAAAATGAAACAGGTATATAATAGCCAATTTTGTTTACATACATAAATGTATGTAAATAAAAAAGTTATGGCATAATCATAATCATCTGAGAAGTTAGTATTCAAGCCTGTTTGGGATATTTGTAACAGAAATACTCTTTAGTTATTTCACATTTAACTTGCATCCATTATGGTCTGGTGTATAGTAAGTAGGTTCTTTTCTTCCCAATGTTTCTTCTCTCTTTGAACTACTCTTTCCCTCAGAAGCAGAACAGCCAGATATATTTCAGTATCTCATAAGGCCCTGTACCAAAGGAAAGAAGACACAAAAAAGTGGTTCCATTCTAGAACTAAGCTTACCCAGGAAGATGTGCTCACAGGGACCCAGTCTGGTGGGGAGTGGGTTATCTCTCGGTATCTTTCCAAAACTTACAGTTATAAACTCTTTAGTATATTCATGGGATTCCAACTTAGTAAACAGTTGAAAAATATTGTACCAATTTTTTCAGTGGGAGAGGATCAAATCCCTCTATCCCTGTTGTCATTATGTATTTCTAAGACGGGGCTATAGAAGAATTTAAATCTATTTTACATGTGTGATATTTCACAATCATTGAATGGGAAGAGACCTTAAAAGGGCATCCAACATTGGCTATGTTTTAAAAGATTACAAATACATAGACTGCTAAAACTGGAAGCAACCTAGAGACTTTCAAATGTAATCTTCCTTTCTACCTCCATCTTCTTATTTCCCATTGGAAACTGAAGACCAATCATAAAATTTGCCAAAGGTCAAATAACTAACAAGCAGTAGAACTTCAAGTTGGGATTTTTTTTAAAGAAAAGTCTGAATTAAACCACTGTAGCCAAATATGTTTTTATCTCATTTACTGAAAAAGACAATTCAAAACCATTATTCTTTTTTATACATTTCTATTTTATTTTTATAAAAGGTTCAAGTCATGACTCATATCTAGTAGTTATGTGACCCTGGGCAAGTCACTTCACTTAAGGAATGAACTAAATGATCTTTTGAGATGACTTTCACCTCAAGATCTATGCTAATATAATCTATGACCATTTATTTATTCCAAGTAACTTTCTAAGACTTGATAATGCTGGTAGGTATTAGAAATTCCTATTCCAATTCTCTACATAGGTTAAATCATAGGTACAGATATCTCATTTCCTGCCCTAAAACTGTAAACAGTCTCATCAAAAAAGACTTATAGTTAAAAAGAAAGATGATTTTCATAAAAATTATCTATTTAAACTCTTCACAAAATCCAAGTTCACTCAATCACTGCCATTATTTCACTTAACTTTGTGCATCAAAGTTCAGACCAGAAATTCAACCAAGCTCTTTCAATTTATGGAAGTATCAGCAGTCCACATAATAGGCCCAAGCATATTATATGTGTCCTATTTCCAGCAAAACCAAGGGAAATCATCTTTAAGCATAATGTCACATCAGATTACCTGAGGTTATACAGAGAGAAAAATTTTCCTCTCATCACCTCATTCCATTTCATATGCAAGGTACAACATGATGATAGGGTAGGGCTAGGGTTGGAAAAGGTGCTATTTTAAGGTCTGAAAAAGTCAAAAAATTCTACAACATGAAAACTGTGATAATAATCCAAATTATCCCAAAGCACTAAATAATTTAATGCTACTTTTTGTAAAGCATCCATCTAACTGGTTATCATTTCAAGCATTTTTTAAAGCCCTTAGAGATGACTCTGACATGATGTCATATTATTTGCCATTTCCTATGACAATCATCTCCAAATTTAAAACATAGGGAAGCACAATATACCTTCTGACTTTGAGCTGTGATTCTGTAAGTTCCCTGATTATTGTAGATTTCCCCTACCCCCCAACTCTCCAAGACTGAGGCCAAATAGTATTTTAGGCTAGAAAATAAAAATTTTCTCTTTGGAGAACATGAACTGATTTAATGAAGACAACACTTTGCAGCACAGCTGAAATTTCACTTACCTTTTAGCTTTAGGCCATTGGTTTAAGTCCAAGTTGACATATTCAGCTTCTCAAGTCCCAGGTGGACAAACGTCCACCACATAAATCCATTGTACATAATCTTGTAATTTTGGCAGTTAGTGAATTGGAGTAGCCTGAAATGGGTACTATCACTGAATAAATTACTTGGAACAAAAGAAAAGGAGGACAAGCAGGCTAGAAAACCCCACAAGGATAGCTCTGAAATAAATCTAATCTGATTTCCTTTTCCAACAACTACCAGAAATTCATTTTAATATACATATACACAAAATATATTGTTTTATATACATACCTATATTAATATTTTTATGTAATTGTGAAAAATTGAGATGAAGGAAAAATCTATATTTATTCTGAATTTATATTGGAAATTGTTAGGAAATAAGATTATTAAAGAAGAGGAGCCACACAAAAATGATATTTGGACATTACATATAAATAAAAGATACCAAAGTGACCATATAATTTCTTTGCACTAAAAAACAAAACAAAATAATACAAAATATATGTACTCAATAGCTGTTGCCCATAAAGTGTTAGAATTTAAATGAGGTCCATGGAAATAACCCTAATTATTGTTAGAAGATTTAGTACACAAACAGAAATATGAAGAACAAAAGTCTGATATGCTAAGAATTTAGGAGGATTTGTTACATTTATTTTAAAAAATTATTATATGTTTAAATTCTTCATATTTCTCCCCAAATAGATAATTAGCCTGACAATTTCCCAATTCTAAATGTTAGAAGATATTTTTTTAAGCTATTTCATTAAGTTAATTAATGGCAATCTTTTAAAAAATTGTGTTTTAAGTTGAAAATCTTTTAATTTAAATATGTAGTAGGACCACTGAATTAAAAGCATAAATTAAGCATAATTCCAAACTTCTCCTTCACTGAAAAGAACACAAAACTTTGATATATAATGGGAAGTCAAAATTAATACCTACATCACTAGACAGCCATCATTTGATATTTTGAAAATAAACTTGACAAAGTACTCCTTCTATTCACTACATCAAACTGAAATTGACTTTGAGATACAGAGGAACCATATCACCAGATACAGAGATCTAATAGGGTAAACTAGCTTTTGATTTTCTGAGATTCATAGAAAAATCAGTAAATTTCCATATTCAAGATTTTCTCCCATTTTTATCTCATATAGTCTACTATATAAACTGCTCTCAGAGACATGGTTCTCACTCAAATGAACACAACTCTGAAGTCATCGAGAATTCTCCAAAAGCAGACTGCTTGGATGGATTAATTATTACAGATGGGTTAAGAATGATTCTGTCATAGAAAACCCTAGAAAAACTGCATGATTGATTATATAAGAACATGACTCAACAACTCATGATTCATTATCCATTCATTTGATAAGGAGTGGTATAGACATGTGGTGTGAGTTAAAAGAATTGTGGGCTGAAGTATTTTAAAAATATTTCATGGAATAATCACAGAATTTAAAAGTTTTAAGGGACTTTATCATCTTCATCATCATTATCACATACATTTATAATTCTTCATTTTTTAAAAACTGCTTCACTTAAGTTTACTACTTGATCTTTACAAATCACATTTTTAGTGAATATTTTGATCCCCTTTTCCAGGTGAACACAGATAGTAATGATTAAAAGCAATATTTGAACTCAGATATCCTAGACCAAACAATGACTATCAGGTATGATATAATCTGTAAATATTCATTCAGTATCTGTTTGAAGATTTCTAGTGAGACAGAACCTAAGAGTTAACATTTTAGTTGAGTTATGAAGCAAAAGAAGAGTTTTCAAGAGGGGAAAATTGTTTGAGCAAAGACACAGAGGTGAGAAAATTTGAAAAATAGTGCATAGCTTACCATGAGAGTTTAAATAGTACAGTACTGGTAGTTAAGAATAAACAGGTACAATGGGTCCATATTATGAAGGACTTTAATAACAGAATAAAGACAAAAATGGGGAGTCATTGAAGATTTTTTGAGCAAAGAAGAAATGTAATAATTTCCTTGTTGGAATATTCCTCTCCTCCCTCTGACATAATGTAGTATTTTTTCTACTAAGTCCTAGAAGATATACATGTGTCTTCTCTCAGCTAGATTGAGAGATCAATAAGGAAAGGGATCATGTGCTTTTCATGTTTTTCATAACATTGACCACATAGTAGTAACTCATTTATAGAATTATTAGATAAAAGGATAAAGTAGGTAAACAGTTTGTTTCAGATCAAGAAGATAGGGATTTATATTCCACCTCTGACATACAATGGTTATGTGCCCCTGAGATTGTTTTCTCTAAGGCTAAAATTTGGAAAGCAGGTACTGTTTTGCATAGTAGAGAGTGTTTCCTCATTGGAAATCCACTATCATATTGAACTCAAAGGTATAGTATAAACAAATATAGAGACAATTTGTAGGACAGATTAGTTAGAAAAAAGGAAGAAAGAATGACTCTTTTGAATGTCAAGTGGAATATCACAAAGTGAGAGGTAACAAAGGCACTGAATGTGAATACATAGGAGGATAGGAATGAATTCTAGAGACACTGAAAAAATAGGCAGCACATGGCAATTGATTGGACATTTTAGTGTTACTTTGTGTACCTCAGTGTTAGTTTCTCCCATTTTTATCTCATATAGTCCTCATAAACTGCTCTCAGAGACATGATTCTCAGTCAAGTGAACACAACTCTGGAGTCATCTAGAATTCTCCAAAAGCAGACTGCTTGGATGGATGAATTATTACAGATTACTTGTGTATCTCAATGTTAGAAAGGATCCAAGAAAGGCATAAGGCCAAGCCTTCTTCCCTTCAGTCCTCAGTGCCTTTAGAAACTTTTGGGCTGTTGGAGGCCATGGGCCTTCATTAACTGGAGGACAATGCTCTATTTTAGCTAGAGCTTATGCAGTGAAAACAAAGATGTCACTTTCCCAGTTCACATTTCTTCAAAATCTGGCCATGGCCTTTGGAGTCCAGGGGTAAGAGGCCAGTTAAAGAGCCTTCCATCTTAACAATGATCTTAACTTACGGTATAGGAGTGCTCATCTAGGTCTAGGAATGGTCTAGGAATAGGATGGAATATTATGGTGCCATAAGAAGGCAATGTTTCAGAGAAACTTGGTGGGGGGAACATGTGACCTGATACAAAACTAGAACTGTTGAAAGTTCATAAGTCTTAGTAAAGTACAACCATCCACAATTCTAGAGCATTCGTGGTGAAGCAGGTTACCTATTCCTACACAAGAGATCCAGGTTAGAATCAAGACAAATTTTGGATGTGACCAAATAAAATTTGGTTTGTGGACAATGCATAACATAGTAGTCTCCTTTTTTTGTCTCCAAATCAAAAATTAAATTTAAACTTAAAAAAATCAGTGGTGGTAACGGAAAGGATATTTGCTTAAAGTCTCAATTAAGATAAAGGATAAGCTCTATCAGTAGGCAAGACATCTTTTAAACTGTTCTTACTAACATTGTGTACTATTCATCAACAATGTCTTACTATGCCTGTTTAGTAAGTATTAAAATGGATATTGCTAGTCTATTGGTGTTTCTCTCCTCTCCTCTATATGGACAATATCTTGGATGCTTTTTGGAAAGTCTGCCTGTTTCTATCCTTCGATCATTTGTATCATGAACTATAGTCATACCTGTATATTTTAATTTTTTACCTTTTAAAGTTTTGAACACTTTTTACTTTGTGTTACTTTGTGTTAAAAGGTAAAAAGTTTTAGCTTTTAAAAATTGACCTTATGGTAAAGGAGTAGACAAAATAAAAATGACTATAATATTTTGACTTCAGAAACTTGTAAAGGTCAAAATACCCTGTACAGAGATGAAAAAGTCACAAGAAGGTTACCAGTTTTTTTATTAGGGGAGATGATAAGGTTATTCAAAACACATTCAATTTTACATGACAAGAAAACAATTAGAGATTCAAGACTAGGTTTTAGGAATAAGTCCAGGCTGAAATAAGTACATAGAAGTCATCTGCATAGAGATGATAGCCCTGAAAATAAATAAAATTTTAAAAGGGAGAAGAAATAAAAAGCAAGGTGGGAGGCAAGGGAGAGAGAAGAGAAGAGAGAGAAATAGAAGGAACAAATACAGTTGTTTGAATGGTAATTTAGGGAAGCAATAAGGAACGAGTTCATGAAGAAGACAATAGGAGAACCAAAAGAAACAAGTTACAGAAAATGAGATTTTTTTAAAAAGCCTTGGTCAACAGAGGTAAATGTTACAGTGAAATTAAGGGATGACTAAAACAAACTTGTTAGACATTTTCATTTTGAAATCAACTAGTTAAAGGCCCCTAATGTTCAGTGCCTCTAATAATCTATGCTGCCCAAATATAGGCTATAATAAGATCCATCCCTATGTACTATCCAAGTCCAAGACATTTGGTAAAATGATTTTTTTAAATTAAATGTATTTTTTCAGGTAACAAAAATCTATAGTCTCTCCTAAATGCAATAAAAACAAAATCCTTGTAACAAATATGCATGTCATCAAAATAATTCCCATATTGAACATATCTAAAAATATGCCTCATTGTATACTATGAATCCATAAAAAATAACATTTCATCATAAGTGTTCTGGAATCATGGATGGTTAGTCCATTGATAAGAATTCTGAAGTCTTTTAAAGTTGTTTCTCTTTATAATATTGCTTTTGTATAAATTGTTTTCTGATCACTTCACTGTATCAATTCATAAGTTTTCCTAGGTTTCTCCAAAAATGTTCTTTTCATAATTCTTAAAGAATAATATTATTTCATTATAGTCCTATACCATAATTTATGTAGTCATTTTTCAATTGACAACTATTCCTTTGGTATCTGGTTCTTTGCCACAGTATCAGTTGACATAAATACAATTGGAGCATATAGGTCCTTTTCCTTGTACTTTGATGTCTGGGGGGGAAGGTTAATGTTGGAAAGCACTTATAGGTCTAATAATGATATCACAAGGTCAAAGGACATTTATCGTTTAGAAATCTTTGAGCATAGTTCTACATTAGTTACCAGAATGACTATGGTAGTTCAGAACCACACCAAAATGTATTAATATCTGTATTTTTTCACAGCCCTTTCAACATATGTAATTTTACTTTTCTGTTTACTTTGTCAAACTGTTGGTTAAACCTTGAATTTATTGTAATTTATATTTCTCTAATCAACACTGATTTTATTTTATTCCTATGGCTGTTGATAGCTTGAATTTCTTCCTTAGAAAGCTGCCTCTTGATATTTTTTGACCACTTATCATTTAGAGAACATTTGATAAAATGTTGGCATTATAGCCAGCACTATAAATTCAGAGATTTCAATTCTACACTCTTGTACCAAAAGTTTTTTTGAGAGCAAACTCACTAGACTCATTAAATCTCTCTTAATTGGCTCTGAAGTTTAACTTTGAAATTTTAAAATTGAATGAATCTTGATTCAATTCACAATGGAAATCTTTAAAAGCACCTTTTGACTGCATGAGAAACTGGCATTTTACTGTCCATTTCCCATATGTAAAAAGTGCTCTTTTCAACACTGTCAGCATCAAGATGTCATGGCTTTTGGGTTATATTGGGAGTTAAAAAAACAAAGAGGATGAAAAAAGGATTCTGAATTTTTGCTCAGATGAATGGGAAAATGTTAATGATTCTGAGGGATAGTTCATAATGGGTAGAGATAGTCTATAAACTATGGGAGGTGCTACCAAGCTGGACAGGTTTTGAATGTGGATCTAAGAGTTTGCTCAGTATTACAGTGGATGTCGCTTGAAGTCAAAAAGCTGAATTCAAGTCCAACTTCAACTGTGTGACTCTAGGCAAATTACTTAAATTTCCTCTGCCTCAAGTTTCTCATCTATAAAATAGATCTCTCTCCCAAGATTGTTTTAAAGAATAAATGAGTTATGTGTAAAGTGCTTTCCAAAACTTAAAGTTCCATATAAAATACTATTTGTTATTAAAAGACCTACAGCTACACAGTATTTTATGTGTTTCTTGAGTCACCAAAGAATTCCTTCTCTAGGACTGAGGAGCTAATTATGACTATCTGTATTTAAGTTAGCTCATTCTCTAGAACTCACTGGTTTATGGCTCACAAATTTTCTTCTGTTCCCTTCTGTAAATAGAGATATTTATTCTTCATTAAGTCTGAGATATCTTATTTTTCTCCCTAGAATTTGAAAAACATTTCTATCAGTGATCCAGAAATCACAAATATCATTTCTTTATACTCTCCAAAACGTTGTTTTTTGGAGATTAGTTACTTAGACTTGTCAAAGATAGTTAAGAGATTTTGTATGCTCTCAAGCTTCTTTTAGAAATTATCTCTTTCTAAGCTTTTCCCCTCTTTTCTTTCTGTCTTTTCTAGTCCAAAGAGTAGATATGTAGGAACAAATGAGAGTTGAATAGTTATGGAATACGTCAAAGGCATTAACATTGTCTCTTCATTCTGGGCAAAAATAGAAACTCTTCTTTCATCCTTTTTTTTTAAACTTCCAGTGTAGTTAAAAAGTTATGGAATCTTGATGTCCATTGTTTTCCTCACCATTCTCAGTTCCTTCTGATCTGAACAAATAACAAAGTCTGTGATGATTGTATCCATTGTCCAAAGTGTTCTACCTCCATCCCATATATGTGCATTAAAAAAAAAAAACTAAGCTAGTAAATGAATTAGTACAGCAGTTTTTTTTTAATTCCCTCTTTTCCTCCTCTGAGAAACTGTTTCTCAGTTTCTTCATTTTAGAATAATGAGAAGGCCTTGATTCTGAAATCAGAGATCATGGGTTCAGATCCTGACTCTGATTCCAATGTGACCTTAACCAAATAACTTTATCTCTCTTTGTTTCCTCACATGCAAAATGAGAGAATTAGATTAGATGGCTTCTGAAGTTTCTTCCAGGACTATATCTGGGATCAGATGATCCAATAATCTCCCTTTAACTGACTTCTCCTGAAGAATTTTTGTCCATCAGATGCATCATGGTGTAATGAAATGGAAAATAGATTTGGAGTAAGTTGAAACCTACATTAAAATCCCAGTGCTGACATTTAATAGCCATACATAGGCAAGTCAGCAAGCTCTATTAATCTTAATTTCCTCATATATAAAATTGGTATAGAAATAACTAAATACCTCCTACACTTATTGTGAGGATAAAATAATTTATAAAGCATTTTCCATACCTTAAATTGTTATATAAATATCAAATTCTAGCTTGCTGCTATCTACTATTTATTCTGTCTAGAAATGAACTGGCACTACCCACAACTAGTAAGAGTTGATTGTTAAACTTTTTGTGCATTCATACCTCTTAAATCAACAAATGCTACAAATCAGGGCTTGATTTATTGTTATTGTTGTTGTTGTTGTTGCTGATTGACTGGATTAAAGAACGTGTTGGGAAAATGTTAATAATGTACAAATACAGTTGTTAACATTTATCAGCATCTTGCTGAGCGAAATTAGCAGAACCAGGAGATCATTATATACTTCAACAACAATACTATATAAGGATGCATTCTGATGGAAGTGGATATCTTCAACAAAGAGAAGACCTAATTCAGATCCAGTCGATCATTGATGGACAGAATCAGCCACACTCACAGAAGGAACATTGGGAAATGAGTGTGAACTGTTTGCATTTTTGTTTTTCTTCTCAGATTATTTTTACCCTCTGAATCCAATTCTTCCTGTGCAACAAGAGAACTCTTAGATTCTACACATATATATATTGTATCTAGGATATACTACAACATATTTAACATATATAAGATTGTCTGCAATCTAGGGGAGGAGGTGGAGGGAGGCAAGGGAAAAGTCGGGACAGAAGTGAATACAATGTAAAAAATCACCTATGCATATGTACTGTCAATAAAAAGTTATTAAAAAAACATTTATCAGCATCTTGCTGTTTTATGAATACTTAGAAACATGTTTTTCTTTTTTTTTTTAATTTTTTAATAATTTTTTATTGATAGAACGCATGCCAGGGTAATTTTTTACAGCATTATCCCTTGCATTCACTTCTGTTCCGATTTTTCCCCTCCCTCCCTCCACCCCTTCCCCCAGATGGCAAGAGTCCTTTACATGTTGAATGGGTTGCAGTATAGAAACATGTTTTTCAAAAGTTTAGGACCAAGTCAGAGTATATCCAAATTTCTCCTCTATCACAAATTCTGTTATGAAATTGTCTCCTTACCCAAGTTTTGTAGAGGTTTTGTTTGTTGTTTAGTCACTTTTTTAAGTCATAATCAATTCTTCATGATCCAAAATGAGATTTTATAGACAAAGATGACATTTCCTTATCCAGGTCACTTGACATACAAGGAAGCTAAGGCAAACAGGATTAAATGATTTGCCCAGGATCACATAGCTATTAAGTATCTAAAGCCAGATTTGAACTCACAAAAGAGGAGTTGAATTGACTTTATGGTTGAAATTTTATCCATTGTACCATCTAGTTGCCCCA
This sequence comes from Antechinus flavipes, assembly GCF_016432865.1. Taxonomy (NCBI): domain Eukaryota; kingdom Metazoa; phylum Chordata; class Mammalia; order Dasyuromorphia; family Dasyuridae; genus Antechinus; species Antechinus flavipes. The sequence goes on along the minus strand of NC_067400.1, from coordinate 123,572,192 downwards.
AACAGAGGTAATCTTTCACATTTTTCAAATGAAAACATGTCTTGGCTGTGATACAGACATCAAATCTTTGGAGCATTGAGTCTTTCTTGAGTTGATCTTTTTATTCCTTGGGATAAATACTTAGATCCCTAGTCTGCATGCAACCTACAACATTCATGAGTATAGCTGAAACCAAATTAAAATGTAATCAGGAAATATTTAAACAAAATAAGTAAGAAAACTATACAACATATAACATTACATTTTAAAACTAAGTCAATGTTGCCCATCAGTTTGGGAATGGCTGAATAAGTTATGGTATATGTATATTATGGAATATTATTGTTCTATAAGAAATAATTAGCAGGATGATTCCAAAAAGGACTGGAAGGATTTATATGAACTGTTGCTAAGTGAAGTTAGTAGAACCAAAAGAACATTGTGTGGTGAGCTTTTTCTTCTAGCCCGGTTAGCTTAGAGGCCTATCTCTCTGCTTGGTTCCAAGAGCTCTCTCCAAATGTCTTTAAATCCAAAGGTCTGGTCCTTCAGCCTCTGCCTCTGCTGTCTTCAGCCTCCAGCCAGCTCCAACTCTTCATGTCATTCCGGTGAAATCTCGACTTGTAGCGTCTTCACTCTCTGAAGAACTCTCCGACTGGCCCATTGGCCTATTTATGCTCCTTCCAGAGAGAGGGATTATGGGTAGTTCTACTTAGTACCTTGTTTCAGGTTCTGCCCAAAACATCTTCTTGTAAGATTAGATCAACTCTAATTAGTTAGCAGTTAGTAAGGATTCCAACAACATTGTACATAGCAACCACAAGATTATATGATGGTCAATTCTGATGGATGTGGCTCTTTTCAATAATGAGGTGATTTAGGACAGCTCTAATAGACTTGTAATGGACAGTCATCTGCATCCAGAAAGAGGACTATGGAGACTGAATGTAGATCACAACACCCTATTTTCATCTTTTTTTATTGTTGTTTCATTGCTTTTTTTCTTTCTCAATTTTTTTCCCTTTTTGATCTAATCTGATTTGATTTTTCTTGTGCACCATGTGAATGTGAAAATGTGAAAAAAATTAAACATGTTTAGCCTATATTGGATTACTTGCTTTTTGGGGGAGGAGGAATAGGGGAAGGGTTTTGCAAGAGTGAATGGTGAAAACTATCTTTGCATATATTTTGAAAATCCAAAGCTATTATCAAATTAAAAAAAGAAAAACAAAATTAAATCTATGGAATCTTTATATATGGAGTAGTTGCATTGTTTCTTTTTCAGTCTGATACTTTTGCTCAACACCAGTTAAGTTTTGGAAATAGTTCTCTGATCTTTAGGAATAAACCTAACCCAACCCATATGATAGAGACCCTATCATATTTCTTTTATCACACCAAGGTCCCCATCATTTCTAGAACAACAAAGCAATTCTTTGTTAGTGTGACCTAAGTTTAAAATAGCATTCCATCCTTGTCCTCTTACTCAATCCTTGTGTTCTCCAAATTTGGAAAAATGAAATTTTCTTTTAAGGAAAACCAAAATTTTATTAGCTATTCCCTTTTTGGCAGAAAGAATATTCTAAAATATACCTGGATAATACATAGATAATTAAATGAAGTCTCCCTATCATAGATAATATATCTATCTCCATGTCATGCTGTTTTTCTCTTGCTTCATCTATTTTTGATTTTATTCAGGTGATACAGAGCAAAGGTGAGTGAGCCCAGTACAAGATAATTCATTGATTTTTTTTCACTTTTTTTTATCTAAAACAAAAAAAAATTTATTATTATTTATCATGTAAATACCCCTTTCTCAGCATAGATAATTATCATACCCATATTGTACTTGAAGCAGCCTGAGGGAAGTGTAGGAATTTCCCAACTTACAAGGAACTAACTGACACCTTCAATCATTCCTCTTCTTTCAGCATATTACAACATGTTGCTCTTTTCATATGTTGTTTATGTAGATTTAAAAATTGAATTATATACTTTTAAATAAATCAACCCTCCCAAAAAGGAAAGTTTCCTCCAAAGAAACCATGAATTGAAGACAATACTAATAATGGAAGCACAAGCAAATAACAAGAAAATGACAGTGTTGACAATTCTCTTACTTCTAGAATAAAGATTTTGCAGTCAAATTGAATGTTTTAAGCATCTTTTTCCTGGAAATTACAAAAACTGAAAATTATTTCAATGACTTCATGCCTATATTTATCCAGCTTCATGTACATATCACATCTATCTATCTAATATCTAAATACCACTAGATTGATACTTATGCACTAGAAAAACTGTATTCTTTAAAAAGCTAAACTGAAAAAAAATATTGAAGCTTAATAGAAAAACAAAATTGAATTTTTTTTTACAATAATGAGAGACTGTGGGAAGGATATGGGAGCCTTCTCTTAGTTTTAACGAAATTCCCCACAACACCCCACATTTGATTATTCTGCACAGAGATAAATCATTCAGACAACAGATTAGAAACTGTCACTGATGCTGGACTTTAACCACCTTGTATTCTCAATGCTCAGCATTAAACCTGGCATGTAGTAGGCACTTAATGATGTTTTTTGACTGATTGATTTATTTACAGAAGTATTATGATTTTAAATCTCTAGATGGCCTATTTGACATGCTAAGAGAGATTGTGAAGTAGGTGAAGTTCTTTGGTTATATCTTGTTTCCATTCTTGTCTTTGTTCCTTTAGAGGACTAGTATAAGACATTGCGCACAGCTTTCAATTAATCAGTCTTGGTTGCATTGAATTAGTGCTTTTAATATTCTCAAACTTGGTAAGGGATATTAAGCCACTTTTAAGTCTAGAACTTGATCAACTGTGCCACCAAAATGTTCCTTAAAAGTCAAAACTGCGGTATATTAGATAGAGCACTGTTGTCTTGGTCAGGAAGACCTGTGTTTAAGGCCCTGCTCCAAAACATACTGTCTGTGTTACTCTGGGCAAATCATTCATTTTTTCTCTACACTAAGACAAATCTCTAAATAGTAGAACAAAACAATGTTCTGCATTATCAGAGGAAGTTTTCTCACTGAAGTTAGATATGCCAATAGATCTGATTTTTAAAATTACCTGACATTTAGATAGCTTTTAGTCTAGAAAGAACTTAATATTTTCTCATTTAAGCTTCATAATGACCTTTTGATATAGTTATTTACAGTTATTATTAACCTCATTTTGCTCTTCCATATTTTCCCCCTTTCCTTCTAGCTCATTCTCCAATAAACTTCAGTTCCATCCTGACCTTTCTTTATTTTCCTCCCCATTAGGAAAAGTTCCTTGAGAACCCACATGTGCAAAAATGTTTATGACAACTTCTTTTTTTTTCCAAGGCAATTGAGGTTAAATGACTTGCCCAGGGTCACATAGCTAGAAGTTTTAAGTTTTAGAGGTCAAATTTGAACTCAGGTCTTTCTGGCTTCAGAGCTGTTGCTCTATCCATTGCACTACCTCACTGCCCTATATGGCAGTCTTCCTTGTAATGACAAGAAACTGGAAACTCAATAGAGTTGTAGAATAGCTGAATAAGTTATGGTATATAGATGTTATGGAATATTATTGTTGTATAAGAAATGATCAGTAGGATAATTTCAGAAAGGCCTGGAGAGACTTGTATAACTGATGCTAAGTGAGTAGAACCAGGAAATCATTAGACATAGCAACAGCAAGATTATATGATGATCAATTTTGATGGATGTTGTTCTTTTCAACAATGAGATGATTAAAGCCAGTTCCAACGGTCTTGTGATGAAGAGAGCCATCTGCACACACACACAGAGAACTATGAGGACTAAGTGAGGATCATAATAATCATATATAATTTTCACTCTTGTTGTTGTTGTTGTTTGGTTGAATTTTGTTTTCTGCCTCATTTTTTTCCATTTTGATATGATCTTTTTTTTGTGCAGCATGATCATTGTGGAAATATGTATAGAAGAATTGCACATTTTTAAAACATATTATATTACTTGCCATTTTGGGGAGGTGGTAGAGGAAAAGAGAGGGAAAAATTTGGAGCACAGTGTTTTGGAAGGTTGAATGTTGAAAATTATCTATGTTCTGAAAATAAAAAGTTTTAATAAAATAAAGAAAAAAAAAAGGAAAAGTTCCTTGAGAGTAGGGACTGTCTTAGTTTCTTATTGTTTTATATTTTGAGCATTTATCACAATACCTATAAGTAATAAGCATTTAATTCTCTCTATATATCTCTTTTTACAGAAGAGGAAAAATATCTCGGAGTTTAACTATGCTAGTAGATGAAATAATGTGCTTATTTCTGTTTTTCATTCACCTTCACCCATATATCCAGGTAAGAATACTGTTTCTACTTTCATAACATCTCCTATATCCATTTTCTTCTCTTTATTCACATGGTCAGCAATCTTGTTTAATCATTGCTTCTTGTAAGACTAAGTAAAATAACTGATTCATAGTAAGTGTTTAATCAATACTTGTTGACTTGACCTGGACTATCACAATAGCTTTCTAATTGTTCTTCCTTTTCCAAGTGTTTCCCCTTCCTAATCTGCACTTTATACATATGCCAACATGATATTTCTAAAGCAGATCATGTCATTTCTTGGATTAGTAAACTCCCTGTGTCTTCCCATTGTTCAAAGGTTCATATGCAAACTTTGCTTTTTGACACTTAAAACTTTAACAATTTAGCTGCCTTTCCAGATTTCTAACATATAGCTACCTCTCCTTCATGTCCTCTCCAGCCTAGCCAAATTGGTCAGTTGGTTCTTCACACCAACATTTCATCTTCCCATATCCATGTCTTTGCATAGGCTATCTATCCCCAAGTCTGGGATGCATTCACTCTTCATAGTCACTCAGGTCTTGCAAAGCTCAGTTTAAGTGCTATCTCTATATAAGATCTTCCTTTTCCCCTAGTTTTGCTAGTTCTTCTTCACTAAAATTAGCTTGAATTCACTTTGCATGTCATTCACATATATTAATGTGTATACTATTATTTTCCTCAAAAGCACACCTCTGTGGTCTCTTTTGTCTTCATATACTTTCATGCCCAATGCACTGCATGGCATATTATAAGAATTTTTAAGTTAATTCATTTTTATTAAATCTTTTTATTTACAAAGGCATATGCATACATAGTTTTTCCAACATTGACCCTTGCATAACCTTTTGTTCCAAATTTTCCTCTCCTTCCCCCACCCCCTCCCCTAGCTTGCAGGTAGTCCAATACATGTTAAATATGTCAAAATATACTTTAGATCCAATATACATATACATATTTATACAGTTATCTTGTTGTACAAGAAAAATCAGATCAAGAAGGAAGAAAAAGAAAAACTGAGAAAGAAAACAAAATGCAGGCAACTAACAACAGAGAGAGTGAGAATGTTATGTTGTGTTCCACACTCTGTTCCCATGGCTCTCTGTCTGGGTATAGATCACACTAGATTGTTATAGTTGACTATTTTGTCTTGTGAACCTAAACTATTCCACTGATCAACTTCTCTATTTCTTAGCCAGTACCAAATGATTTTGATGACCTTATAATATAGTTTTAGATCTGGTACAGCTAGCCACCTTCATTTACTTTTTTCTTCATTAATACCTTTGAAATTCTTGACCTTTTGTTCTTCCAGATGAATTTTATTGTTATTTTTTCTAGGTCAGGAAAATAATTTCTTGGGAGTTTGATTGCTATAGCACTAAATAAATAGATTAGTTTAGGGAGTATTATCATCTTTATTATATTTACTAGATCTATCCACGAGCACTTGATATTTTTCCAATTGCTCAGATCCAATTGCTTTATTTGTGTGAAATTTATTTGTAGTTGTGTTTATATAGTTCCTGACTTTCCCTTGGCAGATAAATTCCCAAATATTTTATCTTGTCAACAGTTATTTTAAATGGAATTCTCTTTGTATCTCTTGCTGTTGGATTTTGTTAATAATGTATAAGAATGATGATGATTTATGAAGATTTATTTTGTATCCTTCAAGTTTGATAAAGTTGTGGATTATTTCTAATAGCTTTTTATTTGATTCTCTGGGGTTCTCTAAGTATATCATCATATCTTCAAAGAGTGATAATGTGGTTTCCTCATTCCCTACTCTAATTCCTTTAATCTCTTTTTCTTCTCTTATTGCCAAGACTAGCATTTCTAATACAATATTGAATAGCAATGGTGATAGTGGGCAAACTTGCTTCATCCCTGATCTTATTGGGAATGGTTCTAGTTTATCCCCATTAAAAATAATGCTTGCTGATGGTTTTAAATAGATGCTACTGACTGTTTTAAAGAAAAGTCAATTTATTCCTATATTCTCTATTGTTTTTAATAGGAATTGATGTTAGATTTTATCAAATGCTTTTTCTGCATCTTGAGATAATCTTTTTTTTTTGTTAATTTGGTTATTGATATAGACAATTATGCTAATAGTTTTCCCAATACTGAACCAACCCTGCATTCCTGGTATAAATCCTACTTGGTCGTGGTATATTATCCTGGGGATGATTATCTGTAATCTCTTTGCTGATATTTTATTTAAGATTTTTGCATCAATATTCATTAGGGAGATTGGCCTATAAATTTCTTTCTCTGTTTTTGTACTATCTGGTTTAGGTATCAGTACCATGTCTGTGTCATAAAAGGAATTTGGTAGGAGTCTTTCATTCCTTATTTTTCCAAATAGTTTATATCATATTGAAGTTAATTGTTCTTTAAAATATTTGGTAGAATTCACACATAAATCCATCTGATCCCAGGGATTTTTTCTTAGCTAGCTGATTAATAGTTTGTTCTATTTCTTTTTCTAAAATTTATTTTATTTAAGTAATTTATTTCCTCTTCTGTTAATCTGGCAATCTATATTTTTGTAGGTATTCCCTCATTTCACTTGGGTTGTCAAATTTATCAGCATAAAGTTGGGCAAAGCAACTCCTGATAATTGCTCTAGTTTCCTCTTCATTGGTGGATAGTTCTCCCTTTTCATTTTTGAGACTAATAATTTGATTTTCCTCTTTCCTTTTTCTAATCAAATTAACTAAAATTTTATCTATTTTGTTGTTTTTTTTTCATAAAACCAACTTTTAGTTTTATTTATTAACTCAATAGATTTTTATTTCAATTTTATTGATATCTTCTTTTATTTTTAGAATTTTAAGTTTGGTATTTGATTGGGGGATGGGGTTAATTTGTTCTTTTTCTAGCTTTCTAGCTTTTTATAGCCCAGTTTATTGATCTTCTCTTTTTCTATTTTATGCAAGTAAGCATCTAGAATTACAAAATTTTCCCTTGTTACCACTGTGTCTGTATCCCACAAATTTTTGTATGTTGTCTCATTTTTGTCATTCTCTTGCATTAAATTATTGATTGTCTATGATTTGCTATTTCACCCATTCATTCTTTAGGATGAAATTATTTAGTTTCCAGTTGATTTTTGGTCTATTTTCTCCTGGCCCTTTATTGAATGTAATTTTTATTGCACCATGATCTGAAAAAAAATGCGTTTACTATCTCTGCCTTTTTGCATTTGATTTTGAGGTCTTGATGTCCTAATATATGGTCAATTTTTGTATAGATTCCATGAACTTCTGAGAAGAAAGTGTACTCCTTTCTGTCTCCATTCAATTTTCTTCAAAGATCTATCATATCTAGTTTTTCTAGTATTCTATTTATCTCTTTAACTTCTTTTTTATTTGTTTTGTGGTTTGATTTATCTAGTTCTGAAAGTGCAAAGTTGAGACTTCCCACTATTATAGTTTTTCTATCTTTTTCTTCTTGCAACTCTCTTAACTTCTCCTTTAGAAATTTAGATGCTACACCACTTGGTGCATATATGTTTAATATTGATATTGCTACATTATCTGTAGTACCCTTTAGCAATATATAGTTTCCTTTCTTATCTGTTTTAGTTAGATCAATTTTTCCTTTTGCTTGATCTGAGATCAGAATGGCTACCCCTGCTTTTTTTACTTCACTTGAAGCATAATAGATTTTGCTCCAGCCTTTTATCTTTATTCTGCATGTATCACTCTGCTTTATATGTTTCCTGTAAACAACATATTGTAGGATTCTGGCTTTTAATCCAATCTGCTATCCACTTATGTTTTTTGGGAGAGTTCACCCCATTCACATTTATAGTTAAAATTACTAATTCTGTATTTCCTGCCATTTTATTAACCCCAAATTATACTTTTCTCTTTCCTCTTTCCCTCCTCAACAGTATTTTACTTATGAGCACTATTTGCTTCAAATAGTCCTACCTCTTTAGACACCCTCTCCCTTTCTTATATCTTTCCCCTACTATTTCTTGTTTCCCTTCTATTTAGCCTATCTCCTACCTTTTTCCCCTTTCCCCTCCCACTTTTTTATAAGATGAGAGGTGTTTCTCAGTGAAAACAAATATATCTAATATTCTTCCTTTGGGCCAAATCTGATGAGAGTAAGTTTCACACAATATTCATCACCTTTCCTCCTTTCCCTCAATTATAATATGTTTTCTTTGCCTCTTCCTGAGATGTAATTTCTCTCATTTTACCTCCACTTTCCCTTTTTTTCTGTGGCAATCCCTTTTTCATCTCTAGTTTCTTTTTTATGTTATAAGAGTAAAATCAGATTATACATGTACTCTGTACATGTATGGATATGTATATCCATAACAGAAATACAGTTCTCAAGAGTTTTTTTTTTCTTTGTACCTTTTGATGATTCTTTTGAATCCTATATTTGGAGGTCACTTTTTTTGTTTGGCTCTGGTCTTTTCATCAAAAATAAATGGAATTCACCAGTTTCATGGAATGCCCATGTTATTCCCTGAAAGGAAAAACTCAGTTTAGCAGGGTAATTTATTCTTGGCTGCATTCCAAGTTCCTTTGCCTTTTGGAATATCAGATTCTAGGCCCTTAGATGCTTTAATATGGAAGCTGCTAGATTCTGAGTAATCCTTTATTGTGGCTCCTCAGTATTGAATTGTTTCTGGCTGCTTGTAATATTTTTATCTTGGTCTGATAGTTCTCAAATTTAGTCCCAATATTCCTTGGGGTTTTAATTTTAGGGTATCTTTCAGGAGGTGTTCAGTGAATTCTTTCCATGGACATTATACTTTCTATTTCTATGATATCCAAGCAGTTTTCTTTGATGATTTCCTGAAAGATACTGTGTAGGCTCTTTTTTTATCATGTATTTCTGGGAGTTCAATAATCCTTAGATTGTCTTTCCTAGATCTATTTTCCAGGTCAGTTATTTTCCCAATTAAGCATTTTGCAATTTTTTTCCTTTTTTTTTTTTTTTGGTTTTGCTTGACTGATACTTTTTATCTCATTGAGTCATTCATTTCCATTTGTTCAATTCTGAATTTTAGTGAATTATTTTCTTTACTTTTTTTTTTTACTTCTTTTTGTATTTGTCCAATTGAATTTTTAAATAAGTTGTTTTTTTTTCTATAGAATTTTTTTTTTCATTTCACAAATTTTGTTTTTTAAGGAGTTATTTTCTTTTTCTGTTTCACAAATTCTGTTTTTCTGGGAGTTGCTTTCTTTTTTCATTTTATCAAATCTATCTTTTAATGAGTTATATGCTTTTTCCATTTCACTAAGTCTATTTTGTAGTGAATTTTCTTTAGATAGTTTCTGTGTTGCCTTTTCCAAACCCTCTTGCAAATTTTTCATTTCTTTTCCCCATTTTTCTTCTAGCTCTCTTTTAGGATCCTTTTAAATTTCTTCTAGGAGAGCCTTGAGTGATGGGAACCAGGTTATATCACCTTTGGGGACTTTATCTGGAGACAATCTGTTTTTAGTCTCCAGATCCTTAGAGTGATCTTTACTTTTTAATTCTTTTTTTAAAGTTAATATCTGCCTTTAATGCAGGGAGGTTTTCCAAGCAGCCACAGCTGTGTTGGGTCAGAGCTGATTCACTTCCAGTGCTGGGTGGGCACAGCCAGGTTCTATGAGATTCTGGCATTTGGGGATTCACTGTTTACCTTTTCTATTTGTGTTGGATGTTTTATAGCTTCTCTACTGATCTACTGGGTGGCTTGCAACCAGGGCAAGGTGGCCAACATTGCTGTAGATTCCTATAGATTCCTCCTGGTGGATTCTCTGCCCCATGGAACCTGCACTGCCATGCAGAGTCTGCATTGCCATGAAGAGTCTGCACCACCATGCAGAGTCGGCACCACTCCATAGAGTCAGCAATGCTGGTGGAGTCAGCAAGACCCTGGGACTCTGCACTGTCTTTTCTGCCATTTGTGGTCAGTTGTTTATATTAAACTGCCTCCCTCCCATTTCCAATTGAAACGGATTTTTTCTGGTCTGTTTTTTCCCGTGGATTCTCTGCCACACGGAGTCTGCACCACCCCAGGACTCTGACCTGTCTGTGCTGGTGTTTGTACTCAGCTGGTTGCACTGGCTGCCTCCTTCCCATTTCCAATTGAAACATCTTTTTTGGCAATCTTTGAAATTATTTTCTGCTGATAATTTGTTGCACTCCTAATATTTGTGGGTTCTGCTGGTCCAGACTAATTCAGAGGCTGGATTTCATAATTACTATAAGGGTTGTAAAGAAGGTCAGAGAGAAATGTGTGTCATCTCTGCCATCTTGGCTCTGCCCCCCTTCTCCATATTGTAAGATCTTAAGAAATTCCTGATAATTGATTGATTAGGCACCTGATATAAATGATAAGAAAATTTTGCTCATTAAGCACTGACTGATTGTTACTGGTAGACGCAAAGGCACCACTATATCACTAATACAAAGCACAGTGCCTGGCATATTAAATGTTTGTTGAATTGCTTACAACTAAACTTTATGTAACTAGTACTGTGTTGTTCTGTTGTATAGTAGTTGTTCCTACTATATTCAAAGCAGACACAACTTATCTTTGTTTTTTAGGCCAACATACACATGGACAAATATCAGGATACCTAAGATTTTTCAATCCATGTTTTTTTAGCCATTGAAATTTGTAAAAGGTTCTCAAAGATAAGTTAAAAATATTAGAAATATCTGTATATAATAAACCTCTTTGAAGCTGGAGACATCTTTGGATACTTTCTACATTTATAAGGGTTTTCATCATCAAGTTGCTCAGGCTTCATAAATTGCTCAAGGGCTTTGTTAACACTCTGGGTGGTTTTTATCACCAGTGAAATATCAAAGTATGAATTGAAAGTATCTAAAATTCCTTTGCAGTTCATATACTTTATTCAAGATCTCAGGTAGTCTCCAAATATTTGACAAATGAATAGGGTAGCCTGGAAATATTAAAGAATGCAATGGAAATCTTGTGAAACAGATGGTAAAATTCTCCTATTCTCCTTATTCCTATGTTACCAGTGCACTCTTTGGAACCTCCAAAATGCCTTGAAATAAAATGTTAATGTAGGCCACTGATACTCCCACATTAAGGAAATTAGTGAATATTTAGGTGATATGGGACTTGAATTTCTTTATATTACTTAAAATGCAGAAATGATGGCTGTTAGGCCAAGAATGGAGTATACTTAACAAGGGCTGGTAAAAATACATTTGTCTTCAATTTTGAAATTCTAATAAATAGGGTATGGAACAAAACAAACAAAAAAAGGATGAAGAAATGTGCCTACCTAGATCCATCAAGTTTGATGCAGAAAAAGAGGAAGCATTTGAGAAAGTGTTATTTTTTTTCTACAGTAAGTGAAAAAGAAGAGGAGAAGAAATTAACAGAAATTCACAGCAGACAAATTCCAAAAATGTATAAAGCAATAAAACTCACAATCTCATTTGTCTATATGTAAATGCAAAAAAGGACAAGAAACCAACAAAATAAGCTAAAAATTCTTAATAAGAAGGCAATTTCTACTTTAGAAGTATATTTGAGACCTGATGAGATAGATTCAATGACTACAAATTACTCTGTAAAGATATAACTTATGCAGAAGAATAAAAATAAGCAAAAGGAGGAGGAGAAACTTTTAGTATTAAGAATTCATATTACTATAATGCAATTTAGGAAAGAGAGAAGGGAAGTATCCAGAAGAGTTAGCACAATGCTAAATACATAGGAATCATTTATATGATGAATGAACAAATAAATGAATGAATGAACGATCTTTATTGTTCACACAGTATGAACTAGTGGAGAATGGAACAGCTCACTTTTGCATGTCATCAGCAATTTAGTCCAACTTTTTGCCCTGAATATGTTTATTGTTTGTACTTTTGAATGTACACAAAAATTACTCAGCATACTGTTTTTCCTTAACCTATTTGCTAAAGCACATAAAATGAAAGGGTAAGAGAAGAGGAGAAAGAACATGAAGGCCAATTTTGATATGCTCATAGAACCACAAAGATAAGAATAGATAGAAAGGAAATCTGCCTTTTTACAAATTATCAAACTCATATGATTCTTCAAATAATCCTAGTCCTTCTTTGATCTCATGAAATGTAACTCTCCTGTAATTTGCAGAGAAGAGAATAGAACAAGGGAAGGGTAAGTGATATGAGAAGTATGTATGTCAGAAGTCTCAATCAGGAAAAGGAATAGTGACTTCCAACCACTCATTGGTGAACTCAGTTACATTTTCAAAAAAAAAAAAAGATTATAATCCATTTAAAAGGCTAGAGTTTAATTAATCTTGTCATTAAAGATACAGTAACAATTTATTAAATATTTACATAGTATATTCCTTCTTTTCCACCCTGCCATCATATTTGTAGTCCACTATAAATCAAGTATATATTTGATCCCAAAAGGTTAGAGCTGGGAACCAGGTCATAATTCAGATCCTGCCTAAGGAATTGTAAGAAGTTGACTTACAGAATCTTTTCTTCATTCAGAAGTAAACATTATTTTTTTTAAAAATTATGTTTTAAATTTTAATATTCTTAAAAATAATCCATTGATATAAATAAATCACACATTTGTAAAATTTTAAAATCAGCTATTCTACTATCTATTTACCTACTTCTAACATACTCACGCATATACACATACACAGGTACATATTTGTACATACATATATTGTAAAATAAGCCTATATTGTGATCTACAAGATCAAGGCAAAGCCCCATACTACCCCCTAGTGATCAAAGTTTGATGACCTCCAAATAACAGAAAACACAATAAGTGGACTTTAGATCACAAGAACAAAAAAATGCCCAGAAGCTACACAAGTCACTGCTGGTGTTCTTTACTTAGGATCCTTTTTATGATGGAAGAATAAAGCATTGGCTGTCAAGAGGCTGCAACTTCCAATTCCTTGGTCTGAAGCCTCAGTCTAAGTAACCAAACAAATAGGTTATGTATATACTCGAGAGAAAAAAGATATAAAACCACAGAGGGAGGGGGAAGCCTCCAGGAATAAGGTTTGAAGAACAAAATAAAACAACAGGTCAGAAGCAGGAATTCTAACTTTAAATTGATAATCACAAAGCTTACACAGTATAGCTGTGCCAGGGAATGTCTGACTATATTGAAAATAAACCTTTTAAAAATTAGTTTGATCAATGGGTGTGTATATGGTGTGTGTGTGTGTGTGTGTGTGTGTATACATATATGTATATATGTATGTGTATATATATATATATGTATATACATATATATACCATATCACAAACAAATATAGTCATATCTGAAGTATTATACATAGCTATTTGGTTGAAATATCAAAGATAATAATATCTGTGATACTGGGAGATAAAAAAGATTATATGTATATTTATATGTGTCTATCATATCTAGATGATAGATAATAAAGATAGATAGATAGATAGACAGATAGATAGATAGAAGGATGGATAAATAGATACATAGATGGAGAGATGGATGGATGATAGAGCAAGCACTTTATCTGGATATGTAATTTCATCAATATGGGGAAATCTTGTGTAGAATTTCCCTCAACTATTAAACATCACAGGAAATTAGAAAAAGTGCTATGTAGTAGATTAAGGAGTAGTCTTGTTGTCAAAGATACAGGTTCAAATCCAGCCTCTTCCAAGCACTAACTGTATGACTGACCATGAGCAAAACACTTAGACTATAATTTGCAGATGAATTTCCCATCTGCACAAATAATTACACAAAACATATGGGACTATATTAAGGATCCATGAGATATCATGGTATTGATTCCTTCCAATAATGTAGAATGAAATCTGATCTACAGCTTAGCAAATAAGTTCCAGAAAATTGTTAGAAATAATCAATTAACAAACATTTTAAGCCATGTGTTAGGCACTGTGCTAAGCCCTAGGGATAAAAAAGAGGCAAAAGATAGTCCCTGCTGCTGACAATTGATTGAGGAGGACAACATTAAATATATATATGTATACATCACATAGAAACACATACACAGAGAAAGTTATATAGGTGATAAGTAATAAAGAATTAACAGAGTGAAAGCACTACCCTTACATATAGATTAAGTGACTTGTCCAGGGTGATACAGCTATTAAGTGTCAGAGACTGCAAAATATCTTGAGGCTTTGTGGATAAGGGAACCAATTTGTTTTAGTTACATATTCTGCTTCTGACATATGCTAGATATATGACATGAACAAATCCTCAACCCCAGTGTCCTAAGCAAATAGTTAAGGTTATAAATTGTAGAACAGATATTGAAATTCATTAGTAGAGGGGAATTTCCCATATACAATACATCAAAACTAGAATTCACTCATTCAAAATTTTTCATTTTTAATATGAAGTTATTATTAGGTCATTTCAGCTGTGTCCAACTCTTTGTAATTCAATTTAGAATTTTCTTGGCAAAGATACTAGAGTGGTTTGACATTTCCTTCTCCAGTTCATTTTGTAGATGAAAGAACTGTGGCAAAGAGGGTTCAGTGATTTGCCCAGGGTCACACAATTAGTAGGTATCTGAGGCTGAATTTGAGTTCAGGAAAATGAGTATTTCTAATTTCAATCCCAGTGTTCTGTGTACTGTGCCACTTAGCTGCATCATGTATTATGATAATTGGGCTCAAATTCATTTCCATAAAATGTCATATTGCTGGGCAAATAAATGATGTTCAGCCTATGAAGGACTACCTATCTATCCATCTATTTTGATCTATTTACATTCTAGGCAATCTTCCAGACCAGTTCAAGCACCAACTGATGCCCAGTCCCTTAAAGTTGGATGTACTCCTTTCCTTCATGATATGATTTACTTTATATTTGTTTTTAAAGATAGAATGGAAAACATTATGGCAAAAATTAGTTTTAGAGCAGCATCTCACACTGTATACCAAGTTAAGTTCAAAATGGATACATGATTTACACATAATGATACCATTAGCAAATTAAGAGAGCATATATACCAGATTTATGGATAAGAGAAGAATTTAGGACTTTTTGCAAAAGCAAAATCAATACAAATAATTATAAGGAAAGTAGAAAGAGGGAGAAAACATTTTTTCAATAAGTATCTCTGATAAAGGCATCTTTTCTAAATACATAGAGAACTGAGTTAAATTTATGTAAAAGATACAAATCATTCCCCAATTGATGAATGACCAAAGAATATAAACAGGCAGTTTTCTGAGAAAGAAATGAAAGCTATCTATAGTCATGTGAAAAAATATTCTCAATCACTATTGATCAGAGAAATGAAAATTAAAACTACTCTTAGGTCTATCACCTTACAACTATCAGAATGGCTAATGGGACAGAAAAAAAAATTATTGGATAATGGAGAGGATATGGAAAAACTTGGAGACTAATGAACAGTTGGTAGAGTGATAAAATGATTCAACCATTCAGGAGAGCAATTTGGAACTATACCCTAAGGGTTATGAAACTGTGCATATCTTTTGATCTAGCAATATTACTACAAAGTCTGTATCCCAAGACATCCCCTCCCCCAAAAGTGGGAAGGATCTATTTATACAAAAATATTTATGGCAGTTTTTGTGTGTGTGTGGTGACTAAGGATTGGAAATCAAAGGATTGCCCATCAATTGGGGAATAGCTAAACAAATTATGGTATATTATTGCAAAGAAATATTATTGTGCTATAAGAAATGACAAGCAGAATGATGTCAGAAAAAAACAAACCTGAAAAAGACTTACACTATCTGATGCATAGTGAAGCAAACAAGACCAGGAGAATGTTGTACAGAGTCATAGTGATATTGTTTGATGAATGATTTAGCCATTCTCAGCAATACAATAATCTAATACAATCCCAAAGAATTAATAATGAAGCATTTTATCTGCCTCCAGAGAAAGAAATACTATTGATTAAAAAGCCCTAAGTAGAGTATTTTTCATTTTCCTTCTTTCATTTTTTTTTCTTTATTCAATTTTTCTTATACAAAATGACTAATATGGAAATATTTTACATAATTGCAAAAAACCCCTTAAAATATATTTTCCTTATACTTAAATGCAATTGGCATTATATTTATCTATTTGAATTTTTATCTATTCAAATAAAAGTTCCTTGAGGGTTCATATCTTATCAAGCTTAATATTTCTGCCAGACTGGTATAATGTAAACAAGAGCATGAAGTTGATAATCATACAACATTTATTAAAAATGCTTATTTTGTGCCAGAAATTGTACTAATTGCTAGAACCACGAGATGTGCAGAATAGACAATGAATAAAAATTTATTGAATGAATCATGTAAACCTAGTTACTGTAGAAAGTTTAATTAAACAAAGTTGTTGTTTTTCCAGCATTTTTAAAGTACCACGAAAATAATAAAAATACTGCCATATATACAAATCATTTTCATCTGCTTCAGAGAATCTCATATTTAAATCAAATGTTTTTGGTTAGTAATGAAAGAAAATTAATATAAAATCTCAGAACTGGAAAGGACATGTTATAGAAACAATATTCTAACTATTTCCCTTCATGCAACTTAGACTAGTTTTTATTTAAAATATATTAAAATCATTCTGGAGATGTGGTTGACTCATGAAATTAACAACTTAGACAAGTTTAATTTCCTTGCTGATGGAATGCAAAAAAAAAAAAAAAAAGCTATGAGAAGCTCCATACCAGCTCTACAATGCTTGACTGGCTTTCTTCTCCTTTTGAGTTATGGGATTCATAAGTGAAAATCCTGGAAAAGGGCTCAAAACCTTTTTTCCCGCTAAACACTTTTTTTCTAAAATTTTCTTCTCTGATCACAATTAAAAGAACAATTTGTACAGTGACAGCAACATTATAAAAATCAACTTTGAAATACATTAGAACTAATATCAATACACTGCTAACTCATGATACTAAAAAACAAAAATAAAACTTATTATTCAACTCTTGCCTAAGAAGCAATGGACTTCAAATGCAGAATATCATGTTTTTAGACATGGCCAAGATAGAAATGTGTTTTTGTCAGATTATGCATGTTTATTATGAGGGAATTATCATTGTTGTTGAATTTAGGGAAAGGGGAAGCAAGAGGTATAGACATGCATTTATGTGTCTGTACATATATATGTATATATATTTATATACACACATGTATATATAACATGCACATATATAAATAAATAGGGCAAAAATTAAATAAAATCATCTTCTAAAGGTTTAAATTTTTTAAAAAATGAGTAAAAAGATGCATTTGAGCATTTCTTTGAATTTTCATGCTAATTGTAAACTGAGCCACCTAGTCTTTGAAAGAATAATGTCACATAATGAAGCTTAGTGATATTCTGATAATGCAGCTGCTCAATGACTGAGGATCATGATTCTTAGTTAATATTCTAGAATATGTAATTCACTATATATTGGCCTCCTATATTCACACATAACATATACATAATATTTTTTCTCAAAACTCAGTTGGGGACTCCAGAAAGCTTGTTATATTACTCTTATTCACGAATATCTCTTTATTCCCTTTAACAACTTTATTACCACAAATATAGATAGAGCCCCTGGCCCAACCCTCTAATGTATAAAATGGAGTCTTAACTAAAGATATGGGTATAGTTCTTATATATTTCCATACTTCTACAGACTGGTCCAGAAGCTCCTGGAGAAAATGCTTCCAGCAAAAGTCCATTTCTTAAGCCAACATTTTCCCACTATGCCTTATGGCTACAATCTTGAGAAATCAAGGTCAAAAAATTTAAAATTTCAGGTGACTCAAAGGGCAAAAAAGGCATGTGATAGATACAAATAAATTGTAGCATATTACCAACAGTGACTTGATACAAGAAGTGGAGGACAGAAGACAATCTGTCTTTGATAGGTAGCTTTGAGAAGAGAAAGAGAACACGTGTGATGTTAATGATCAGAAAACAAATATAGACAAGTAGGACAATCCTTGCTCTCAAAAAAACTACAGTCAAATTGGTTAAGAAAACAAACATAAAGAGGAAAAGAAGTTGTACTATATAAGATTATATACATGCTCACTTATGAGAGCTGAATAACTCAAGGAAGGAGTTTTGGTGGCAGGGACGTGAGGAAGGTGGTCAAAAAATAATGTGGGTGTGGCTGCAAAATTTATGAGCTATTAAAAAAGAAAGCAGGAAATCAGGAAGGAGAAAAAGAAGAAAGAATAGAGGAAAAGAGGGAAGCAAGGAAGAGGATAGAAAAATGAGAAAAAGAATGAATGAAAGGAGGAAAAAGAGAGAAGAAAGGAGAAAAAAATCAGAAACAAAATTAAAATAAAGATGAAATTTCTATCCATCTAAGAAATATTATTGCATTTAGAAAGCACAATGAAGCCCTGTAGTAAAAGATATTATATATATATATATATATATATATATATATATATATATATATATATATATATATATATACACATATATATGCATAATAACAGTGTTTATTTTTTTAAAAAATTTTTTCTGGTGAAAGGGAAACAAGGAAAAAGGTTTGATTAGTATCCAGTCCAATCCTGCTTTGGAAGCAGTTTAAGGTTCTTTAGGATGAGATCTTGTATAAATCTGACATTATTATTGTTATTTTTATCCCCTTATGTACCTTCTTATGCTCAATTGGAAATATTTAAGATGCTAATGGCATGCCACTAAAATGAAAAAGTATCCAGGGGGCAACTTCTCATTCTGTATAACTTTACCAGAGAATTCCTGTATTATCACTGAAATATGGGCATCCTGAGTGTGGGAGGAATAATACTATGGAATACTTTAAGACTTCACCAGTGTCATAATACTGTGTAACATGCAAGTGTAAATGATAGCTAGGCAAAAATTTAGCCTGTTCTTTAGTGTGTTATTTGGAAAAAATTCCCTTGGGAATAATGAGAATTATATGTGCAACCTCTGCAATCACAAATTAAACATTTGTGCTGAACTGTGAAAGTAGCACCCATCCATAAACAAGCACACAAAGCCAGATTGCTTATAAAGCTAAAGGAAGAAGTCCGCCTCCTTTCAAATAAATCCTTCTCTTGTAGCCAATCTAACCAGAAGAGCACAATTTCTTTATTTTATTCACACAGCTGGGAATTATCTGCATGACACAAACCTTTGAGTACATGTATGGAAGGAAGGTTGGAAAATGGATAATTGTTTTTATTATGCCTATTTTCATTTACATGTATTTGAAATTAGCATATTTTATAATGAATAGAAAATGCAATGACTTAGTAAAGTAAAGATATTAGATATACTATGAAGGAATGTATACCTCATGCTCCTGTGGTTATTTCTAGCCTCCAGTTGAATCTCTTGGATTATTTGGGGAATAAAACATTTCAAACAGAGCTCTCTGAATGCTCCTTCTGGGATTCCATTAGGCAAAGTCTTCACTGGTGTTTATTATTACATCTTATATTTATTATTGACATAATGGTTTGGAGTAACAATTATCAAACTCCTTTCAAAGACTCATTGAAATTATAAGTAAAATTTACTTTTCACACCTACCAGAAAGCTCCTAAATTACTATAATCCTTTGAGCTAGACAGATAGATGAAAAATAACTGTTCCATAAATCACCAGAGCTCATCCAGCAGAGAAATATTCATATAAATACATTTCCAACAGGAACTTAAGATTGCAACACCCTTTTACTTATTAGTAACAATCATTATTATTCTCAAATTGTCATATTATTGTACTTTATAATTGCAAGAGCACTTTTACAAACAATATTTCACTTAATCTGACTAGGAATTCTGTGAGAGGGATAGTATCCCCACTTGACACACAACAAAACTGAGGCCAAGAGATTTTCATGTACCAGTTAAATCAATTTACCTAAAGTTGTAGAACTACCAAAGAGTTAGGATCAGTGTTGCAATCCAGAATCAAATATAAACTCCATTTTGTATTTTAGGCTTTCTATAACCAGGTTCCAATTTAACTTTCCTGGTCTTATATCATACTACTTGACTTCATGGTCTATAGCACCCTTCATTCTCTTGTCTTTGTTTTGTTTTATGTTAAAATTCCATATCTCAAATATATCTTTTTTTCTGATCTCTCTACCTGTCAAAAATTCTTTATTCCCTCATTGTCCAGAAAAGGTCTGTGAAGTTTTCCCCAATCCCATAGTTGAATGAATGTTCTTCCCTAAATTTTTCTTAAAGCATTTCATATGGAATTAGGCTAATGTCCCCACTATTCTTTTTCTTTTTTTATATAGCTTTTTACTTACAAATATATGCAAAGTATATGCATACTTTTTCCCTCCTTCCCGCTCCCCTTCCCCCATATGGCAGGTTGACCAATACATGTCAAATATGTTAAGGTATAAGTTAAATACAATATATGTATATATGTCCAAACAGTTATTTTGTTGTATAAAAAGAGTCAGACTTTGAAATAGTGTACAATTAGCCTGTGAAGGAAATCAAAATGGCAGGTGGACAAAAATAGAGGGACTGGGAATTCTATGTAATGGTTCATAGTCATCTCCCAGAGTTCTTTCACTGGGCATAGCTGGTTCAGTTCATTGCTACTTTATTGAAACTGATTTGGTTCATCTCATTATGGAAGAGGGCCACGTCCATCAGAATTGATCATATAGTATTGTTGTTGAAGTAAATAATGATCTTCCGGTCCTGCTCATTTCACTCAGCATCAGTTCATATAAGTCTCTCCAGGCCTTTTTGAAATCTTCCTGCTGGTCATTTCTTACAGAACAATAATATTACATACCACAATTTATTCAGCCATTCTCCATTTGATGAACATCCACTCAGTTTCCAGTTCTGGCCACTACAAAGAGGACTGCCACAAACATTCTTGCACATACAGGTGCCTTTCCCATTTTGAAAATCTCTTTGGGTTATAAGCCCAGTAGTAACACTGCTGAGTGAAAGGGTATGCACAGTTTGAGAGCTTTTTGAGCACAGTGCCAAATCACTATCCAGAATGGCTGGCTGTATCCACAATTCCACCAACAATGTATCAGTGTCCTAGTTTTCCCATATCCCCTTCAACATTCCGTATTATCTTTCCCTGTCATTCTAGACAATCTGACAGGTGTGTACCTACTATTCTTTTTCAAGAGTTATAAATAACTCTTGCTGCTTTCTTGCTTTATTAGTGTTAATTCTTTCACTTGAATTGCCTTTTCTCTCTCCCTTTCAATTGTCCAGAAACTTCCTGTCCTTCAAGGTCTCTGTACTATAGAAAATCTTCGCTTTTGATTCCATCCTTCATCTCCACTTCCTTGTACTATTTTTAGTCTGAGCTATACAACTCCACACAATTTTTATTACCTTATGTTGGTCTTTAATTGTTTCGATTCAATACCATAAATTACTGCAGTAAAATATATTATGGGAATGCACAGTAGTAGTACTAGAAAGGTTTATTTGTTTGGGATTTTTTTAAAGAGGGATGTCAAGAAAATAGCTTTGGTAAATATTTTGATACTGCTTTGGGAACAGTTTAAGGAATTTCAAGATGAAATCATATAAATCTGATGTGATTATTGTTATTTTATTATTAAATATTTATTAATCGGGGGCATATATGTTCAAAGTAATATTGCAACTAAGGGTTTACATTCTATTTGAGGGAAGGAATGATTCAACATGCTACTTTATAGGGCAACCACATAGCACAGTGACTAGAGTATGAAACCCAGAGTCAAGAAGATCTGACGTACTGCCATTAAGGATTAAAAGAAATCTCTAATACTATGTCCTGTTTTATAAGTTATTAGAGCAACTAGGTGGTGCAGTAGATAGAATGCAAGGCCTGGAGTCAGGAAGACTCATCTCACCAAGTTCAAATCCTGGCTCAGATACTTACTAGTTGTGTGACCTGGTTGTCACTTAACTCTTTTGCCTCAGTTTCCTTATCTGTAAAATGAAGTACAGAAGGAAATGGCAAACCATTCCAATATCTTTAGCAAGTGAACTCCAAAATGGAATAATAGAAAGTTGGATATAACTGAAAATAAATCACTTGACAACAACCAATATATCTCTCTATCAATCAATTAATCTATTTATAGACATAAAAATCTATATGTCTATATTTATCTATATGTGTATATGTATATATATGTGTATATTTATAATATATATGGAGAGAGGGGGAGAGAGAGAGTTAGTAGACATAAAGTAGATGTTTAGACAATGCAAAGAATAAGGCACTTGATTTGGAATCAGGAAGACCTAACTTCAATTCTATTTATTAACTATGAGGCCTCGGATAAGTCATTTAATGTTTGTCTGCCTCATATGTAAAAGGAGAATATTAATAGCACCTATCTCCCATGGTTGTAGTGAAAATCAAATGAGATAATATGAAATAAGAAACACAAGTACTTTGCAATCCTTTAAGTGCTAGTTGTTATCATTATTTTTATTATTATTATCTATTATGATAACACATTGTAATGTATTAATAAAAATACCCCTAGATAATTACTCTAGGAATGCTTTAAAAGGCAGGATTACTTTAATCTGAGGAATCAGATCACATACTAAAATGGAAGATCCCTGAGAGCAGATACAACTATGTTTGTTTTGGGTTTTTTTTTTCATTTCTTTCACATTCCCATGACAGTTAGCACAATGCTTAATACATAACAGGTTTTCAATTAAAGCTTGTTGACTTCTTGACTGATTTAGTCAGTTCAGAAAAAAAAAAACTATCTCAAGGGAATTCAAGATGTTGTGGAATTGACTTACATTCTTCTAATATCTCCACAGAGCTAATAGAGAACCCTAATTAAATAATACAGTTTTAAGAGCCTCAGAAATATATGCAACAAGAATGAATGGATTTCTATAATGCTCAGAAGTTGTTGTTATCATAATATAATAATGGCCAAAATTTTTAAAGGGACATTATATTCTAATATTATCAGTGACATAAGGAAGCTGGTTTAATCTGAATTCAAGAAGCATTTTTTTAAAATCACCATTATGCAAGGCATTTTCCTGGAGATATTAGGGTATAAATAAACTAATCCTGCCTTCGAGGAGCTTACATTTCATTTACAATTATTAGAAAGGTAAGTAAATAAAGGATAATTTGGACGACAGAGCACTAACAATTAGGAAATTCAAGAAAGACTTCTAAAAGGGGTTGGCATTTAAACAGAACTTGAAAGGATGCTAAAGCTTCTTAGAATCAGGTTTGAGAAAATGAAGATCATTCAAGGCATGGGAATAACTTGTGTAAAAGGAGAAAGGGTAGAGCCAAAAGGGCCCAAGTTTTAGGAACTGACATCCTAAATAGCAATTTCTGCCTTCCAAAATTTTATAAGACTGATTTAAATTGAAGTAAGCAAAACCAGGAAAATGATGAATATAATATGACAATAATGTTAATGAGAAGAATGACATCAACAAAGCAAGTGAAACAAAATGCTCTGAAATTATCTTGACCAACCTTTGCTCCAAAGATGAGATATGAAAAAGTACTTCACTTCTTTCTTTGCAGAAATAGGGGGATAGGAAGGACAGGGCTATAGAATATTTCACATAATAGTGGACTTAGCTGATGTGATGGCTAGTTTTGTTGAACTGTTTTTTTTTCTTTTTTGTTATAGGGGGTGACTTAGAGGGGATAGGTAGGGTAAGTAAAGAGATATACAGAATGTTCTAAAAGTCCACACAGTTTTAAGCTTTAATAATCTGAAATTTCCCCAAGACTTCTGGGATATTTTATATTAGGAAAAGTAGGTAATATAAAAACAAAAGATGGCAGTATTAACAAAAAAGGCATCCATCCAACTGGAAAATTCTAAGTATATTACTAAACTCCTAGTAAATGAATTTTCACCATCCAGTAGTATGGATTTTATATCTTAACCCGATAGGTAAGAAACAGGTAGAAGTTATACTTCTTCATTAAATTATTGGGCTTTCTCAAAAGTTCAATATATGAATTGAGCAAATTGATGCAGTAACTACTGATATGTAATTCACCTCACCTGTTAGAGTTGTCAAATTAGCAAGTGTTGATTGCGTACTTGTTATGTGCCAAGCATTCTACTAAGGAATAGTGATACAAAGAAATTCAAGAAACAGCCATTGTTCTCTTGGAGTTCAATCTAATGTGGGAAGATAATATACAATCAGCTATGTAAAAAGAAGATATGTATAGGATAATTGGGATTGGATTTCCTTATATTTAAAATAAGTATCAAAGTGCTATAACAAAATGACAAAATATGGAAGTACTTAAAGAAATTTTAAAACAAAAATGGTTCATTAGGTGAATCATTGTTATGGTAGCCTAATAATAAGAGCAACTACTCTTCTTGGTTTCAAAGGGTTCATTAACAGACAATAATTTGATGTTACCTGGGCAGTTAGGTAGCATAATAGATAGAGTGCCAGGTCTAAAATCAGGAAGACTGCTTATCTTTCTGAATTCAAATCTAGCCTCGGATATTTACCAGCTATATGACAGCTGGTCATTTAACTTTGTATCAGATTCGTGATCTGTAAAATGAGCTAGAGAAAGAAATGGCAAACCCCTTCAGAATCTTTACTGGAAAGCTCCAAAAGGAAGACAAGATGACTTAGACATGACTTAAATGACTGAATAACAACAATGACAAAAGACTGCTATGTATGTCTCAAGTATTATTGAAGATCCTAATTCAAAACTGAAGCAGTTCATTTTCTCAGGTAGCTCACATTTTACTAAGGGTGACAATACATTTCCAGATGAGTAAATTGATAATGATAATAACAATTAACATTTATATAGCACTTACTATGAAAGCATTTATATTAAGAGATTTATATTAATTATCTCATTTGATCCTCACAAAAATTTTGGGAGGAAGATGATATTAAAATTCTCATTTTACAGATGAGGAAAAGAGAGGTTAAATGACTTGCCCAGGATCAAACAGCTAATGACTGAAGCCAGATTTGTATTCAAGTCTTTCTAGCTATCCCTAAATCTGAAAAGTTTAACCTGAAAGGTTGAGTGATTTTCCAATGTCACACAGCAAGCATGTGCAAAAGAGGAACTATAACCAGATCAGATTACAAATTCCTGGATAAAAATTAGTATTTGTATAGTGCTTTAAGGTTTTCAAATAATTTTATAAGTATTATCTTTTTATCTTCACAACAATCATGGAAGATAGAATGCTATTATTATTCACATTTTACTTACTAGAAAATTGAGATACAGAAAAGTAAAGTGACTTGCTGAGGACTACACAGCTAATAAGAATGAGGGATGGTATTTGAACTCTGGATCAAGTCCAGTGATCTACTTACCGCACCACCTAGCTTCTTCTGACTTGATTGATAGTTCTGTACCTACCTAGTTCTGTACTTGCTATGCTGCCTATAGATTATATACTATACAATGCATAGTACAGTAAGATTTATAATAGATCCCAAGAACAACACAGACCATTGGCTATTTCATGGTAACCACTTGTACTCCTGATTAAAGCATCATCTTCTCTCAATAATCCATTGGTTATACATTTTTCTTAACTTTTTTCAAGACACATTTTTGCATTTTTGTACCTAAATATAGTGAATACTCCCTAAAATCTGTGGAAGGAATTTTGAGTTCTTGAAGACTACATAAGTTCTGGGAGTCCTATCAAGTCGCAAAGGTTTTTAGTTATAGACTTGATAACAGACTGTTCTGAGGACCTCCTCCCAACCCCCAATTAGTTTTAAAGATGAAAAAACTAGCCACTGTAACTTTTTGACACTGAAGTACTGAGATACATATTCCACATCTTTTGGGATATAGTCACATAAAGAAAATGACCAATTCTTGTAGCTAACTGAAGATTCTTGAAGTGGAAGAGATCATTCTAATTTTATTGTAATGGAAAAAGCACTGAGGTGGAGTCAAAAGAAACTAAATTCCAATCCTGATTCTTAATTTTACTACTCATGTGACCTTGCCCTATGGGTCCCAGTTTCCTCATCTCTAAAATGAGAGTTAGATGAGATGACCTTCAGATTATTCCTTCTATCTATGATTATCTTATGAATTTCTGAAAAAGATACTTTTTGTATGTTAAGTTTAATTAGTTTTGAAAATATGTATATTTCACCATCTCATAAAATAATGTTAACAATCTACTCTTTCAGGAAGAGGAGCACAAAATAATTTGGTTCAGAATTTTTCTATTGCCTAACAAGTTGTTAGTTTCCTTAGAAGGAAGATCAAACTAAATCAGGCTATTCTGACAACCAGATCAGATTTCTGATTTTATTTTTGTTCCAATGTGGAGTTGTCCGTGGCATGTAGAGAACATGAACTACAAAATTCCCAACTATTAGTTTGTATCATTCTTGAATCACAGAAAATTTAGATTATTGTAAAAGCAATTCTATATTGACTAGATAGGATGGCAGGGTCAAATCAGAAACCACAATAATTGTGTAACCATTACCTCAATCTGAGTTTTACCTTCACCCTTGGACAAATTCTATTCATTTCTCATTTTTACAAAATCATGGAATCTTAGAATTCCCTCATGAGGGAACTCAAAACCCATTATAGTCTAATCTGTATTTGAAGAAGTATCCTCTCTGCAGAATTCCCTATGAGCAGCCATTTAACCTTATTTATAGGTCTCCAGTAAATAGAAGATGCTAGCTTTCTTTTGGCTTCTCTCCCCTTTGTTGGTACCCATGTTCTTATTACTCTTATCAGAATTTAGTTTTAGTTCATTCTCTTCTTTAAGTCCTGAAAGAGCCTCATGTGTTACCTAGATTTTATTTTGCTCTTAGAAGGCATTGAAATCCATGAATTTCATATAAAATAATTTGTAAAAATCTCAAATAAAATGTTTTTAGAAAACTGATCAAAAAAATTCACATGGCATTCCAATTTTCCACAATGCCAAGACTGTCATAGTAACTGCTATTTTACTCTTCAGATATTTTCCTTGAGTCCTTGAGCTTTGGATATGAATACATTTATTAATCTCTTAACAACAAACACTTAACGACTCATACCTTTCCTCTTTCTATTAATAATTCCAATTTCTTATTCAATACATTTATGAATCTTTCACTATTAATATAATCTACTCCCTACAGTTTATTATTTATCTTTCATTATCAGTAGAATTAATATGAGCCTATTGCTCATAAGTAATGTCATTCATTTTGAATGATCTATTTTGAATAGTCTGTTTTTTATATAGAAGTCATCAAGCCCTGACTAAAATTCATCCACTTCTAGGTAGGAACACAGCCTTTGATTAATAGTGCCAGCAACTCATTACCCAACAGTTAGTCCAAGAAGTGAAGAACATCATATTTAATTGAAATTATAGAAGAATAGTGGTAGACAGAATGCAATTACCCAAATTGGAATGTAGCCAGGACCCCACAACTCCCTTCAAACATGCCAAGGTGTCTTGAACAATCAGAACCTTAGTTTGAATATCTCATCCCAACCTGGCACTTGTAACATGACATGCCCATCTATGGGGTATTAGTTCAATAAGCACTGATGCCAAGGAAAGAGTGCCACCTGCTGCTTTCTTGCCACTTCATCTATCTACACACCAACATGTGCTTTCCTGAGTATCTCCTGTGCTTACATTTTATGAAAAAAAAATCATGATTTTTGGAACTTTCACCATCTGACAAATCCCTGAGAATCTATTAGATGTCTACAAAGAATATGAGACATAAAGAAAGTAGCAAATGTTATTAGCATGAAACAGACAACCTCTTTAGGCTTTGATCTAAGTTTAATCATCTCAATATATAAATACATATATAAGTTGGTTCTATAATATAGTCCTTGTTTACTGTCTTTGTTATCCCCAAATGCCTTCCTTATCTGGATGCTCATTTAGCAAATATAATTCCAGATCCTTTTTTTAATTTGAACAAGCATCTGTTCACTACATTTAAAAAAAAATCCCTTCTTCAAGATAAAACTTCTTCATTTCTCAGTGTTCAGAAGAGAGATTTTATCAACTGGACAGTGAATATTAAAATGATGGGGATTTTAACAGTAAATCAATGGAAGACTGAGCCAACCAATGTGAACTAGTTTCATCCCCTGACTTAGCTAATTCCACTTTGAACCATGTTCAGAAAATATACTGCTTGACAGCCTGAAGGAGGTTCTCTCTCTTATAGATGAAGGGAGAGGTTAATTGGATATTAGCAAAGCCCTCAAAATGATATACCTACTTCTATTGGAGAAACCAAAGAGTGTCAAGCAGAGAGATTCAGCAGTCAGTTTTCCTTTGCACATTACTATTCTTTGTGATAAATATATAGAGTCCAGGGTGCTTTTTCATTGTATGATCTTTTAAAGGCAAAATTATCTCTGAAGTTTATAATCAGTACTTGAGTTTTGGTTGCAATCCTATAGTGTTGATGCCATCCTATATGGAAGAAAGCAAGCAAACCAAAAGGTCAGGAAAAAAAAAAAAACTTCAGAAAAGGTCTTTGTCCTTTTCATTAGAGGATTGTATTCTTTAAAATATTTTTACATTTGTCATCAAACATGAAAGCCAGTCATTGCTTTATCAGAATATGAAGAAATTTACTGAATGTCATTTGATTAGACTACCTTGCTTATTATGACTTCAGATGGCCTCATTTCATATCACTTGTTTTTGTGACAAAATTTGAAAATATCAAATTTAGTGTCACCATTCACATCACACCGCTAACAGTTACACAAAATATCTTTGTTTAGGGGCCTAATAAAATTGGTCATATAAAGAGGAAATGAGATTTTTAATGCAAAATGAAGCTGACAGTGCTCTTCTATTACTAGGGTCTTATTAGGGAAAAATTCTCTGACATCTGTTTATCCCCTGCAGCCAACCTTGTATTCAGAATACAGTAATTGATTCACAGCATCCACTGGGGATCTAACTGGCTCACTTTCCCACACCGCACTACACAGGTATCTCTGCAGCTAATTCTGAATGTACATCTACATCGTTATCTCCTGGTGAACTGTGACCCTAAACACTTTGGAGGCCCAGATGAAAGTGCTTCCTCAACCCTCCAGTGCTAGGGGTATAGGGGATTCTGCAGCATGGCAATTCACACAGGACATCCAATCAGAACCATCCCCTTTGAAGCCCTTCTCAGCTGGGAGACCATGAATGATTCATAGCTTCTCTACACAGACTAAAGAGCAAGAGTAAAGCTAGTGTGTATTATTCAGGACTGCATCCTCAATAAGTCTCCATGTTCAGCAAATTGCTACAATGTTTTCTGCTTAGTCCTTACTTCTATACAACATCTCTTTTGTGTACAACTTTTAACAAAGAAAGGTCTTCTGTTTAAAATGAAGGCGTTGATTACACCATTTCCCCCTGCTTAAATGGGCACTGGTGCTGTCACAGATTTGAACAGTGGTCCAAGTCGATGAGAAAAGGAACATGACTTCAGAGAATGGTGACAAGATTCCAACTTTACAATTAGACCTAGGAGGGGTTATCAAATACATTCTTCTTCATTACAATATATTCAAATTTTCAATTTTTTTTTAGTATCCCTCTGTGTTGTATGGAAATTCTTCTAGAGAGAAACATTTTAACCTCAGTAACATGGTTTACCTGCTGGAAAATATGTTTCACCAGCCAAGACTGCTGGGTTGTCTATGAGGCCTAATGCAGAACCCCACACATGTGAGCAACAAATACCCAGAGATCATCATGCTAACGATTACTAAGCATCTCTTCAATCCAGGGGTTCTGAAGATACAATAACTGCATATTGCCCCCTAAAGAAACATCAGTTCTTGAATCTTCATTATTAAACAATCTGTGCTTTCTTTGTGTCATGATTCATGGAGGGTTTATATCTTCCATGTTGAATTATAAGTAGCTAGAGAACATCATACAAATACCATGTGAAAAGGAAATTTCCATCTAATATTCTGGGCTCTTTGGCCTAAACATGCTAGGAGGTCACCTAAAAATGAGCATATTAAATAATTTTGTACTTGTCGTCTGACTCTATGTCTCCCTTTTCTAAGTATTTCTTTGTAATTATGAATTTGAAGGTAATCCATTTATCCTTAAGCTAATCACCAAGGTATAGTAAATAATCTCTAAGAAACATTAAATCACACTGTTCTATTGTTTGGTAAATTATTTTTTACCCGAACTGACCAAAAAAGAAAAAGAAAGACTAAAATGAAATATTAGTATATGCACAAATTATTTAGAATTAAAAACTAACATGGTATAATTCAGCATTTGCAAGTTATTCAAGGTCTTCAACTTCAGATTTGGCTAAACCCAGTGATTTCAGAATTTATTGGTTACTGGTTAGTGTGGATTTCATCCACTTTAGGAGAAGTTTGTTAGTTTCTTCTTTGGTCTAAGCTCCCTTGTGTGCAGCCTGATTTGCTCACTGCTGGTACTGATTGACAGGTATGACAATGAAAATGTAAATGGTATGCAAATTACCATGTTGGGATAACTCTTTGTAAACACAATTGATGACTTGTATATGAACATGGAGTTCTGCGACAATTGTTTTCTCTCTTTGTCAATGAAAGCCCTCGGATGTTTGTAGCATACAGGTAAATTGTAAAGTACCCAGATTTAGTTTCATTCCCCTCTACCTATCTCAGGAATGCTCTCTAGCATGGGACTTAGGGAATACATCCTTCAAGTAGATGCCATTATTTTTGTTCTAGATATCTAATTAAAACTGTTTTGCACAGCTAGTCCTAAAACATACAGGACTTGTAAATTCAATAAAAAGTCCTCAACAAATGACATAATCAGTATTTTTGTCTAGAATCTCTGCTCGGAGTCCCTGTTTCCATCCCCGCAAAGAACTGAGCTGTATAATTTAGATTCCTATTCAGTTAGGGGACACATTTCCTAATTCCATCTAATTCTTCCAGGTATCTGAGTAACATTCTCTTCCTTCTGGGCAGAGGGAATTTCTCCCATCCTCTATTTTGACATTTCAGTGTCCTGCATCATTGGTGGTGATGGGGAAAGGTCAATTTCTCTATCTTCTCAAACTCCTGTGAATAGACACATAAATAGTTTAGTCAATTTACAATGATTATCAGTAGTTCTGGGAATGGGTTTCAGTTTATTTAATCTCCTTTACTCTTTCCCTTTCATTGTATCAATTTAAACAGAAAGTATGAAGTGCCAACCATGAACTACATGGTTTTTAGAATGGGTCATAAAAAGTATTTACTATTGTTGTTATTATTTGTCCTTCATTTTTGAAGGACCAATATCTTGATTCATGGGTGAATTAGATTAAAGTGAGGCAGAGTTGCACAAAGTCATCAACCTCTCTCTTCTAGAGACATTGAAGTTCAGTGATGAGACAACAGTTAAAATGATTGACAGCATCCCAGGATGCAGTGGATGATCTTGGTGTCTATAATGTCTGACTAAATTCTAAGCACTTTATAATATCTGCTTTAGCTACCTACAAGACTGTTGGAACAAATTATTTTTATTCACCCATTCCTTCATAGGAAGTCATCACATCTTTGGAGTAGACACCATCCTAATTCACTGAAGGTTTTAGAGGAAAAAGAGGCTAAAATATATTGTGGGTTGCTTAAGGTTAGACAGGTGACAGAATTGGGATCCAAAGCCAACTTTTCTCTCTCCAAAGCTAAACAATAAAATGAAGGAAACTATAATTAGACAATTAAATGTATATGCTCTGAAAATAATCTAGACATTCTACATACATAACAGATACTATGAAATTTTCTCTATGAAACAAGGAAGATCTGAGTTCTTATAGAGTGTTTATTGTAACGAACCCCATGAAGTAAAGCTTTGTTATTGCTACATAGATGCTTTTAGATAGACAAGATGTAGCAGAGCCCACATTTTTTTTTTTTTTTTTTACAATTATAGGTAGTAAGATTGTACGGTAGATTATTGGATTTAGAGTCAGAAAGACCTGAATTCAAATGATGACTCATATACTTCCTAGTTATATGGCCCTGGGAAGTCACTTAAACTTTGTGAGCCTCAGTTTCTTCATCTGTAAAAGTGAGTCTTTTACCTTATAGATTTGTTGTAAGGATCAAATGCTGCTACATATGTATTTTACAAACCTTAAAGTGTCATATAATACTAAGTATTAATTTGGATTATCTAATTTTTTTTATTAAGTGATGGTATTTAGATAAGATGGTATACTAGGTGTTATAGGATAAGTAAAGAATAATGATAAATTATTTCTGCCATCAGAAACTTTAATAATATGATCAGCAAGATAAAGAACAAAGATTTTTGTAATTCTATAAAAATTGGTAATAAAAAATTTTTGAGAATTAAAATGATAATAAAAGAAATGTCATTGAATTATTTGCTAACATTAAAATGAAGACATTTTTAGATTTCGGATTTTCTTTTTTTCATAGATGAAAATGTTGATAGTACCATGAAGTGATACAAAGGAAAATGAATGGGATTTCAATTGTGATGATGGTTGTGAGGGACATAAAGCATAAATGTCAAACTATTGTCTTCATGTTTCCTTTATTTTTTTTCATCTTGAGCCAGGTTATAAGAAATCACATTAGCTATGTATACTTGTCTCTATGAAATTATATTTTTTCACCCAAGGACATTCTTAGTATCATTAGTATATTGCAGAAGAGAGTAGTAAACATTTTTAGGTGCTACAAAATGTTACTACAATGATTTATCATACTATTAGGGTGAAACATCTGTTATAATGGAAGAAAACATTAGATTAAATCCCCAAAGTCCATACTCTAATTACATAATTCTTATATTATACATTATATATATAAACATACACATACACATACATATATCCTTCTTATTCCTACTCTCTTGTGAATTAAATAAATTTTTTTATTTTGTTAATTGATATACTACAGGTAGCATGAATTTCAGGGAAGTAGGCTTAGTGTACCAGAAAATATGCTACCAGGGCTGTGTTAGAGGACAGGCAAGTAAATCCAAAATTGGCTAACTTACTATCTAGCCATAACTTTTCCAAGTCTTTTAATTTCATTGGCCTTCTAATAGTATTGAACTGGAGAATGATCTCTAATGCCTTTTTAAAATGTATATAGCATGATACTAATGAACATAGACAATGTAAAAATATAATATGGGAAAAGGACAAATGTCCCAATTTTCCAAAAAGGGGAAAAATGGAAATAATAAAATATAGAATATTAACCTTGACTTCAATTACTATCACAATTCTCTAATATATCATTGAATTGATGGGTAGTGAACCTCAAGAAAATAATACAATGATGAGACTGATTTATCAAGAACATGCTCATGCCATCCTAAGAACATTTCTTTTTTTGACAAGGAAATTAAGTGTGCAGATCAAAAGATCATGGATATCACCTAATCAAATTTATCAAAGTATTTAACAATGTCTCCCATGGTATTCTTGTGAAAAAGATGAAGAAATATTGACTAGATGATGATACAATTTGATAATTTGGAACTAGGTAAATTGCAGAATATGGAAGGTCTTTCCTATTTTCATATCAACTTGGAAGGAAATCTCCAGTGGAGTACCTTAAGGATCCATATTTGGTCCTATATGCTTTAATATTTATTTTGTAAATGGCTTGAATAAAGGCCTACATGGGAATGTCAATCATATTTGCAGATGGCACAACATTAGCAGGGATAGTGAGCACACATGATAATAGTAAAAGTCTAAAAAGATTTTGACTGGCAAGAATATTTAGCCTCAACTACAAAAATAAAATTTATTAAATTTAAAGTCTTAAATTCAAAAAAATAACTTCATGAACACAAAAAAGGAGAACTATGGCTAAATAGCAATATGAAAACATGTAAGAAGCTTTGATAACCTATAAGCTTAATATAATTTGGGATTGCATTATGACAGCCAAAAAACCAAATGTGAATTTGGATAGCATATGTATGTATAAGTGTGTGTTTCAGTTTAGAAATAGATCTTATTTCAATGTAGTCCAATTTAAACATATCAGGGAAATGATTAAATACCTTTTGTTTGAAGATTTCTGGGGAGGGGACCTTACTGCTTCTCAAGTTAGCTCATTCTAGTTTTGGAAAACTCTAATTGTTAAATTATTGCACATATATACATACATACATGTATTTATATGCACACATATATATGTAGGTATATTGGTATATATACAAACATATATACTATGTATACATATACATATACATACACACACATATCCAAGAATAAAGAGGTGATCATTTTTTTTTTTTGCACTGATCAGATAACATATAGAGTATTATGTTTAATTCTGGGTACCATATTTTGAGATGGAGGGAGATAAAGAGTTTCCACAGAGGGCAACAAAGATGGTGAAAGGTCTGGTCTTGAATCAATGTCATATGACTAGATGAAGAATTAGAAATGTTAAGCATAGAAAAGTAAATATTTAGGAGATATAGTATTTGAAGTGCTATCTTGTGAAGCAAGGATTATGTTGTGATTGGTCCCTGAGGCAGAACCAGAAATAATAAATAAAAGTTGCCTGGACAAATTTGGGCTAGATATAAAGAAAAAAAAATCTTAAGAATTAGAGCTTTCTGAAAAAAGGAATGAACTAACTTGAGAGGTAGTAGGGTCTCCCTTCCCAGAAACCTCCAAAGAAAAGGTTTTCAATTATTTGCCTGATATGTTAAAGAAAGGATTCTATTTTAGGTTAAACTAGATAGCAGTGGGGTCTATTTCTAAACTGAAAATCTATAACTACATAAGTGTACTTCCTATATTATTGGGAATTTCTAATAAATTACTGTTTATATATGAATTATAATTCATGTACAAGGCAATTGAGAGGGAGGAAGGTTTTCAATTAGATATTGGAGACTCATATTGTTTGGGGAAGGTTAAGGAGTAAATGAATAGTAAATAGGCAAAGGAAGTAATCCATTCTTGAGAAATTTAGAAGAAAGAAAAAAAAAAGTGGATCTCCATTACTAAGAAAATGACTGAATGAACTGAAACATATAAAAAGAATGGTATATCATGCCATGAAAAATGATGATAATAAGGAATTTAGTCACACAAGAAAATTAGATGTAATTCATACTGAACAGAATAAACAAGAGTTAAAAATACACATGATTGCATGCATAGTAAAAGGGATGCTAGTAAGAAGTACACTGAAGTGAAGCACAGATCCCTTCATTTGCAATAACCAGTTTTGGTCCTGCAAAAAGATGAAGAAATGTACTTCCCTCCTTTGGTTGCAGAAATGAGAGATCCTGAATGTACAATTTTTGTCTGTCCTCTCCAATAAGTCTCAGCTGGTTTTTTTTAAAACAGTATTTGTTAAAAATGAAGGTTTCTAGGATGCAACAGTGGCAGGGGGATAAGGGCATAAGTGACAGTACAGAAAATATTATAAAATAACTATGATATAAAAACAAGATTTGATAAATTAAACAAAATAATACTTATATATTAAAAGAAAGTCAGTGAAGGTATAATGATTACCGAGCTGACTTCAGAGGCAGGAAAAATTGAGTTCAAGTCTCACTTGTGGTCATACTGGTTATACAACCCTTGGCAATTCACTTTACCTCTTAGTGTCAACTTTCTAAGATTGTAAGCCATAGACCAGTCACAAATTTTCATCAAAGGAGGGATTTACTTACTAGGAGTTCCAAAAATAGAAAAAAACAGCAATCTAAAAGAAATTTTTTAAGTATAAAAAAGTAAGAACCTAAAAGATGAGACAAAAATAAAATGAAATGGCAAGATTAAATGAAACATTGTTGATCATAAATAAGGCTTAAGAATACTTTTAGGTAGAGGAAGAGACAGACAGATGAAGAAAATAAATAAAAATGATTTTTAAAATAAAGTTTATGAGAGTTTAAGAGAAGTAGTAAGATTTGGGATACAATTGGAGTGATTAACTTTTATAAGGAAGGGTGTCATGTCATCCTCTGTGATGATAAAGCCTGCCAGGTTTTAAGCTTCATTGGCACAACTTTAGTGATTTAAGATGCCTATAAAACACAATGATATCTAGTATAGGGATATACATGAAGTAATGATAGAGATAAATTGAATCATCATTATCATTGTCATCATCTTCATCATTCTAACTATGAACATATGCTGGATAAGAAGAACTGTGTTCAAATCCTGACTGCAATACTTATTCCATGTATGATCTTGGGGAAGTCCCTCTGGATCTTATTGATTCATTTGTATAAAGATAAAGTTGGGCAACATAACTTTTAAAGCTTCCTTTCTATTATAAATTATATGATTTTTTTTGGTTAGCATTCAATTACTCTGAGATCTCTCTTTGTTCTGCTGATCAGCTCAATACATTTGTATGACCCATCTCTTCTTATGCAGAATTTCCTAATATAGATTTTATTTTCAACAATAGTTTTGGGCAAAAATGTAGTAGTTCATTTGGAAATGGCAAAACCATATAGAACATATTGAAATGGCATTCACTGAAATAATTTAATCTGGAAAATTCTGATTTGGCTCATGATTTAACAGAGTGTTATGAAGATTTTGGAATGAATAGACTGGATTTAATGCTAAAATTCTATGTTAAAAACCCTGAGGATCTTAAATAAGCAATATGATCTAGATTTATTTTTATGGTGGAATTTAACTAAAAAAGCAGAATCATGATAGCAAAACTGGTTTTCTCTATTAGGTCAGGTTAGGGATAAAGACTGGAATAAGAAATAAGAGAAGATGGTAATGGTTTTTAATAGACTAGAGTAATCAGGGAAAGCTTGAAGAAGTTAGAACTTTAGCTGGAATTGGAAGGCTAAAATTAGTCTGGATAAGGAAAAAACAAGAGGGATAATTTTCTTGGCGGGGGGCAGAGAATGAACAAATGTAAACAAGCAGGAATGAGCAAGCTATATTTACTGATTACTGCCCTGTAATAGAATACAACATGGCTAAATAATGCAGTAGATGGAGTGCTGGGTCTGGAGTCAGAAAGACTCCTTTTGAGTTCAGATATGGCCTCAGACACTTACTAGATGGGTGACTCTGGGCAAATCACTCAATCTGATTGCCTCAGTTTTCTCATCTGTTAAATGAGCCAGAGAAAGGAATAGCAATCTTTGTCGAGAAAACCCCAAAGGGGTCACAAAGAATTAGGTATAGCTGGAATGACTGACCAACAAATGTGAAAAGAAATCTCATTGAATTGGAGTATTTGGTGCAATGTGGTGCAATAAAAAAATACTGATATTAAAGCCAGAGACCCTAGGTTTGAACCCCGGCTATTCTACTTAATATCAGTATGACCTAAAGTCATCTAATCAAAATAATCTATTAGTACAGCACTATGGATAGGAATGGGGATAAAGATTACATTCAATGGGTGGGAAACTCCAAGGCAAGAAAATATTTTCTGCTAAAGCAGATTGGTAGTTCCTCTACAACTGAGTTTTAGAGAGTTATCTATAGAAATAATAGGTTAAATGACTCTCCCAGACCCACATAGACAGTATGTAATTTCAGGAGGGGGACTTGAACCCAGATTTTCCAGTTTTGCATTCAGCTTTCTATCATACTGACAAACAATTTCATAGATTACAATTCCTTTGCTTAAATTATTGACTGTTCTTAATGGGAAGCATTAGCAACTTCAATTTCAGTCATGGATTCAGTTCATTTTTCTCAGTAAGTATAGATCTTATTTCCTAAAGGCAAAATATTTTACTCACCTTATTCCACCAGAAGATTAATCTTGATAAAGGAGCACATATTAAGCACTAAAAATTATATCAAAAGTAACATAGTCCAAGCTCTGCCCTTTATAGAGAGAGAATCTAAGGATCAAGGAACAAGTAACTAGCTCAAGATCACACAGGTATAAATGGCAGAGCCTGGATTAAAGTCTTAGTCCTTTGATTCCACTGTATCATATTGCTCAAATGTAAATAATCATGTAATCTGACTGATTCAAATGCTTGCAAACATGATTTGTATCCTATACCTGTGTAAAATGTAATGCTGTTCCCAATAAATTCACATGGTTAGTTTTCATTAATTTCATCCTTGTTTAACACAAAGAGATTGATTATATAAGGCCATCTTTGGTCTGAGTTTCCCCAGGTAGTAATGCATTGATATAACTGAAAGGCCAGAATGTCTTTTACTCTGTCTCCTTATTCATTACAGAATTGCACAGCCATCCCCTAATTATCATCAAAAACATTTATTTGAGCACTTAGTGCATATGGTGCTATGTTCTATTGAGTTTAAAAGGCCTTTAAACTCACCGTTCAAGAGCTTACAGCTCAAGTAGTATATTGAGAACCTTTCAAGAAGTAGTGAGTGTCTCTGCAGACTGAGATGTGTAAAGAATTAAACAATTTGGTTAATCAGGTTATGAAAACAAACAAGTTTGATAATTACATGTATATATGTGTATATCTATATCTATATCTATATATGTATATATATATACATATGATATAGAAATTGTTTTCATTGTAATTTTTTTTTGCAAGAGGTAGGGTTTTTCCCCCTAAAGCTATGAAGTGAATACCTCATTTCTGCTTTATTTTGTCCTTTACTATTACTACTTGGTGTTTGAAAATGTGCATAAATTCTCCCTAAAAACATTACTTTTTAAAAATAGATGATATCTTACTAAATTCAAGAACTGGTTTTCTATCTTGGAATCAAAAAGACAAAGGGAAAGAGAAAAATTTTGGGAAAAACAGTATTGTGGTATTTTGTAAACAAGTAGTATTATTTATATTGTTT
Source organism: Antechinus flavipes (assembly GCF_016432865.1). Classification (NCBI taxonomy): domain Eukaryota; kingdom Metazoa; phylum Chordata; class Mammalia; order Dasyuromorphia; family Dasyuridae; genus Antechinus; species Antechinus flavipes. The sequence goes on along the minus strand of NC_067400.1, from coordinate 123,533,112 downwards.
TTATCTTGGAGTAAGGAAAAGTCAAGGTGTGAAACCCACCTTGGATATTTTCAAGCTGTCTTTACTTTGGCAAGTCATTATAATTCTCTGTGCCTCAGTTTCCTCATTAATAAAATAACTACATGGAACCAGGAAACCTTGGCTAAAACAACATCTTAGTATTTCTCTAAAACAATGAATTCCATATAAGTCATCAGAGTATACTGTTGGAATGTTATTGCCAACCAAAAATTCTGTATTATCATGAAATCACATAGATTAAAAATAAAAAGAATATTATGGAAAAGGAAAGTGGCAAAGTAGATTGAAGGTTGACTTTGAAGTTAAGAAAACAAGCATTCCAGATCTGCATTGATAATAATACTTTATGATTATGAATGAATCCCTAAACTTCTTAGTTTTGTAGGCAAATTTTTAAAACTAAAGGTTGTTCATCTATATCAGATAAGGCAGTTTCTACACTGGGAATTCCCTCTCCCAATGGAATTATAGGTATTGTAAAAAAAAAAAAAAGTAAAGTAAAATACATTTATGCAATACTAAACAAAAATTCATTTAAAACCACTTAAACAAGCAAATGTAAAAATAAATATATAAGTTCATTTTTGTAGAAATAGTTTTTATATCCCACAAGGACAGTTAATTTAAAGGGAAAAATAGAAAGCCAAAATAATAGAATAGTAAAATGATCCATTATAATCAATCCTATGGGGAAAAAAAAACTGCAATGGGTATCAAACACTTTGTAAAAATGATCATTTTTTCATGTTTTAATATTTTTTATTTTCTCCAATGACATGTAAAACATTTTTACATTTGTTTTTAAAACTTTGGGTTCCAGATTCTCGCCATTGCTGCCTACCCTTCCCTCCCATTGAGAAGGAAAATGTGAAGTTATGCAAACCATCTCCATAAAAGTCAAGCTGCAAAAGAAAACATAGATTTCCCCCTGTCAAAAAAAAAAACTTCAAGAAAAAATAAAAGATGCTTTAATCTGTATTCAGACACAATTAGTTCTTTCTCTGGATATGGATAGCATTTTTCATCCTTAAGTCTTGGTCATTCATAGTTGATCATTCCACAACATTGCTATTCCTTTGTACATTGTACATTTCACTTCACTTGAGCTCCATGTAAAACTTTCCAGGCTTTTTCTGGCAGCCTCCTGCTCATCATAGAAATGATCATTTTGATTCAAATTAATAATCAAGTTCTTGACTTTGATAGAGGTTTTACACTCTGACCTCTACTAATCCAGTTGATAAGTTCATTATTTTTCTTCTCAAGTTCTGAAAATTAAGAAAAGGCTAATATTAAAAAAAAAACCCTTAGCAGGAGAATATTCAGAAACATTAACTATAAATCTAACCAAATTAAATAAGAAGATTGGGGATATCTACACTTATTCATGTGTTGCCTCTTCATTATAAAATTAGAATTCCCTCTTTATATTAACAATACTAGATACAAACTCTATAACATTTGTTATTCATTTACAAACAAGTTACAAAAGTAACCAAGACATATAGTGTTCTACTTCACAATGAAAAGGACTTTGTCTAGGCAAGTAATTAATATATGTAGGAAGAAAGTCCTTTTTTTCTGGAATTAACTTACATTGACTTATCCCTCCTTAGAATAGTACATGATTAATTTATATTTAATTGATCCCACTACTCTTGCACATTTCTAGCTTTTAAGACCACAATAAACAAAGATTTCTTCCTATTACTCAAAGCTTTTATCATCAAAATGGCTGAAATGTGAGCCTGCCTTTCATTTTCCTACATGCTATGTTTGAAAAGTAGAATTTTCTCTCTTGGACAAGGTTCTACTTGGCTTCATAATGAATAGCAGCTAATTAAACTTGCGATGACCTTGTTGTTTCGGTTGCAAATACCATAGTGTCTTGAGTCATTTACAGAGTTGTCATTGATGGATGATGCTGCTTCACCATAATTAGGTGGTAAACAATGTTAACTGAGCAGTAATTCATGCTAACATTACTGAGGTGTTGTATAATAACATGACCAATAACTTGGGTCGCTACTGTCTGTTAGAAAGAATTCCAATTTCCCTGATGGATCATATTCTTCTTAGCTGAAAAACACTTTATGAGATTATCACATTCCAAGTCAGCCAACACTTCTATTCCTCTGTCAAACCATCTCTGTATGCAGGAGGAATGGCTGCTTAAGAGGTAGAGTGATTTAAAACACAGGTCTATGAATTGATATATTCATTTCCTAGAGGCAATGCAGGTTAACGACATTTTTTTTTGTATAGAATCTGTGTCATCATGATAGAGATGAGGAGTAAAACAAAATAGCAGTGAATGGAGTACTAATGGAAGGAATAAGGAATGACTAAGATCTGGATAGATCTTTGGAAAAAACTATAAGAGAAAACATGTCTATGTAAAATGACATTTGTATTTTGTTTTGTTTTGTTTTTTGTTTAGTAATTTTATTATAAATACTCCTAAGAACTTTATCACTACTAGTTAATTTATCATTATTATTTGTATTTCATACTTTTTATAAGTGGAAAATTAAGGTTTGGCAGCATCAATAAGGGATACAAAGAGAGATTGAAAACAATAATAATATTTAGTATTTATATAGTACTCTAACATTTGCAAAGTGCTTTAAAATGTTGTCTCATTAAGATAGGTGCGATTATTATCCCCATTATATAGATGAGAAAACTGAGGCTGAAGAAAAAAGTTAAGTGACTTACACTGGATCACAAAACTAGTAAGTTTCTAAGACAGAATTTGAAATCAAGCTTTCTGATTCAAGGTAAAATATTCTTTCTATTACACCACATAAATAACTTTAGGTAACAACTGTACAAATGTTGAGGACAAGACTTGGTTCTTTTACATACCAAGGAATATATTAGTACAGTATGTGGTAATTCTATTTAACCATGATAACAATAAAGGAGGATTCAAGTTGATCAATTAATTTCCAAAAATTTTATTCTTTTATATATGTAATAAAGCTCAGGATTATCATTGAAGAATAATTGAAGTATGTTGATGACTATGCTTTAAATATACAATAATCACCTTCTTCATCTATAAATCAGACTATAAAGTTTGATCAACTTTCATTTGTATGACTTCTCCACCCTTATCATAATGGTAATGGATACTGTGCTAAAAATTCATTTCAATTCAACAAACATGTATTAAGCAACTATTATGGGGAAAGCATAGTTCTAAACAATGAACAGGCATTAAGTGTCACCTCTTTGCCAAACAAAAGGCCAAATCAAACAAAAAATAAAATAGCAAAAAACCCTTATACTGTGCTTATTCAGATTAAGCAAAAGCCTGTCTTTATTCTTTACTTCCTTTATCAACTATAAATATATTTCAAAGTTCTTCTATCCAGACCCCCAAACATAAATAGTCATTTTTCTTTGGACTGTTTTTTTGAACACCTTTTAAACCAAAATAAAAGCTTGCATTGAATACAGACGTGAAGAATACAAGAAGCTTCATTGTTAAAGGCACAAGACCCAGCACATTTCCCTAGAGAACTCATTCAGTTTAATAATACACATTTATTAAATGTCTACATGCTCAGGTCTCCTCACCCTAAAAAATCTTCCCTTTACCCTGTTATGCCCTTGAGTTATTGACCTGTCTCTCTGAAAAGATACTCTTCTTCACCCAAACCTCATACAAATCCTTGATCCAAAAGCTTGATTCTCCCTTCAAGTTTAGCCCATTCCCCTGACCATTCAATATTCCATGGCTCCAGAGAAATCATGACAAAGGAGACACTTATTCCACTAATCTCTCTTTTGCTATAGTTCTTTTAAGGAATCTATAATGCCTTTGGTGATAGACACTATAAATGCAGAAGTGTGTACAAAAAAAACAAAACAAAACAAAACAAAAAAAAAAAAACAACCTTATTGTATCTATTGGGGGAAATAAATCGGACAATTACCAAGGTAATTGTGTGTAACATTGTGTTTGTTGTTTTTCTGTAGTGAAGAATGGATATCAATATCAGTCTTGGAAGCCTTGATTACAGCAAATGTATATTCTTAGACCTTGGTGTAAGGTCTTATTGATATCTGCACCTTATGATTCCTAGTCTACAATCTACTATGTTGCTCAACTCTACTATATTCAGCAACTCTTTGAGGTCAAAATTTCACCCATGAGAGTTGTGATACATGGCAAGGACTTGAGGAAAGACAGTGAGGTGAAATTGGAGAACATCTCAAAATCTACAACAACTGGACTGCTTCTTTCAGATAAAAATTACACACTCAAAATTAGAGATATAATGAAGCTACTTAATCAAAAAAAAAATTACATCATTCTCTAAAGTCCCTAACTTTCTTTCAGGATTTAGCTGATGGTCTGGAAAAAGTTGATTCTTGTAGAGCCTTTCTACTTACCCAATCTTATGTTCCAATTCTCCAGAATAGGCTCTACTGACACAATCAAACTTATCTTTTCACAACCCCCACCATGAGCTATATTCATCTCTACCTCTCATTCCAATTTTCCCCTCCTTAACATGCCTTTTGTGTTCAAATGCCACCCATTCTTCAAAGTTCAATTTGTCTCATCTCCTCCAATAAGCTTTTACTAATTATTTCTCATTTTCCATTTACAAAACTTTTTCATGATTCAGCATCTGCACATACATACACACACTTTTTTAAATATAAAAATTAGAAGTATAAAAAGGTAAACATGAAGGAGAAAAGAGAAAGGATCAGTAAGTTTAAACTGTTTACATTTCTATATTAGAAGGTGAAACATGTAACTCTTAAGGACTTTATCCTTATTAGGGCAGATAACAGGATTCTACATAGAAAAAAGACACAGGAGTGTGTCAATTATATTGAGATTATGTGTGTGGGGGAAATGATAGGCAAGAAAGAGGGATGGCAGAAAGAAGAGAAAGAATAGGGAAAAATTATGTCACATAAGAGGTTCACAAGGAACGGCTGAAGGAAGGCAGGCAATGTGTAAGCCTTATTCACATTTAAATTGGTTTAAAAGGGAAAAACACAACACACACACACACACACACACACACACACACACACACAAAACACACATATATATGTTAGTAATAGAAATCCATCTTACCCAACATGAAAATAGTTGGGGGAAAAGAGGATGAAGGGAAAGGAGTGTGAAAAAAAATGAAGGATAGGTAAGAGAAAGCAGTGGTAAGAAACAGAACAGACTTGAGAGGAGGGTCAGTATAATAAGATAGAAAGGTATACAAAAGAAAACAGGGTAAAAGGAAATGAAGAAAATCAGCATTCAACAATATATTTTTATAAGCTTAAAATAGAGACACATGTGCAGACCTAAAATAAGGGCTGGAACAAAATCTATTACACTTCAGCTGATGTAAAAAAAAAAAATAGGGGTATAGTCATGATCTCAGACAAAGCAAAAGCAAAACTGAACCTAACTAAAAGAGGTAAGCAAGGAAACTACATTTTGCTAAAAGGCTCCATAGACAATGAAATAATATCAATACTAAATATATATGCATATATACATATACATCGTAGCATTTAAATTCTTTAAAAACAAAGTTTAAATGAATTATAGGAGGAAACAGTAAAATTTTACCATGGAGATCTCAATTTTTTCTTTTTAGAGTTAGATACTTTAAGAAAAGTGCATAATTTTTTCTTTGTTGTACATGGTATTTTCACAAAAATCGAACATGTAGTAGAGCATAAAAATTTCACAACTAAATGAAGAAAAGCAGAAATATTAAATGAATCCTTTTCAGACAATAATATAATAAATTAAATTAATAAAAGGTCATGAAAACATAGGTTAAAAACCTATGGGGAAACAAAATAATATAACAAAGAATGAGTCAAATAACAATTCATAGAACAATAAATAATTTTGTTAAAAAGAATCACTATGATGGGACTATATACCAAATTTGTGGGATGAACCTACAATAAAACTTAAAGAGAAATGTATCTATATGTATCAAAAAACTAAAGAACAGATAAAAGAATTGGGCATTCAATTTAAAAAATTAGGAAAAAAAATTTAAATCCCCAATTAAACACCAAAATAGAAATTTGGAAAATCACAGAAGTTAATAAAATTGAAGGCAAAAATAAAACAAAACATTGAACAATAAATGAAACTAGAAGTTGATATATATGTATGTATATATACACATACATACACATATATAATGTGTATATATGTATGATAAACACATATATACACCACTGGTTAATTTGATTAAAAATAAATTACCAGTATCAAAAAGGAAGGGGTAAATAAATGCACCCCAAATTAATTATTAGAAGTTATTTGGCCAAGTTATAAGCTGATAAAACTAATAATTAAATGAAATGGATGAATATTTATAAAAGTATAAACTACTCAAATTGACAGAAGAAATACATTAATTAAATAAACCTATTTTTAAAAAGATACCAATGATCTCCCTAAGAATAAATCTTCAGGATAGATGGATTTATAATGAATTAAGCTAGGCATTTAAGGAATAATTAGTTCCAAATAACACCTAAACTATTTGGGGGGGGAAGCTAAAGAAGGAGTCCTAATGAATTCCTTTTATGACACAAATATGGTTTTGATTCCTAAACCAGCTGGGGCAAAACAGAGAAAGAAAACTACAGATTAATTTCCTTAATGAGTATCAATGCAAAAACTTTGAAAAAAAGAAAACTATAGCAATATAGCTCAAAGATTATATGCTATGACAGGTAGGCTTTATACAGTGAATACAAAGCTCATTCAATATTCAGAAATCTATTAGTATAATTGACCAATCAAGAACAAAAACAAAAATCATATGATTACATCAATAGGTATAGAAAAAGCTATTGATAAAATACATGGAGGGCTTCAGAAAAACCTGCAAAGATTTTCATGACCTCATGCAAAGTGAAGTGAGCAGAACCATGAAAACAATGTACACAGTGACAATATTGTAAAGATAATCAACGGTGAAAGACTTAGTTACCAATAACCCAAGATAATTCCAAAGGATACGTGATGAAAAATGCTACTCATCTTCAGAGACAGAATTGATGAACTCTGAGTGCGTGTTAATCCTGATTTTTTTAAATAATCAATATCAAGAAGGAGAGAATGTACAATTCAACTTTTAAAATAAATGTTAAGATTTTTTTATAAGTAATTGGGAGATATTTATGAAAATAAATGAAAACATGTTTTATAAAAAACACCACAGAATTTCAAAATTCAATTATCTTTTTCCTGTCCAAATCCTAGGCAAAATTTTGCTCATCTTCAACATCATCTATAAAAATACTTTATTATTAGTCTCCCAAGCATTTAAAATTATATCTGGATATCATAAGAGTGATATTTCATTTATTTGTGTAATAAACATTCAAGTAGGAGCAAAGGTTAGAAAAGCAACAAAGATAACTCACTATATAGAGGAGCAGACTTTTCCCCAATACTGTTCTCCTGAATAGTATTAAATTTAACTCCCCTTTTAGATGCTAAATCTCTGGACACTCTCTCCAATACTTTCTTCATGACTTATGCTATTTCAGGCTAAAATGAAGAACAGGACAAATCTTTACTCTTTCTGCAAATTCTGGTCTATTCCTTTGTTCCATCTCTTAGCAACCTCTTCTTTAAAAACAAAATAAAACAACAACAAAACAAACTTCATTACATCATTTTGTATTGCCTACTCTAGAATCTTGTTCCAGTCATCTTATTGGGCTCAAGAAATTCAGCACTATGTTCATAGCCTTCTGCTCCTACCCAAGGTCTGTTTTCTTGGTTAGGAACTTCAAAACATAAATTGATATTTTCTGTCCCCTCTCCCTGCCTCCACCTCAACTTACTATTTATCAGTATCCTCAATTCCTGTGTGTCTCTGTGCCACTTCAGTCACTCACAGAGAGGGGCATTGTCTTAAATATTTCCCTCAACCATATAACTGGACCCCTATGATTTTGAAGTCTGGAATTTTTCTTTTTGGTCATAAATTCTCATCCTTTTTATCTCTCCCTCAATTTCTCTTAAATCTATTATCTATTTTTATCATCATCTCTAATCCATCCATCCCTTCCTATTCACTTAGTCCATTACCTGTTCCCTAGATTCACTTCCTTTCAAAATCTTGACTTTGTATTTGATCAGATAACTATATACTGTGCTCTTGAATCACTCACCCTTTAATTGAATTTCAGTTCACACTTTGTAAAACCCCATTAATATGTCTAAAATGTAAGTCTGATTATATAGCATTCTCTTTCACATCACATCAATAGCTTCCTATTATCTCTAGTGTAAAATCTAAATTTCTAAGATTAGCATTTAAAATTCTCCACAATTGTGTTCCTGCCTACATTTCCAAACAGTTCATTTTACACCATTTAATATATTCTGTGTTCTATACAGATTGGATTATTGGCTATTCTTAGAACTCAGCATTTTACTTTCCATTTCCATGAGTTCATCACATCTATACTTTCCTTAATTCTCTCTCTTCATTGCCTCCTGAATCAGTTTACTCTTTACTACACTCGAGTTCCTTGCCTGGTTGTCCTATCATTTAGTTGTATCTTGCCAAATCTCAACTGTGGATTATCACCCTCCTCCTCCTTCATTCCTATTCATGTATTGCAGTTCCCTTTGTACATCTCTTAACAATTTCCTATCTCACCATTATGGCTATTCTAAACATTTTTATCTCTCTTTAAACTTCCCATAATATCCATCTGCTACTCTCTCAGATGAAGATCTTACCTTATATCTTATCAAAAAAGGAAAAAAAAAGTTGAGATGATTTCCTGAGAGATTCCTCTTTTCTATTGCTCATCCTCTCACATCACCAAAAAATCTTCCCTATCTCCTTCATACCTATCTCTCAAGACAAGGTTGCTTTTCTCCTCCTTAAAGCAAACACTATCCCTTCCCATGTTCCTTATCAGATTGCTCCCAACCTCATATATCTCCCTTCTCTCTATAATCTTCAATCTCTCTGTATTTACTGGCTCCTTTCCTATTTTCTAAAAACATTTCCATATCTCCTCCATAAAAATCAAAGCAAAACCAAAAACAAAAAACTTGACTTTATCCTAATGTTTCTGTTAGCTATTGTTTCATATCTCTTCTCTTTGTTGATGAACTTAAGAAACCATCCTTAAAAGACCAAATATCACTTGGTTCCTCTACCTACTCCTCTTTTATTCTCTTCTAAAATCTCTGCAACCTGGCATTTGACCTCATCACCTAATTGAAACAGCTCTCTCCAAGTTAGCAATTATCTTTTAGTAGCCAAAATGAATGATTTTTTCTGTCCTCATCCTTTTTGATCTTTTTACAGCTCTTTCCTTTGTTGATTCCTGTTTCCTCCTCTATACCTCTTGTCTGTTATCCATCAAATTTCTCTTTCTCAGTTTCCTTTGCTAGAACTTCATCCAGGTCACACCTATGACCTCTTAGTGTCCCCAAAGTTTTGTCCTGCTCCCTCTTCCACTCCTTCTATCCTACCTTGCTTAGGGAATCTCACTATTTTCTATGTGATTGATTATTTTATACATGATTGTCCGATCTACATATCTACCCATAATCTATCTCCTGAATTCCAGCCTCACATCATCTGCCTTCCAGATATATTGAATTTCATATTCCAAAGATATTATCTTTCCTATTATTATTAAAAATACTGACATTCTTCCAGTTACCAGACTTATAAGTTAAATGTAATGCTCAATTTCTCCCTTGCATTCACTTCACTCATCTTATATTAGATCTGGTCATTTCTATTTTCAGAACATTTATCATATTTGTTCCTACTCTTCATTTAACTAGCACTCACCATTATGGACTGTTATAATAGACTTCTAGTTGGTCTCTCCATCTAAATCTTCTCCCTACTTCAATCCATTCTTCACTCAGCTGCAAAAATGAGATCAATTCAACTTTTTACTCAATAAAATCTAGCTAATCCCTATTACCTCCAAGCTTGAATTTAAAATTCTGTATTTTGCTTTCAAAGTCTTCCTAAATTGGTTCTCTTCCTACAGTTTTAGTCATCTGATTCTTTTTTTCCAACTTATTTGCCTGTTTCCTCTTCCTCATCCTTGATTCTCCATATGCTGATTTAGTGTCATTTTCACTAGCTGTCGCTCATATCCACAATGCTCTTCCTCCTCACTTCTGCTTCATGGTTTAATGTAATCCTTCAAGATTCAGCTCAAATCTTACATTCTACAAGAAGCATTTCCTGGTTCTCTTCTCTCACTATTACCCTTACTAGTGCCTTCTATTTACAATATATACATTTCTGATGTACAGTTATATCGATGTTGTCTCCTCCATTCAAAGGTCTCCATGCTCTGTGAAGTTGTAAGTTTCAGTGAAGTTTTTTTTTTCCATCTCAGTACTTCATACAATGCTGGCACACAGCAAATGACTAATAAATGTCTGTTGTTTGACTAACACTAACTCCATATCTGTTTATTGGCTGTCTCCTATACTTGAGATGTGACCCTCAGACAATATTTTCTCACTCTTCAATTGATTAGCTTGTTTCTACATATTTCTGTATACTTACAACTTCAGTTAAGTAGTATAGTAGATATAATGCTGGGCCTAAAATAAGAAAGTCCTGATTTCAAATATGGCCTCAAACACTTACCAGCTGTGTGACCTTAGGCAACTCACTTAATTTCTATCTCAGTTTTCTCAACATAAAACAGGACTAATAATAGCATCTAATTCCTAAGATGGTTGTGAAAAATGTACAAGACACCTGTAAAGCACTTACCACATGGTCTGGCACATAATTTTTGCTATCTACTAAACTCTTATTCCCTGGTTCCTTCTTTGTATAGAATGTAAGTTCCCTGAGGGCAGAGACAGGTTTGCCTTTATATTTGTATCCCCAGTGCCTAGAACAGTGCCTTGCACAGTACAAAGCAGGCCTTTAATAAGCATTTGTTAGCTTGGAGAGAATAACTGCATGATAAAACAGCATTTCATACTCCTTTGTGTAGAATTGTAATAGACTTGGGAATGAGAAGAAGAATGATGGAAGAGAAGGAGTCTGAATTCACCAGGTGTGGTATGATGTTCCAATTAGATACAGAGGTAAAGATATTCATTTAGAAGGGATCTACCAATAACACAGCTATAGTAAAACTTTGGTTTAATGATTTATAAAATGCTATTTTTCTTTCTAATTTCCCCTGAGCCATATAGGCATTTTAGTTCAGGTTGAAGCAAGTAATGGACATTTCAATACAGTCTCTGTTTTTTCCTTGCCTCGTGATTTTCTGTTACACTCATAAGGGCCAATTTTAGCCCTTTTATGCATATGCGTAACTCTGTCTTTTATGTGTGCTGCTCAGCATTCCCAAGCTCTACTACTGTCTGCTTTATATGATTTCCAATTAGAGTATTTCTTAATTATTAGAAATATATTATGTCCTGAAGTATTTCTAACCAATGCTAGAAATCTAAAGATACAGATCATAAGTATCATTTGGGGAATGAATTAAAGGGAAAATCTAACAAGAGGTGTTCTGCAGGGGTCAGTCCTCATCTCAACACTATTTAACATTTGGCCAGTGGTTTGGATGATGGAATGCCAAATGAGCTCATTACATTTGCAGATGACATCAGGTAGAGAAGGTTGCTGGTGTATCAGCAAATGGAATTATAATTCAAAATATCCTCAAACTGGAGCAGTGGTCAAAAATGAACACTGACATTGAATATAGACATATTCGGGAAGGTATGCTTGCTTTTATTGGGGGAAGGAAATTTATGCATATATAATATAGTAGCTGGTCCAATAGAAAACAAGTTAGAAAAAATATTGAGTTATAGAAACTAATGAGGTAACAGACTTTTTTTTTTTCTTTTTCGCAAGAAGAAAGCTATTCACAAAGAAAGACAATCAGAGAGGAGATCTGTGAATTCCTCTCCTCAAATCCTCAAAACTTAGCTACATCACCCATTTTCTCTCACTTTTTTCCTGCCTTAGAAGACACTGGCTAATACTAATCTTTCCACTTGAACTCCAGATAACATTCCATCCCTACTTTGTACCAATAAAATGTCTTCTCTCATGTCTTCCCAAAAGAAAATCATAGGAAATGTGAAAATGTGAAAAACCATAAGAAAGAGAACTACCAGATCCTGGCTCCAATACTTACCATCTGAAAAACTGCACAAATTCCTCTATCTTTCAAATTTTCGTAAAGAGCTTTGGCTCTTTTCCTCCTTTATACTTTTCTCCTATTATGTATCATTTATTTCTGTACCTGTCATATCTTTATCACTTCTGCCACTATTGGATTTATATTGCTAGTAAATGTTGGAGTCTGGATTTAAATATATATATATAAAATTGTGTATACATAATATGTATAATATATATACACATAAATATGAAACAAGAAAAATAAAAACAAAATAGAAAAAGAAAGAAAAGAAAAATAAAAGCAAAGCAAAGCAATACATTGCCATGTGCCCAGAAGAACATCAGGAAGGATTCAAATTACGTAACAATAAATTTCCCTTTCAAGAAATCATATATCATAATAGAAGAGATTATATTTATGACTGTCCATCTTTCCTTTGCTTCCTTGTAAATTATCCTGTTGTTCTACTCTGTGCAGTTTTTACTTTATTCTTTTTTCCCTTTTTCATCCCTCCCACTTCCCCCAAGAAGGCTACAGTTAAGTGTGTGCACATTTACACACACACACACACATAACATATATATGTATGTGTGTATATATATATATTCATATCCACTCACATTTATATCCACATATATCCTTACATCTACATGCATCTAAAACAATATTAATATGGGTGACATAATGTAATTTTCTCTTTTGATTGAATCTTTAGATTTGATTTTGTATGAGATTAGTAAATATTAGCTCTACTTTTTATTACTAATAAATTCTATTCCTGATCTTTGTTGTAATGTTTATCTATATCTGGTATTTCCTATCTCGTTAGTTCTTTTACTTCAATTCTACTCCTTAATTTGTCTTGCTATCACTTAAACTTTTCCCACCATGGATCCCTTCATTAACTTCTCCACCCATTCTTTCCTTCCCTCTTTATTCCATTTGCATTAATCTACATACACATCATATTTCACTCCTGTTAATCTAAACATACTTCTTTGTCCCCTTACAGTTTTGCTTTTTAGAGTCAGATCATAATATTTTGACCCTATTTTTTGAGCTACTCATTTATTGATATCAATCTTAAACATATGGTATACATTTCCATGCCAAAAAACATAAATATTTTGTAAATGTTGAGTCCCTTGAAATTAATTTTTGATGTTGGCTTTTATATCTTAAATTTTCGACTAAGTTTGGTTTTGGTTGAGACAAAGTCTTGAAAAGCTGCAATTTTGGTGAATGTCCATTTTTTTTACTCAACATTATAGTTAGTTTTGTTGGATTAATATTTTGGCTACAGACTTAGTTCTGAACCCCATTTTTAAACTTTAAGGGTAGTATTTTTTCTACTATATCACATTAACTCTAATATATTGCCTAATATTAGTTAATTTTTATAAGTGTATGCATGGTCTCTCCAGTTAAGTTATAAATTCCTTAAGGGAAGTTGCTAAGTACTCCAGAATTAAAACCTGAACATACAGAACATAAATTATGGAAATTCCTGAGTGAAAAAAGAGAAGAAGTAACCCTCAGTTGGGATGAGTCAAGGTAGGAGACAACTATGAGAATTTTCTATACAAAATGAGAGTAGATGTAATCTGAATGCCAGTCCAGATCAGTCACTTCAGTGATTGGGGAATTACAACATCCAAGAGGTTGATATAAGTAGATAGTTTGGTTTTAAGTCAGAGAGATCAAATTCAAGGGAATATGATGAAGATTATAAAATGCAAAATGTAAAATACAGGAAGTTATCTCTTGTCTTCAACTGCTACCTGCAGCTGCTCCCAGTGGTGCAAGATGAAACAGAAACCATGGGATCATCATAGGACCATGAATGACAATGGATATGGGAAACCCAAGCGTGAATCTCACTAGAAATTGGGTCTGGAGCAAGGAGTCACCAGCAACAGAGATTAGTGTCTATGGAATAGAACTATGAGAATAAAGTTGCCAATGCTGGACTCTGAGATCAAGATATGTATATGTAGACAGATTTGAGCTCACACAGATTATACACATGATTGTAATTTTATTTCTCTTCTCTTTCTTAAGGAAAAGTGTGAGTTTCTTTCAAAGCTTATTTCTTCTGTGTATGTATGTACATGAAATCTATCTTTAGTATTTACTTAGTCTTTAAGATATAATGTTAAGATAAAGCTATGATTAACCATTGCATTACTGATTTAGCTGTGTTTGCTCATAGGTCTCTGAGGAAAAGGTAATAGCTAGTGAGATGCAAAAGGAGAGAGAAACGAATCATCTTATTACTGCTGATATCTTTCCTGGCATAATAGGATCTTGGAATCATATCTAGGATCATATTTTTATAGCATCCCCAAAGCAGGTAACAATGTAGATCTGGACTATCTTAAACATAAAATGAACCTAGTTATTTTTGGTATCCAAGAATGTTGTGAGTCAGCTGAGAGCTTGGAATGGTTGTGATGGCCAGTTTGAATATTTCTTCTTTTTTTTTTCCCAATGTTGGTTCAAAAGAAAGTACTAAGGGATTTAACTAAAAAAAATCATGCACTGAGGGAGAAGTTGCAAAACTAAGACTATACACATATGGATGGGCACTAAAATAGGGAGAAACAAAATTTTACTCTGTAGACAAATATATCCTAGTGTGTGTGTGTGGGGGGGCACACGTGCGCGTGTGCACACACACACACACACACACACACAGTTACAAGATATTTAGTAAATACTCAAATAGTTTATTGAATTATACTAAGATTATAAATTTGACAACTATTCTTCATCAATGTTTAAAATTTGTCAGATCAGATATGAATAGCTATAATGTACATATTTTGATGGAGGAAGTACCCATATTGATCAAATCACAGTTGTTAAAGTTATAAAATATTTATTTATTCTGCTAAATAGCAGCCACTATGTTTGGCTTGTGATTATGTCTACACTATGGAAAAGATTGGTTACTTCAGTCATTTCAAGGACAATTTGAACACCATATGATCAACCCTAAGAGACATTTAGGTGACCTAGTAGATCACTTGGCCTGGAATCAAGAACATTAAATACAAATTCAGCCTCAGAAACTTGCTACCTGGCAAGTTACAACTTCTGATTACCTCATTTTCCTCATGAAGGTCCTAACAGCATCCACTTTCTAGGGTTGGTGAGAAGATCAAATGAGATAATAATTATAAAATGGTTAAGACAATGCTTGGCACCCAAGTTCTTGCAAATTCTTCTTCTTCTTTTTTTTTTTCCTTCCTTTTTTTCCAAGTCAAGATGACCTGGATTCAATAACTACTTCTGATATCAGTTGTATGACATCCTTTCAGTGTTTCTGGAAATGTTCTAAAACTATGTTAAAGAGAAGATATTGATGTATTTTATAGTAGCTCTTTACTATGATGAAGTCCTAGGTCAAGAAAAGGAAAGGAGAGGAGAGGAGAGGAGAAAAAAGAGAGGGGAAGGGCAGAGAGGGGAGAAAAGAGGAGGAGAGGAGAGGACATAAAAGGAGAGGGAAAGGAAAGGGGGTAGGAGAGAATAAAGAAAAGAAAAGAAGGGAAGAAAAACAAAAGAAAGAAAAGGAGGAGAAAAAAAAAGAAGTCAGTCCTACTATCTCAGAATTAATTGGTTAGATGTTCAAATATATTATGTACACCACATGGCAGCCAATTCTGACAGACACTATAAATATGACTTCATTTAGCAACAAACAATGATCTAGGTTGTGTGTAAAGTCAATTTGGGCAATAGAGGCTTCAATCCATTACAAATATCCTAATTTCTGCAGTTTTTAAATATAAATTATTCAAATGCTACCCTGGTCAAATTCCCCCCAGATTATTGTTCAATTCTACATTTCACAATGATTGTATAGCCCTGACGTAACACCACATTTTGTCTTTAAATTACACTCATTCTATAATCTTCAGGCGTTAATAGAATGATTCTGTGACAATAAAGCAGGAACAAAACTGGGATGAGTAAAACTATCCTGGTGACTTGATCCATGTAGATTAAAAGCTAACACACAAAAACATACACTCTCACAAATTTCCTTTTTTACTATGGCAGGTCTTTGATGATGAATTATGTGGTGACATGCAAATCCACACAGACATTGCCTAAATGTATGTTGAGCATTAAAATGTTAATAATGTGTGCTATATACTTTTTTAGTTTTTGAAGTGCCTCAGAATCTTGTTGGTTGTGAAATATGATATATAAATTGAAGTTATTATTCAGTAAAGAGGTTTTCCATTTCCTGTTGAAAAGGAAAAAAACATAGTATTAGATTGTTTTAATTTTTCCAGTATTACTTCTGAGTTCCATGCTTTTTCTGTATTGCAAAATGATTCCTCTTGGCTTTTGTAGTACCTCATAACCCAGTTTACTGGAACAGATGCATCTTTTTTTCCAGAAGAGTGTTAATAAAATATTAACTTGCATATTAAAAGATTTTTAAATGACTTTTCTATATGCGAGTTTGTTTATGAAGGAAATAAAAGAAAACTTTCTGAATATGCAGTGAATTAACCCTTTTAAAGTATTCATGTATAATACGTTGAAGAGAAATGTGTTTACTGTACCTACATACATATGAATATATATTTCATTAGATATAAATCCTTACATAACTAACAAATGTGTTTTATAACTAATTCTAAGCAATTAGTGAGCAAAGCAAAGACCCTTGTGATTAAAGTATTATTTTTCATTTTTATATTTACCTTGATTTTAGGATAGAGGTATCTTTTGCTATCCTGATTTTTTTTCCTTTCTTCTTCATACTATATCTGTTTTCTTGTTTATTATATTATAGAGAAATTCTGTCTCTTAAATCCAAATAAATTATGTCTTTTTTAGGGTTAATTTGATCTCTTTTTCATAAATTGTGACCTTTTTTTTGTATTTCCTCATTTACTATTATCACATGAGAATTTATCAACAAAAAGTTCTACATTTTTTGTTTGATGATATAGCATAGTATTCTACTATGCCAATTGGAAAATAAAGATCACAATGTATTTATCTAGCTATCTTAATGAAATGGAGGTATATTTAGAAAATAGAATAAAGTATTTCATAGCTATCTAATTGAGCTTTCCAATTTGGATATGTTTTATTTTTACTTCTATTCTGTTTCTTGATTATAAAGATGATCTTATTTTGTAAAAAAAAAAAATAGAATCATTTATGTGTTTTAACTTGCAAGGTAGATTTAGATAATTATAATGCAGCAATGCCCCTCTTATTCCTCTCCTTCCTTACTTTCATTAGTTTCTATTTGTAAACCAATTTGTCTGATTCCCTCTTATTTTGTGTTGACTTATGTTTTGATATCACTGGCTGTGTTTTTCCCTTTTTATTTCTTAAATAGGAAAGAATATGCTGTATTCCTCATGGTTTCTCTTTCCTTGCACAATTCCCATGACTCTGTACTGACAGATCTTGATATCCAAGAGGGAGTCTACTCACAGGATTAAAGGCAAGAACCTCAATTAGACACTCTCTGATTTCTTCAGATGTTTTTTCTAATCTTTTAATATGGGATTATAGGCAGCTAGAACCTATGTTGCTTTAAAAAAATAGTGAGGACTCTGTTGCAAATCACAAGAAATCTACTTTTAAAAAATGTCTCCTTTTCTTAATTTGAATTAATTCTAATCTAGATGAGGATAATGAACTTTGGTCTGCTCTTATGTTATACTGAGTACAAAATAGCTTGATAAGAAATGTGAAGCATACATACTCTCCTCAATGATCTGCAGGAAAACTCCCTCAGAGACTGATTAGTCCATGCTTGTCACAAATAGGGGAGATAATTATGAGGCTTAACAATCTATGTGGTGGATCTTTTTGAGAGGCAATGGGTAGATCTAAGACTGTCCTATGGATCAACCCTAATTTTTAATATTGCACATATCTTGAGAGATTTCTTTTTGATAGTGCATCCCCCAGAGATGAAACAGTGTCTCTTCCCAGAGAATGACATCACATTTCTTTTCCAGAAAATAAAAATTGTCCAAATTAGATTATCTTTAATTAGTCTAATCTTATGAGCCATTCCATAAAGTTTATTGCACCCATGCTGGTACCATGTTACAAGATTCATATTGAATGAACCAATCTTTAGACATAGAAGCAGTGCTTATAAACAATCTTGCTCTACTTCTTTATTACAATAAAGATTTTTTTCTCAGATGCTTCATGATTCAATAACTATGTTATGGATCTTAGTATATCAGGTGGCACTCTTTAAAAGGGTTAATCAGTTAGTCCTGTAATTGACCTATGGTGAACATAAGATGTCCTGAATGCACTGAAATGCCAATATTTTCAGTTCCAGGAAATTTCAATTCTGTAAAATAATTATTTGAGCAAATATTATTTTCCAGTCTAAAGAGAACATTTGAGTGGAAATGTCCACTTCTGTTAAGATCCTTTGCCTCTGCTTTTCCCTTTCATGAGAGAACAGCTTAAGGGGCTCCCTTGTCACCTACCACTTGAAAGGATCCTATCCTTCATAAAGGGGTTCTAAATAGAGAAAAGGGGGAAACTATCTTTATTCCAAATAATCTGACAATATAATTACTTGGACAAAAGCATTTCCCTAACTGGAGATTAACAAGTAATGATTTGCCTCCTATATTTTTTTCATAAAAATGTGCTTATTTGAAATAGACTGTGAGGATTTTTTTAAAAAGAGGAAGAATTGTAATACATTTAAATTGTACTCAAAACATTTCTGATGAAACGAAAAACTAAAAAAAAAAGTAATCTTGGCTTAGAGTTTGCTTACCTTCTAAATCCCTATAAATTTTACTATCCTTCCCCAAGTTAAGATAGCATATCCAATTATTTCCTTTAAACTGTGACTTGGGCGAAGGTAAACTAAGAAGAGCATATTTAACTCCATCTTAGAAGTTCAAATCAGGCCATCCCCACTCCTTAGACCCACCTCCATCATTTGCAGAATGAGGGAGTAGCCCAAATTTTCTTATTATTCCATATGGTTTTAAAATTTTATGATATCAAAATTTCTTTTTCACAGGGCTTAAATAAATTTTCTCCACAGAAAACTTCTTTCTCTAGGATGTAAAGTTAAAGGAATTCACATTCTCCAGGATACATATAGAGGCAAGATATAGTCTACAGATCTTGTAAGTTCTTTGTCCCACCAGTGTCTCTCTTAAAAATTCTAAACCAGGGAGGCAGCTGAGTGGATAGAGCACCAGCCCTGAATTCAGGAGGATCAGAGTTCAAATTTGCCCTCAGATACTTAATACTCCCTATATCTGTGTGACCCTGGGCAAGTCACGTACTCCCAGTTGCCTCAGGGGGGAAAATTCTAAACTAGGAATTCTTAACTTGAAATCATGAATTACAGAGTCCATGAACTTATATGTAAGGTAAATTACATTTCCATTTTCACTAACTTTTGGGTCCCATGTATTGTTTTATGCATTAAAAATCATTTTTCTGAGACAAAATCCATAGGCTTCCCAGACTGCCAGAGAGGTTGGTGACACAATAAAAGTTAAGAATCACTGCTCTAAAGCAATAAATGTTGCTGAAAACTTTTTTCCCTCTCCTTACATCTTTCCCTTTTTAAAACTGACTGGTCTCACTTCTGAGTGGAAAGCCCAGCAGCCTCTCTGCCTATACATTTCACAGAACAGGGTGATCCTTTGTTTCACAGATGGACACAATGAGGCCCAGAGAGAGAATGCATTTCCTCACCATTACACAAGAAATAAAAAGCAGAGGCAGGATTCCATCCGAAGTCCTCTGCAAATATAAGTCAAATGGATTCCTTCGATTTATAAAGTAAATGATCAGGTAACTGGACAAGCTCAAGTCATTAAACTATCAACCCAATAGCCCCACCTGATGAATGGATCAAGACTGCCAGATTGACCCTCTGTTTTTGTTTTCCTCTCACTAACATCTTTGGTAAACAGAAATAAAAGAATATCATTTCTACCTTAATGCTTGACAAAATTGCACAATAGCTTAATAGAAGGAAAACAAGGGTCAAATAATTCAAAAATCAGATTGTTCATTGGTAAGGAATTTAATGTTTATATGTGAGGCACTTTATTTTTAAGTCACTGGTAGATTGCCATCTATTTTCTTTTTGCATCAGAGGATTGATTTATCTTAAAATATACATCACTACTTCTCCGGCTATATAACACTTCTGTTGTTCTTTTCTGTGTTGAACTCTATCTCAGTCTCTGTCTGCTTCTCTGTTTCTTTCTCTGTCTCTCTCTCTCTCTGTCGTCTGTTTCTCTGTCTCTGTTTCTCTCTCTCTCTCTCTCTCTCTCTCTCTCTCTCTCTCTCTCTCTTCTCTCTCTCTCTCTCTCTGTCGTCTGTCTCTCTCCTTCCATCCTTCCTTCCTTCTTTCCTTTTCTCTCTCTCTCTCTCTCTCTCTCTCTCTCTCTCTCTCTCTCTCTCTCTCTCTCTCCATCTCCATCACTGACTCTCCTCCCTCCCTCCATCTCTGCCTCTGTTTCTCTATATGTCTGTCTCTGTTTCACTGTCTGTCTTCCTCACAGTCTCTGTCTTCCCTCCCCTTCAGTCTCTCTCCCCTTTCCCCTTCAACTCTCTCCTCTCCCCCAGGTCTCTTTCTCCAGTTCTTCCCCTTCCCATCCCCACCACCACCACCTGCCCCCAAAACAATCAGTGTCTGAGATATAAAATGAAGAGGCTGGCTGCTGGTCTTTTTCTGACTTAGGTTTGCGTAACTAAAGAAGCTGGGCAGAAAGCTTTTTTTTTTTTCCTGAGCAATCTGTGCATCAGTCAGTCAGTCAGACTTAGTAAGCCACACTTCATTGATTTTCGGCTAGGAGCTGCAATTGATCTCGTTACCGTGAGCTACCCTAGTAAAGCTGGCCAATGCTTCTAATCCTCTTAAGCAGCAGTCGAGAAATTGAGATAAAAGCTAGCGATTCAACTGGTTCAAATAACAGATTTGACAAATTAGGAGGGTTCATTCTGAGGATAAAAAAAAACCACACTCTTGGTGGTTGCTATATGCTGTGATACAAGAACCTATGCCCATCCCAGTAATAACCAAGAAAGGCCATCCTGACCATCAGAATAGAAATGGTTTTTAATACTAATAAGAGTAGATTTTATATGTTTCACCAAAGTTGGCTGTGAAAAATTCAAATCCTAATTCTAATATTATTTTGAAGTTCATACATCATTTATGTTTATGTAATATTTATAATCTGCATATTACAACACACATATATTACAGAAAATAAATTATATATATATAACAAATACATGTATAGAAAACAGTCTGCATATACATATTATATAGAATATAAACAATATGAATGTTTGACCTTCAAATTAGCTTGAAAATTATACATAAAAGTTGAAATTATAATATCTATAAATATAATATAAATACC
Source organism: Antechinus flavipes (assembly GCF_016432865.1). Taxonomy (NCBI): domain Eukaryota; kingdom Metazoa; phylum Chordata; class Mammalia; order Dasyuromorphia; family Dasyuridae; genus Antechinus; species Antechinus flavipes. Next base: position 123,511,498 of record NC_067400.1, on the reverse strand, counting down.
ATAGACATATATATTTTACATACATACTTATTATTTAAAATTAAATATATTAGATTGATGTTTGAACTTCAATTTGATACTTAAATTAGGATTCCAATTTTTCACAATTAATTAACTGATACTGTCAATTACAAAGAATCAATACTTTATTTGAATTCTTCTTTTGTGTCTTCTGTCATAAAATTGTAAATAGGACTGTTTACCACATGGAAAATATAACTTGGCTTTATTGGGCCAGGATTGGAAGAGGGAGCAGAGCAAAAAACTTATCTTTTAATTTTTTCTGATTCCAAAAATCAACAAGTATTGTTTGCATTCTACTAATAGTGCATCTTGAGACTTGAATTCCAATACGACACTCATCATGTGACCCTGGGAAAGTCATTTAAACAAACCTCTGTTTGTCTCTATTTCCTCACCTATAAATATCTATATATCTATATCTATCTTTTTTATAAGTATCTACCTATATGGCTTTGTTATAAAGATCAAATGAGATAATAATTATAGATTATTAAGCACAGTTCCTGGAATTGTAGTAAGGAATATACGTTAGTCCTTCTCCTCTTCTAACTCTTCATTATTGTTATTATCTATATTTACTATGGAAAAGAGGAAAAATGCATGAAATATCTATATCCATATTTGAAATGAGTAGGGAATTCAACCCTATCAATCAACTTAGCCAAATGCGTTTCAAATAGTTGACTACTATTTGAGTGGATATTATCAAACAAATATTATTGAGACTTAGGTATTCAGACTGCTTATCATTGATTTGGTCGCATTCATATTTACATATTTCTTTACATAATAGGGGGAGTTATTCAGGATGACCCTGATTGACTTTCTCCCTACCTAAGTAATGAAAATACAGAAGTTAACAACCCATGTTATATTCTAAAAGTTCAAAGGAGCATCTCTATTTCATAACTTCTTTTTAAAAACATATATATAAAGTCTTTAGTTAAACTTAATGGAATTACAACAGATATATGTTGAGTGGCCAGAGGACTGGCCACACCCCTGGTGGCCTTTTAAAAAGCAAAACACACTTTAAGGAGTGAGTCAAAAGAAGACAGATCCTTGTGGGCTCTGATGAAAAGAGAATCAGTTGAGAAGACAAATCAAATCCTCAAGAGGAAATCATTCTTCACTGCTCAAGGTGGGGAAAGGATTTCTCTTCGTTTCTGTCTCATCCCCCATCAGTCATGTCACTTTTCAAAAGAACTATCTATCTATATCTATATCTATATCTATATTTATATACACATACATACATACATACATATAGAATACATATTCTATATCTAGTAGACAGTGAGTTCAACCACTAAAAGAATGAGAGGAAAGCCATGTAAATAAAGAGGCAATTAGTCCTGGCTGGAGGAATAGAAATAGTCCAGGAAGTCTAGGAAGTTTAGGTAAGCAAACTGTTTAGCACATTCAAAAGGAGCAACATGAAAATATTCTGAGCAGGAAAAGGACATAAAGGATCCATAATCAATCAATCAGCTAACCAATGAACCAACAAAGAATTTATTAGGCATTTACTATATGCCAGAAATTGTCCTAAATCCTGAGGATATAAATAAAATCAGAATTTCTGCTTCTCAGAGAGCTTAGATTTTAGTGGAGTAGGAATGGAATGGAAATCAACATGTACATACATGCAGAGAAAATAGAAGAAAACCTTAAAAGGGTAAAACTCCAGGAGCTAGCTTGGCAAATTAATAATAGAAAGAGGAGATCTCTTTGTTATGGGACAAAAAAAGAATGACATATAAATAGTCAAAATTCTCCCCGGATATTGTCTTAATATCAGAAAAATGTAAAGATGGCTTCCAGAATATTTGGTGCATTTTTTGCAATGAACTTTTATTAAGACATGGAGTCACACACAGGATGGGCAGACATGAATGAAGATGAAATGTACCATTAATATGAAGTCCCAAGTTGATAAAAAATCATAGGTTAATTTGAATATTTGAGCTTGACAGATTATTTAAAGTACAAATTAAAGCATAAATTAAAATAAAATGAGTATAGTGTGGTAAAATAGAGTAAATGTATCAGCAAAGTAGAGAAGAGAAAGATTTCTGGTCATATCACTACTCTGCACAGAAATATTCAATTATAACTCACTGCTTGAGGTAGAGACAAGATGACAAAATAAAGGCAGGACTCACCTGAGCTCTCCTCAAAACCTTTAAGTATTTTAATAGCTTTAAATAATGACTTTTAAACAAATTTTAAAGTGACACAATCCACAAAAAGATGGAATGAAACAATTTTTTCAGTTTAAGACAACTTAGAAGGTTGTCAGGAAAGGTCTATTATACCAGGGTGAGACCTTGCCCCAACAAACCAAGAACAGACAGATCCTGGGAGCAACTAAATCAATGGCTGCAGTTGTAGTTTCCAAATCTCTCAGACCACAGATGGTAAGGGGATTGGACAATGGATCAGGAGATTTACAAGGATCCCTTTACTGACACCAGGGACAGGACTCTGTTGCATTGCCTGTACTCGAATACAGTTCAAAGTCCTGGGTCTCAGTTCCATTGTAAGGAGGAGCACTAGCACAGCAAAACTTATGGCTGTAGGGGAGCAGAGACCCTGGTCACAGTTCCAGGATTAAAAAGAGTACTTGTAATCATAGACAATCCAGTACATGTACAGGAGAATAGGAAACACACATCTCCCTAGATTTTATCATCATGAAAGAGTCCAAAACTTACATGTTCCTATAATCACTTCTGAAAACAGCTAGAAGCTAGAAACTAGGGACAGTGTCGCCTCCACTTGCAAAGTCAAGCCCCACTTTAGCATAAAGTTAAAAGTCAAGAAATGGGCTAGAAAATGAGAAAACAACAGAAGAAAGTGCTGACACCCGCATTTGATAACAAAAAGTTACTATAGTGGCAAGAATACTCTAAAGAAGGCTACAAAGTCAAAACCTCTATATCCAAAGCCTCCAAGGAAATATGAATCGATCTTAGGTCATGAAAGAATTCAAAAAAAATTTAAAACTCAAGTAAGAGAGGTAAATTGAAAAGAGAAATAAGAATGATGAAAGAAAATCATGAAAAAGTCATTAGCTTGTTAAAGGAGGCACTAAAATAGTGAAGAAAATAATACTTTAAAATACAGAATAGGCCAAATAGTAAAATCAAAAATCCAATGGATTTTCTTCCTTCCTTCCTTCCTTCCTTCCTTTCTCCCTCCCTTCCTTCCTTTCTTCTTCCCTTCCTTCCTTCCTTCTTTTCTTCCTCCTTCCTTCCTTCCTCCCTTCCTTCTTTCCTTTCTTCCTTCCTTCCTCTCTCCCTCCCTCTCTTCCTGTCTTCCTTTCTCCCTCTCTCTCTCCCTCCCTCCTTTCCTTCCTTCCTTCCTTCCTTCCTTCCTTCCTTCCTTCTTCCTTCTTCCTCCTTCCTTCCTTCCTTCCTTCCTTCTTCCTTCCTTCTTCCTTCCTTCCTTCCTTCCTTCCTTCCTTCCTTCCTTCCTTCCTTCCTTCTTCTTCCTTCCTTCCTTCTTTCCTTCCTTCCTTCCTTTATTTCTTTTATTAGGCACCTGTTGAATTAATTATTGAAAACAAAGTCAAATGGGTCTTTTTGTTAGAATTTTTCCATACAATCAATAATGATCTTTCTTTAGGACAACATCTGACTCTTGGATTGAAGCATACATAGCAAAATATAAAAATTGTGCATGGCATGGAGTTTTTGCCATTGGTTAGATAAGAATAGCAAAAAAATGTAGAATAAGTGAGGTTACAATATGAATATATTCTGCTATGGTTCAATCAGAACTTAGTATCCAGTTCTAAAAATGGCATTTTTAGAAGAATATTGAAAAAAATACAAAGAATAGTAACCAGAATGGCAAAGATATTCAAAATCATTTTTTACCATAATTTACTGAAGGAAACAGGGATGGTTAGGTTAGACTGAGTAATAGAGGAGTTGGCTGGGCTGACGGTGATGGTTTTCTTCAAGTATTTAAAAGTATTTATTCATACTGGAATCAAATGATATTTGTTCTATTTGTCCCCAGGTGAAACAGGTTTGGACTTAAATAATGAAACAACACTTCCTGATAATCATAGCTGTTTCTAACTAGAATTGATTGCCTTACAAAATACTTGGTTTTCTCTCCCTAGATATCATAAAGCAAAGATTGATTGCCCACTTGCTAAATGTGTTGTACAAAATATTCTTGTTAAAATGAAGGTTGAATTAGGCAAACTTTGAGTCTTTTTCTAAGTTTGAGTTTCTATTTCATGATATTTAAATATTATTTTAAATAGTGTAAGTGAAGGAAATGGATCAGCCTTGGATAAATATAGGAATCTCTCTTCTGTAACTGAAGAGGATAAGAAGGAGAATATTAATGCTAAGACAATTTGTGGAAGAGAGAAGGATCAATGAATTATAGATTTGGAATTTGAAGGGACCATAAAGGTCATTGAATCAAGACCTCTTAGTTCATAGTAGGGAAACTGAGGAATAGATTAGTTGAATGACTTGCCTAGAATCAAACTTCTAGTAAGTGGGATTTTCCAATCTCCAAGTCCAGTCACCTGTCCATTATTACATGTTGCCTCTAAAACTGAAGGATTTATGTGACTTATGTTAACCATAAAGAAGGAATTTAAGGTCCTCTGCTGCTGCTGCGTGTGTATATGTAGGTGTGAGATGTAGAAGGATAAAGGATAGTTAGTAGAGAAAGGAGATGAGAAAAGGTGTACAATAGTATTTTTAGGATCGGGAATGAGATTAGGAGATTGCAAGGGAAGAAGAGAAGTATCATTGAACAGTGGCAAGGGACCAGTTGAGGTTATGTACCATGAATTTGTAGTGAATAAAGTCAGCTTGATTTTGTGATTTTCTCCAGGGATGCTCAGCAGCCCATAACTAATTACAGTGTTACAGAAATGTATGCAAAAGTGCTGAGGGGTGCTCAGCAATTAAAATAATGGGATTGAATGGTTTAAATGTGAGGAGTGAAGAGGGCACTGAGGTAGGGAAAAGGCAGGCAACCTTAGGCATAAGATGGTGACCTAGAGGTATGATTGTAGGAGTATAGAGAAGATCTCACTGCTCTAAAAGATCTCCCCCCACCCAAACTGTCACAGAGTTTAAAATCCTATTATTAGTGATTCATTCCTTTGGGTTAATAATTACTTTCTGCTTCCAGTACTCTTTTTAAATGCAAACGTCCCTGGGAGAGGTATAAACTATTAAGTACCATTTAGAGACATGTCCTCCTGAGGGTACTGTCAGGATGAAAACATTGGATATCTCAAATGGAGCAAGAAACACTACAAAGGCAGAGGGAGGAGAAAAGAACAGAATAGTGAGGACTTATCACTGCCAAGGATAAACCTTCCATTTCATAATTTCTTTTAAAAAATTAGGCCTATTTGATAGCTCCAAAGCAGGAACATGTTCTCAAAAAAGTGAGGGGTAACATTAAGACAATGGCCAGATAGGAAATAGAAATAACTTAGAAAGAACTTTAAATTTCATGACCCAAAATTCAGATTTTGTAGGCACTCAATGTTTGTGAGATAGAAAGTCTTCTAGACTTGTCTTCATTGTGGTTCTAGGATAGGATCATTCGGATTCAATATAATGATGGATTACAATAATAATCTGTAACACAATATCACTAAACAGTAGCCTCTGTAACAGCTTCTCTGCTGTGAAAAAAAAATAACATCAAAGCATGATTTTTATGTCTTTCTAGCTCAAAATGTGTAGATATAACTTGCTGAATCCAACTACAGGGGAAAATCCAATAGATATTCATAAAACATTCCCGAGAGAATTTTTTCCATATAGTAGTCAATATACTGATCAAATCAATGTGAATAAAGACAGTACATCTCTGGGGAGGAGAATAATAGCTCTTATAATGAAAGATGATGAGTATGGCAAAATCTACATAAAGCAAGCCCCATTGCAACACAGGTTTAGCCAAGACATGAATCAGAAATCATCTCACCTGAGATATAATTACACACAAATTAAAAGGCAGATATAACAATATCATCCTTGATAGCATTCCTCTCTTAATTATAACATCACATTAGTTCCCATTGCTGGCAAATCATATTGTTGACTCATATTGAAGTTTTTCTTTCTTTGAACCAGATTTTAATTGTTATTCAGTGATATGAAGGGAACAAATATTTAAAGCACTTAGTAGGTGCCAGACACTGTGCTAAGTACTTTACAAATATAATCTCATTATTTCTTTTTCTTTTCTTTTAAAAAAATTATTAAATATTTTACTTTGCCTCAATTATATATAAAAATAAAGTTAGGGGCAGTTGGATGGTACAGTGGATAGAAAATAGGCCCTAGAGTCAGGAGTATCTGAATTTAAATTCTGTCTCAGTCACTTAACACTTCCTACCTGTGTGATTCTTGACAAGTCACTTAACCCCAATTGCTTTTCCAAAAAAAAAAAAAAGAACAAAAATAAATTAATAAATTTTAACATTCATTTTTAAATCTTGGACCTCAAATTTTCTCTCCCTCTCCTTCTCTAACTTCCTCAATGAGAAGGCAAACAATTCAATATAGGTTATAAATATGTAATTATGCAAAATATATTTCCATATGAATCATGTTATGAAAGAAAAAATAGACAACTACTCCCCCCAAAAAAATCTCAATAGAAATAAAGCAAAAAAAAAATCTACATTCAGATACCATCAGTTCTTTCTCTCAGGATGCATAGCATTTTTCATCATAAGTTCTTCAGAGTTGACTTGGATCATTGTACTGCTAAAAATAGCTGTCATTCACAGTTGTTCATCTAACAATATTGTTATTACTTTGTACACAGCATATTTCACTTTTCATCAAATCATGTAAGTCTTCTCAAATTTTTTCAGAGAGTATCTTTCTTATAATTTTTTATAGTACAATAAAATCCATTAAAATCTCATACCACAGCTTGGTCAGCCATTCCCCAATTGATGGCCATCCCCTTAATTTCCAAATTTTGCCATCAGAAAAGATTTGTATTAAATATTTTTATACAGATAGATGATTTTCCTTTTTTAAATCTCTTTTTGGCTATGTACCTAGTAATAATATTACTAGGTCAGAGGATATGGATAGTTTTATACCTGTTAGACATAGTTCCAAATTGCTCTATAAAATGATTGAATCAGTTCACACTACAAAGCATTTAATGTCTCATTTCCCCACATCCTTCCAACATTTGTCATTTTCCTTTTCTGTCCTATTAGGTATGGAGCAGAATTGTTTTGATTTGCATTTCTCCAATCAATAGTAATATAGAGCATTTTTTTCAAAATATTGCCTTTGACCTTCACAACAACCCCATGAGATAAGTAATGATACTATACCAATTTCATAGTTAAGAAAACTGAGAAAGACACAAATTAATGGACTTGTTCAAAGTTATACAGCTAGAAAGTGCCTGAGGAGAGATTTTAATTCAGTCTTCCTGTCTCCAGGGCCAGTACTCTATCTACTATGGTACCAGTTGAAGAAGTACTCTCTATCAGTGGAAATTAACATCTGCTTTGCAAGTTATAATCTAGAGCACAGATTATTACATGACCTCAGTCTCACACTATCAGCACATGGAAAAAGCAGGACCTTAACCCAACTCTAAGACATCTCTCCTTTTAAATAGATTCAATATCCCATATATTTTTTTTTTACCATAATCCCTGTCTAATACTTGATCCTCCCCCCCCCCCCATTTCAGTGGCCCATCAAAAGGCCATCAAAGAATGGCCTTCAAATCTATTAGTTCCTCAACCTTCCTTTCAATAGTGGTTCCCTTCCTTAAGGCAGATCAACTTCTCGTGTCCCTTTGGTAAGCAAATTTTCATAAAAATCTTATTAAAATACTTCATCATGGCAAAGAAGTGACACAACTCTCAAAGGCTATGTGAGTGAAGTTCAAAGTCTTACAGCTTCTCCCAAGCTAAAAAAAAAAAAAAAAAAAAAAACTATGAGTATGGTCTTGGTGCTAATTTGGGCACTAACCTAAATAGATTCATAGAGTCCATCACCAGGTGATAAGGCAATTGTTTTTAGAATGGGAAAAAAAAACAGATTGATGTAGAACCATTGGTGATCCACTGATTATAGGTCCATTGATGTATTTATAAATCAAATCCAAAGAGCAGTGTATTATGAATTTTATAGCAAATGCTTTTTTTTTCCCCACAAGAATTCAAATTAAACTGGTTTACTTATTCATAACTTTCCTTCAATTCCTTTGGATTAATTTCCTAACATTAATAATAAGCCTACTATTTACTAGGTTTCCTTTATTTGTTAATGAAATTATGTTAATATTTATTATTCAATTAAAGATTTTTTAATATTAAATTCCACTTTACACTGAGAATTGATAGGCACTATATGATGTCTCTTAAGATAGAGGTGGTAAGAGAGCATAAATCTGTTTTGGGAGGATGGCAATGGATTTATTTGTGACAGAAATTAACTCCATTCCAATCGTTCATATGTAATTCATCAAATTTAAAATAGCTATTGAGTACTTACTGTTTGCATAGCACTAAGTATTGTACACACTATAAGAGTTTACACAAAATCAAGTTTGCCATTGGGAAGACTAATTGTAAAGAAGAGGCATACATTGCTTTTATTGTCCATAATTTTTGTGAAGTCCATTTCCAAAAGGATATTTTGATGGAAAGGATTAATATCTGTCCAAGACACTAAACATCTGCTCAATGGCTACAAGGCACAGTCTTCCAACCTACTTTGAAATATTTGAAAATTCTCTCAACTTGCAACTAAAATAGTATATCTGTGCTGTTCCCTGTTCTCTCCAAAATTCATTAGAATGTAAGCTCTGAGGATAGAGACTGTATTGCTTTCCTAGTATTTCCTTTTCAGGACTAAGTGCTTTGTACAAAGTTTTTCCTTATTAAACTTTTTTCCCATTCATCCTTTCATTAATTCCATACCATCTTTCACACACACACACACACACACACACACACACACACACTCACATATATATATGGATGATACCATATCACCTCTGATGGTAAAAATACATCCTCTTCCTCTATTCTTAATCTGAGTATTGTGTCCACATTCTACTATAAATCCACCATTTGGAGTCTTATATCTATTAAGATGGAGACTGTCCTTTAAGTCTTAATACATTGTTTTCACACTAAAGCTGCGCCCAGTCTCCTCTCCATCTATGATTCCTCATTCTCACTATGTAATGCTTTTCAAGTTATTCAAAAGAGCATTCCTCCACGCAGCTCATTCTTAATGTATCATCATTGTATATCTCAGAGATAAGTTCAGCTGTCAAAAGCTTCTTTGATGAGTGTTTAATGAATTTAAATGAGAAAATATAGAGATTCAAAGGAAAAAGTGAGCACTATGTGTTGGACCATTGGGAAGGCCTAATGGAAAGGATAGGACTTGAAGTGGGTCTGGGAAATAATATGCTTAGAGAGAGCAGAATAGGGAGGTATTCTTAGAAAGAGATAATTAGTTAAACAAAATTATAAATGTGAGGACCAGTTGACTGTTAACTGCTAAAAAGAAAGAGATCTGTAACACATCAATGAGTAGCATAGAGTAGCTTGGCAGGTAACATATTTTTATGGACCTTGAAAGCTAGAATAAGAGGTTTGGACGTTATCTTAGAAGTAATGAAAACCCTTTCAGGTTTTTACATAGAGAAAGATAAGATTGAGTGGTAATAAAATTAGAGATTTTATTAGTGTTGGGAACTCCCAGATGAGGAAAACTCTTCTGCCAATGAAAGTACATTTTCTACTATGTCTCATCACTGAGAGTCCATTAAAGTAGTATTTAAGTGATTTGTCCAGAGTCACAGTCAGTGATGTTTAAAGATGTGATTTGACTCAGATCCTCCTGTCTCCAAAGCTGATTCTCTATTGACTATACCATACTTTTTCTCAAAGAGTATAATGTTCAAATTCTTTCTAATATAAAAAGTGATAGAAAAAGTTAAATTTTCTTAATTTTTTTTTCTGTTGAGCATTCCTTTATCAAGTTGTTATTTGTTAATCACACCAAATCTGTAGTGTCCTCTACAAGAATCTCTATCCCAGTGACTATACTACTGTCTGCTTGTTTTGAAATGCCCCAAAATTCTAAATACTACTCTTTGCTGACACCATTGCCATGGGCAAAACCACACCCTATCACAACCAACCAAGACATGGGTCCAAGGGATAATAAGGTTTAAACTCTGTCTGCAGTTCCTTGAGGATTTTTATAAAATTCTCCATGTTTAAATCCTAATATTCCCTTGTTACTATCTTTTTTCCAAGCCCTGAAGCACCAGTGGTCACTCGAGTGTCTTCTTTCTAAAAGTAAATTGGAATTGATTATAATTCCTAAAGTAGATTATTAAGAGGCCCCCAAATCTGACAATCTTCCAATTATTCTTCCACTCTATCGTTCAATCTCTTGACTTTCTTGGTTGTGCTGTTTTTCTCTCTTTAGAAAGTAAAAGTTGGAAGTTTTCATCAAAATGTGAGTAGGTAGTTTCTCTTAAAGCCTAGAAGAAGAAGAAAAAGTTTTACTGAAAGAAATGAACTTCAAAAGCGGAAAACAACCTTTACCAGGCAGCCTTCCACTCTCATATTCTCTATCCCATTGAAAGAGACATCAGTTAGAATACATAACTTCTGTAAAGAGAAAGCGTGAACAGGTTCATAGTATCAATGGCATAGAATATATTCAACTGAAATGGAAATCACTGGAAGAATAAGGAAACTGAGACAATATATGATGTGAACCAGAATAATCAAATGGATCAGAAGATACAGATCTACTGCTGGGAAGGCTCCCAGGGGCCACCTAGTCCAACTACCTTGCTGATTCCCAGCAAGGTTAAATTATTTGCCCAAAGTCATATAGGCAGTAGCAGTGTTATATGGCTAGAACTCAATTAGTGCTACTAATAAATCTCCTGAAATGGTTACATATATTTTAATTCATAGTATTTGAAGTTATAATCATATAATATGGTCATTGATTCCAGCCCAATGGACATATGCCACCCAAATTTGAAATACAATGTTTCTAGGGAATTTTTTATTTGTACTAATCAGGGACCTAGTTGTACAACAAATCCTAACTGAAATAGTCCCTAATATAAATTTAAGAACTCAAATGAAGGAACTACAGATGAAAGAAATTCACTTACATTAGATTTTAATGGGATTTCATTAGTGTCGGGGATTCTCTATTATTAATTAATTAATAAGCTGCCTCTATAAAACACTTTGGGACTCAAAAAGTAATTTTCCCCCCATAATAACATCATGAGTTAAATAGTCTGAACATTTTTACTACAAATGTTTTAGATGAAGAAAGTAGAGCTTCAGAAGTTAACTAATATTCAGCTTCAGTTTTCTTATCTGTAAAATGGGGGTAACAGCATCCACTTCACATGGTTGTTGTGTACAAAAGTGTTAAAAGCACCCAAGAACTATATGCTTCCAACATCATTCCCAAGTGGGATAGGACTAGGTTAAAATGTAATTTATAAATATTTGATAAAATAAATAAAAATGCAATAAAATATAGATGATCTTACATTTTAAAATTAAGTCAATATATGATCTACAGGGATCCTTATATATAATTTAGTGTCTCTGTTTCTATGTGAGTTTGACATCTCGGGTTGTATGGATCAAGTGAGATAATAAATATAAAGCATTTTGCACACTTAAACTGTTTTATAAATGTTAACCATTATATTTATTATTTGTCCTGGTTCTCATAGTTAGAAAATGTTAGAAGTAGTTCTCTCCCGGGCTTTTTGACTTTTAAATGCCAATAACTGATGTCATATTATAATCACCCCTTCTTTGTTTTTTTTAAATAACAATAATAATGACTAATATTCTATCTAGCATTAGGATAGTGCTTTAAGGTTTATAAAGTGTTTTACAAATGTTTTCTCATATTATCTTCATAACATCCCTAGTAAGTAGATACTGTTATTATTTCCATTTTACAGATGAGGAAACTGAAGCTGAGAAGTGACTTGTCCAATTTCACACAGCTTATAAGTATTTGAGGTTAGAGGCCTTCCAGGACCAGTGCTCTGTCCCCTGCACCATCTACCTGCCTTTATGAATACTAATTTTCCTTGTATCAGTTTTGCCGAACAGAATACACTATTGGAGATTTTTACTTCTTGAGAGCACTTAGTTTTAAATGACAGTGCAGAAACTAGAGAAATAATAGTTACACATAATAATTATTTTATTTTGAATGTAGTGAAATACTATAATAATAGTAAAAAATAATAATTATAGTACACTGGTGATTATTGTTTGTCCTTTATTCTCAGAGGATCAATGGCACCATGAGGATGATCTTTGTCTTGCACATGATTTGGATTTAAGTGAAGCAGGGCTGTGCAAAATTATCAGCCTCTCTCTCTTCCAGAATCACAGGGGCAGTAGTAAACAATTCAGTCCAAAAATTTCATGAGACATCAACCGCATGACACCAATCATTGTCTACTAGCAAGTCCCAGATTTTCTCTTAAAAGGGTCAGATGGTTTTGTATTGCCATGACCTTTGTTTTAGGGAACTGGATTCCTATTACATGCTTATCCATAGAGAAAGGTCTCGGAAATAACAATGCTTCTTTAATTTCACTTAAATCTTGATATCCATGATTCCATAGGCAACTACATGACTAAAATCTCTATCAAGTATTCCATAGTTATTTCAAATTCAATTAATAAACATTTATTAAATATTTACTATATGCCTGTAGTGTGCTAAATTCAACATATCAAAAACAATTCATTATTTTTCCATGCCCTTAAACCTATCAGTATACTTAACTTTCCTATTTCTATCAAGGACACATTACTCTTCCAGTAATCCAGCAGCTTCATGTGTCAAGACTCATTCTTGACTATTGATTCACATCCCTCAAACCCAATCAGTTTCAATCTTATCAATTGTACTTCTTCAAAATCTCTCATATTTGTTCCTTTTATTCACAAAATACCATAACGACCTCAGTGCAGGCCCTTATACCCTCTCTCCTGGACTATTAAAAAAAAAAGTCTCCTGAATAGTCTCATAACCTCAAGTCTCTCCCCTCTCCAGGTAATTTTGCATACAACTGCTAAATTGATATTTCTAAAGCAACAAGTCTGACCAGTTATGCCCTTGTTCAAGAAGTTTCAGTGACTCCCTATTGTCTTCAAAATTAAATACAAATTCCTGTTTGACTTGTGATGGAGAGAGCCATCTGCATTCAGAGAGAGGACTATAGGAACTGAATGTGGATCACAACATAATATTTTCACCTTTTTGTTATGGTTTGCTTGTTCTTTTTTTTTTTTTTTTGGTCATTGTTTTTCCTTTTTGATCTGATTTTTCTTGTGCAGCATGCTAAATGTGGAAATATCTAGAAGAATTGTCCAAGTTTAATCTATATTGGATTTCTTGATGTCCAAGGAATGGGGGAAGGGAGGAAGAAAAATGTGGAACACAAGGTTTTGCAAGGGTGAATGTTGAAAACTATCTTTGCATATACTTTGAAAATAAAAAGCTATTGTTAAAAAATGGTAAAAATAAACCAAAAAAACCCAAACCAAACAAAAACCAGTGCAGAATGTTTTTAAAAAGAAAAAAAATCCTTTAAAATAATAGCAGAAAAGTTCATTTGTTTATGGTTTCATTATGAAAGGAGGATAATGGGTAATGTTGGGTACCTACCTGTATAGCATGGTTGGAATTGGCCTAGACATGGTAGATAACTACTCGTCAGGAACTAGTATAGAATGCAGAGCAGAAATTCAGTGGATAAAAACATTGAGCTTTTTGTAAATGATTTCTGGACAGGAAAGCAAGGCAGTTGGTGAAAAGATAGTGATATAACTGGAAATATAGCTAGCTGAAGGATAAGGAATTTATATTTCATAATTAAATGTACTGCCTCAGCTATTTTACTAAACTTTCTCATACTGGGTTTTCAAACTCCCAGCATGACTTGGCCCTCATCTTCCTAGAAATGTTGATTCTCAGGCCCCTGAAAGTGTTGTCGTTGCCTTAATTCCTTCATCCTTATTGTATCAGTTGATTCTACTTTTTGTGATAAAGTAATCTGTTTTATATACTGTCCCATACTATCATCTGGGCATTCTCCTTTCTAAGTTTCTTTTCCTTAGCCTGATTTTGAGACCCATAATAGATATAACTTGAAATTCTGATCACTAGTAGAGGCAAAATGATAGGCTTTGGTTCAGACATTAGCCCCAATGAAGTTTACTAAGTTTAGTCAGTTTACTAAGCTTTACCTAATTCTCTCTATTCTGTGGACCCTCTCTCCATTCCAGAAAATGGCTTCATTTGACAAAGTACTCACTTAAAAATTACTAAAATAAATGGCATAGAAAAATAGAACATTCTCCCCTTACCCTTCAATATTCCACCCTTCAAGCTATTTTTCCTTATTAGGTGGGTCCTACTATACCTTCTAAGCCCTTATAAGCAGAGAATCAAAAATAACATTAACTAAGGAAGAACACTTCCTTTGAACTGAAAAGCCATCTCTCCTCCAACATTGCAGCTGATTATGGGGGCATCTTGTGAAATTCTAAAGTAGAACTGCAGCCATGTTAGAATCTAGTTCCTATGATGTTTAGCATTCCCATCTATTTCTTTTCCAGCTTGTATCCTGTCTATCCCCACAGTCATGTGACAACTACAAGAAGTTCCAACAAGGGGCCTATTACTAGCCAGGAGGGGTGATTTGTAATGATGTTGCTGCTGTTGTTGTTTTTGTTGAATCCTACCTTATATGTAGTTTGGATGGTAAATCTCCAAGGACATACACCATTTGGGTAATTTACTGTGAATTTACCCAGGGGCCCTAGCATGGAGAACCACCTATAAATCAAATAAATATTTAAATGACTGGAGATGTGCAAACTCAGCAGGTCTGCAGATTCATTGAACATTTCAAACTAGTTTTCAAACATTAAGGGTTCAATAAGATCATTTCAAAATAGATTTTAAACATTAAATGTTCAATAGAATCATAATGAGATGGCCAGATGGGAAATATAATTCCTTATCAATGGTTCCTTTAGTGGATCTTTTTCTCACAATGATTTTTTTCTTTCAATGTTTTTACATTTTTTGACATAATAAAGGATTTTAAAATCCAAAAAACATCAAGTTTTGAAATGGACATGAATTTTAGGTTAAAACAATTTTCTTTAAATATGGTATAATGAGTTAGGTTTGTAGAAAGTAATATGGGTATTCATAAGGAAACGCTGGCCAATATTAAAGGTCTCTAAAGGTCTGATTTACTAGATAAGCCACTGAATTTGGGGTCAAAAGATTTAGCTTCAATTTGCCAACAATTAGCCACACAACCTGAATTCCACAGAATATCAGAGTTCAAAGGGATCTCAGAGGTTATCTAGTTCCACACCTTATCAAGAATCCTCTCTAAAACATAACTTGTACAAAGGGGACAACTAATTTTTGAGAATTGTTTCCCCCTTATATTAAACCTAAATTTGACTCTTTAGGACTTTTATCCATTGCTCCCAGTTTTGACCTTTATAACCAAGAAAAATAAATCTACTTCTCCTTTCAGGTAATCTTTCTGTATTTTGATTTCCTCTTATGCAAAAGGAGGGCCAGAACTAGAAGATCCTTAGATTCTAGCTAAGAATTTCTAGAAAAATGTGGTTGGAACATAGTTGTTGGTTAGAATCATAGTTGTTGGGCTTCCCCTTTTGCTCCCATTCTTTAAAGAAAGTAACTAGAGTAAAATGTGGGGATATTAAGTTCAATTAAAGGAAAACTCATAGGGGATATGGAAAGAGTTATGTGGAATAGCAGTAAATTTGTCCCAAAGGGAAAGATTAGGACCAGATATTGAAGGTAAAAAAAAAAAAAAGCAGATTAAAGCTTAAGAAAGTAACAATGAGTAATTTTAAATAAAATGAGTCTCCTTTGTAGAAAGTGAGTTCTCTATCAATTCCGATCAATATCAAGGAACAGATAGACGAGGCACATCTTTTAACAAAGAGTTGAACAAGGTAATCTCTGAGATAGCTTCTAATTTTTCAGTTCTATTGTGATTATAATTTATTGACCTCACTTTGCCAAAGTGAGAACTACATGCCCCCCATGTTTCTAAGGGCATTCTTGAGGCTTGGTGATATTATTCTCTAATTACTATCAGCTCAAGTTCCAATTCTACTCTTACTTCCACTAACAGTCCATGATAAGGACTTCAATTCTATTTAACCAATTGGCATCAATTAACTTTTGCAAAGGGATATTTTCAGCAAGTACAAATATGCATAAACATTTAGTCTCAAGACCCGAGAGACACCATCTCTCCTATAATCCCTTATTCTCTGGAGTGAAAAGGCTCAGAAATTTCAATTTCTACATATCACTGATCCCACCAAGTTAACATCTAAAACATAATATTTCCTCTAGATTACTCTGCATCTTATTTACTGTTGTCCTGGGTTCCAAAAGTTACTTTTCACGCCCTTGATGATGGATTGATTGACTAGCTGAAACCCCAGTAAGAAATCCATTCCCAAACCTCTTGATAGATGCTCTCTAAACTTTTTGAAGCATACAAGGTCATAGTTATTTCCAATGTACTTTAACTTGAAGGAGAAAGAGAGAGAGAGAAAGAGAGAGAGAGAGAGACAGAGACAGAGACAGAGACAGAGACAGAGACATACACAGAGAAAGATTGGACAGAACAGTAATAGAAGCAACAGTAAGGTCACAAACTGCTAGACTTCATGCTGAGTCCAAATGAGAGAAGGTCTGTGGTCCCTTACTCAGAAGCTCTCAACAGCTTATCCTATGCTAGTAGGATATCCAGATGTCCAGAATATCCGGAAAAAGCCAATAGCTCAATAGTTTATTGAAAACATCCTAGTTCCAGCTCCAAATAAAGTTCTTCATCATGTACCTAACAGATCATTTCTCATTACAGAATGTCTGTACATATTCCTTATCTCTATATGGCATTTGCATTACATGTCATCATACTTTTTTGGAAGCAGAGTTCCAGACTTTTTTACAAAGGGGGCTCACATTATCTGAGCATCCTGAGGACTGCCTATCGGACCTTATTACCCTATAAATCATATTATTGTAATATAACACCACCTATGTGCTAGTTCCCCTATTTACACAAGTCTTCAAAAAATTGCCACCAAGTGGGTGGCTGCTATTTTTAGGTTCTGGGGATTAGTCTAACCCTTTTACTGTAGCTTCTATGTCCCCATCAAGGCATTTCCCATTAATAATTGGCTGAAAGACTTGAATACCTCGGATCAAAAGCTTTAATGTACTAAAAGAAGAATAATCAGCACAATGTATTTCCCAAAAAAGATTGGGCCTTATTCTCCTACCAATATACATAGCATCCATAGAAGAGTGGGATTTGAGTTCAAGTCTCATGACAATGAGTCACACATTTAAGATACATGTGACAATGAATGATTCAGAATTTCTCATTCTTCATGCCCTAGAAGTTCTTCCTTCTTTGGGGGCTTTCTCAATAGCTTGTTGTAGATGCAGTATTTCTGCTAGGTGAGCCATTCAAACTGGGCTCTCTGAATCTACTCCTGTTTTGATTCCATAGCTGGCCCTTTTCTCTGTTCTGAAGGGTTAGACTTCTGGTAGTCACTTCATGCCTTATCTGAACATCTTTCTGAATCTATGTCTATCCTCAGCTGTGTATCTGCTTCCAACTGGGTTCATTGCCTCCCACTGAGCCATTAGCTCTGAGGACAAATAACATAATTGATAGGGAGAAGGGAAATTGAAGGTATAGAGGAAAGGATCTTAGAGGTCACATATTCCAAAAGCTTCTTTGAACAGAAGAGACTAAGAGAGGTTAAGTGACTTGTGAACTACAGTCACTCAGCTTGTGATGGCTTTGAAATTTAAAACTAGGGTTTCCTAAGTCTAACCCATTGTACCAAATAACCCATTTCTCCTGAGTGAACTGATATCACATGCAGACATATACTCTGCATCATTTTCATTTCAACATCTTGAGCTTGTGATATTTAAAAATACACATGACATGGTAATACCTTCTTCCTTTCCTCTTTGCCTGTTTCTCTAAGTTCCTCCTTTGGGATTTAAAAACATTTTCTGCCAGTAAGAGAGACAGGAGGAATCATTCTGCTGAGCATTTAAACAAAAGACTGAATGTAGCACAATATCAAAAGAAAATGCATTTGCTTATATACATCTGTTCTTGGTATCCCTAATTTTACTACACCTATAACTTGGAGAAAAAGTTAATATGTTGCTAAAATTATATGAATTTTGCTTGAAGGTCATATTTTCTGTTTAGGCACAGCATAACCTAAGAAAAAGAAGTCTCTATGTACTACTCTGGCATAGAGGATTAAGGAGGAGATAGATAGCAATAGCAGCACTGAGGCATAATGTGATAAATTTGAAGATGGCTTTTAGGCCTAGATCAACTTCCTTGTTTGCTTATTACAAATTTCATCCAAAAATGCATGGGATTGCAGACACTGACCAGTTTGTAACAGAGCTGTATTTGTTCAAAGCTCCATCTATTCAGATTTTTTTAAAAAAGGAATCACGGAATAACATTAGAAATTGGAAATTAAATCTCACCAGAGTTCAGGGGAAAAAAAAAAACAAAAAACAACTTTCCAGGAGGAAATGGTGCTCTCTCTGTGAAGAAAAAATATACATATCCATTGCTTAGAGCTAGAAGTTCAAATAAGAATTTAGATACCAATTAGCTGTGTGATACTGAGCAAATCATTTAATATCTGTTAAATGTTGACTCAGTTTCCACATCTGTAAAATAGAAATAATAACAAAACAGACCTTTCAAGGTTGTTGTGAGAACCAAGTGAGAAAACAATTACAGAGTGCTTAACACACTATTTCTCACATAGTAAGCCCTGTTATGTCTTAATCACACACACATACATGTACAGCATTTGTACATATATGTGAATGGAAATGGCATATATACACTCATATATTTAAGCAAGCATGTGTATGCCTTTATACATTATATGTATGTTGCACATAATATTGTCAACTTACATATATACTTATTTTGTGTGTCATTTACATGAATCAGATCAGGCAGAACAGAAAGGAATGAATTGTGAGCAATCAGACAATAACCCTTTGTATTCGATGGTAGAAAACCAAGCTCATATTTCTAAAACAAAGGCCCACTGAGAGGCAGCAGGAGACCTGACAGAGAAGCAGGTCTTATCAAACTTACGGCACACTTGTCTTATTGTTCCCCTCCGTGGAGAGATGTCCCCAGCAGATTATGTGGCAAAATATAAACCTTAAAAAAAAAAGTCACAGTCAATAGACAAGTATCTCCCTTCATATGGATATGAACAACCTAAAGAAATACACCGAGATCTGTGGATCAGAAGGGAGCCCCTGCAATGCTTTGTCAGGAGTTTGACAAATTTTTCTGCATTTTCTAATGCCAACAGTCATGAGTTTGTAATAACTGTTAGAAACCAATTTTTAAAAATTAGCACCATATTTAAGTACATCTGAGAATGCAATAGTTATTATGTCTGTACTTTCTCTGAAGATACTGTTTCAAAATTGGACCTTTTTTGCATAGATTTGGCAACATTTGTTGTCAATTACGTAGCATTCAAGACTTTTAGAAAGAAAGGGATTTTATGATTCATTTAGTGAGAACCTTAATAGTAATTTTGGCAACTATCACAATTAAGTTGGTCGGAGAAGACACCTTAGGATGCCATAGAAAGCAGGGAAGCCCTTATCAATTATTAGTTCTTCTCCTACACATGCCTGTTTCTATGGAAAGCGTACCAATCTTGTCTATACCCGATAAATTTCAGTGCCGTGGAGTAAACCTCTAGTGGCTTTGCATGTACTTTATTTTCCTGATCTTACAAATGATAAGAGTAAGGTCCAGAGAAGGAAAGTGTCTTATCCATTTAGCTAGTAAGTGGTAAAGCCAGGATTATAGCACACACATGTATATTTTCACTTATATATGTGTGTGTGTGTGTTATATGTGTATACATGCATAAATGCACATATATTGAACATTTGATTTTATATGATGTCTTATAAGGCCTTTACTAAAAGATATATATATATACACACACATATATATATGTGCATTTAGATATAGACATATCTATAGAGATATATGGATACACGCACTGTCTCTACAATTATAGTTTTGGTCCTTATAATATAAGTTGACTTATTAAATAGTTTAAAATATTAAAAAGTTCCAATTGATCCCTTGAAATTTGTCCATTATAACTAGCTAAGTATGACATAAACCTGACCAGGACAGGTATAATACAGAGAAAGAACTTTTGCAGCTTTAGATGGGTTGTTGAATCAGGCTCATGTTTACAACATAGTCCTCACAAAGGTGTATGAAATATTTATTTCTCGTTATGTTCTTTCTTAACACTACAGTGAAAAGAGGACTGCTCAGAACTCGCAGGTTTCAGTAGCTAAGATAGGAAACACAACTCACCTCACCTGTCTGGTGGAGTCCAAAGCCTCCATTGCAGGTTTGCATATGAAATCAGGGCAGAACTAGGAAACATGTAGCCCAAGGTTATGAGACATTAGTGATTCATTTGTCAAGAAAAAGGAGAAAAGGGAAGGATAGAAAAAATCTCATTGAGTATTATTGGTCTCAAATTTTACCAATAGATTTATGACTTTATTTTAGTTGGAAAAGTAATAACTATGTCACTTATGATGCTATATTTTATATTTGTAAGTATGCCTATAGTTAATGGAATTTATCAAGCAGTAGGTTTGGGCACTATTTAAAATATGGGTCAGAGGGGCATTAATTCTATTCAAAATGTCCATCTGTTGCTACCCAACTTGCATGAAGGGTTGCATAGCAACCTGTATTACTGTATTGGATGTGGTCGGCCTCCCTGGGTTGCTTTTGTTTGCCCTCTGAGTGAGCTGCCCTTGATGGAGAAATAGTAGGTGTTTTTTTTTTTTTTTGGCTGGAGCTTGGTCTGGTGAGAGGGGGCTCATTATGGCCTGCTGAGCTAGATGGTATTGTGAAGCAATTTCTGACATATGAATGTCATTTATCTTCCTAGCATGATTCTTAGTCCCAAATTGATTCCCAAATTCCTGGGTCTTTAGGAAGTACAGTGATTTAAAAAAAAATAGACCTTTCATTTTCACCAGGGATTCCCCAAGAAGACCATGTACCAGGAAACCAGATAAGGTAGAATAAAGGTTTCAGAGCTAGTGTACAGTATATTCAGTAAGCAAAGCTACTCTACATAAAATTCATAACATTTTCTCAATTTATCTTTTATTCCATCGGTTGTTAATAATAATAATAACAACAACAATAATAAAATTCTATTGAAACATATATACCTTTTTAAATTTCGTAATATATACTTGTCACATGGTAAGCCCTTAGTCAATCTTTGTTAAATTATAAATTATGAATTAAAATTAAAATGTCTATTTTTATTTTGAAGCACTGAGGAATTTCTGGTGATTTTAAGAACCTGAAAGATGCTATAAAGGAAATGGCCAATAATCCCTTACTATAGGATAACTATACAGTAAAATTTAGAGATGAGATAAAAGTATTTACAGCAACTTAGACATGACTAATATATCATTTATATGTATTGTAAATACTCTACATCCACTTTATAAAATTTCTTAAAGTCTCTTTTGAAAAAAGGGAAGGGTGATCATTTGGTCAAAGAATAGTAATTGAGACATAATTCATATAATATTTTACATTGTATATTATGTTATATTATGCTGGATATTAAATTTTATTATATTATGCTATTTTGTTATAGTATACTATATTATTGAATTATATATTGAAATCACTATAAAATGCTATTTATAAAGCATTCTAAGATCTCTATAGCACTCTACATGTATTTTCTCATTAGAACTTTACAAGAATTCTGTGAGGAAGATGCTATCATTATCCCCATTTTACAAATAAGACCTGAAAAAGTTGTATTACTTACCAAATATCTGAACCAGGATTTATCTCAGGTCTTCTTAATTTGAAGTTCAGCACCCTATGCACTACACCACCTGGATGCCAAAATAGCTTTGTATTATTACATCTTATCACATCACATGGAATAAATTATATCATATTATATAGCTCATATATCACATATGCAAGTTTACATATAAATAATAAATTCTGAACTGGACCTATGATTTCATTTTTATGAAGAACTTCCAGTGAGGAAATGCCTTCTTTCTACCAAGATCAATAAATGCCAACTATTCAACTCAATAATCTTAGAGAATTGCCTAATTCTTTTTGTTCAAAACCACATAGTCAATATACCTTGCATAAAAGGAGCAGGATTTAAATCTGTATCTTACTAGATCCTTGGCAGGTTCTACAAGACTGTTTTTATACTTGTTTTGGATTTTGTTTTTTTTTTTTTCCCATCTATTTATGTGATGGTTACAATTATACTTTCTCTTCTTCAATAAGCAAAAGATTTTTACATGCTAATTTTAACATTACCTACTAACACATCCAAACAAACATTTTTGTTTTGTTTTTTCCAATTTGTAATTTAATCGATGTAGAGAATTCCCAAGGTATGAATTCTCTCACCATGGAGAGCAGCAACTCAACTATAAGTTAGAGATTTGAGAGTTATCTGGAGGCCATAAGGGGTTGATAAAAATAACCCTCATAACCCTCATCTTAAAAATGATTTTTCCAGTTACACTCAGAATGGGCCAGAATCTGAAGTCAAGACTTTCTTACTTTACAGCCTGCCTCCTAGCCAATATGCCATAGTGTCTTTCTTCCATCATATCTTCACAGCAATATTTAATAGACTGAAGGACATAGATAGATACTTAAAGGAACCCTGTAGTGAAGTACTTTGAAAGTGAAAATTCTTTTTAAACTGGCAAAATCATCAGGCTAATTCCTTCAGCTCACAAGCTCCCATTTTTGCATATGAGCTTATCTAAGTCATTCACAACTTGACATATTTCTAGTCATTTCATGCTTTCATTCCCTTTTTAGATAATATTTTTTCCCTTCATAATTAACTACAGTATGTTTTAAAATTGACAGTGTGTTGGTTTATACTACTAATCATTATGTAAAATTTCTCTTTGAATGAGAAAGAAGAGTTCAGTAGGCATGATCATCCTTAATTTGAATATTTTTAAATATAATCAAGTCCAATCAACAGGCATTTATTAAGTGTTTATTAGGTGCTAGACACTGTGCTAAACACTGAAATACAAATACAAGGAAGAAAAAAGGAAAGTAGGAGTGAAGGCAGGGAAGCAGGAAGGAAGGAAGGAAGGAAGGAAAGGAGGAGAGAGGAAGGGAGAGGAGGGAAGGGGAAAAAAGGGAAAGGGAGAAGAAAGGAGGAAAGAGAAGGGGAAGGGAGAAGAAAAGAGGAGAGGGGAGGGGAGGAGAGAAGGAAAGTTCTTTTCAATCTGCTTATATTCTAATGGGAGAATAATAATAGAAGAAAATATAGGCAATACTTTAACAGACCCAGTTTTACCAGTTACAATGGAAGGAGAAATATGAAGGACAAATGAGGTACCTAAGCAGGATCTTGGTAAAGAAAATGCAGAAACTCAGGAGTGATGTATAGAAAGCAATGAAGACATGGCTGACCTGGATTCTTTCCTTACATCTAGAGGTTCTGAGAATGACCAGTCAATGAGAGGAATGGGCTGCAGAGATCTATTTCCAACGTGAGAAATACAGAGATAGGGTGAACTTTGAAAGTGAAGAAGCTTCTGTGGCATGGTAGAAAAAAAATCTAGTGATAATTATGTAGACTGGAGAAGAATCAAATACTAGTTGAATAAAATAACACACACACTGCACACATTAGAGTATTAAATCCAGGTAGTGAATCAAGTTATATAACTATTGCATAACTTCATAGGTAACTGAAGCAATAAAAGTGGATTATCACAAGCATGATATCTCCTGAGCTATAATAGTATCCAGGACAAAAGAAGTTTGTTTGTTTTCCATTTAGTATCCCTACAGTTTCAAGGATATATATTTTTGGTTTTATTTTGTTTTTCAATTGTTTTATTTTGTTGTTGTTGTTAATATTGTTGTTTGAGATTGTAATTTCATTAGTTGGGGAAACTGGAAGTAGAACCTTCTTTGTCTATTACAGAACAGAAATTTAGCTGTAACTTAAGGTATTAGAGAACAGTCTGGGCCACTGCAAAGGCAAATAATTTGCCCAACATCCCACAAGTAGAATGTCAAAACTAGATTTGAATTTAAGTTTTCCCAGTTCTAAGTGTAATTCTCCATCCACTATGTTATACTATTGCTGCTCTGTCAGTTAATGTTTATTATTCTCTTTTCCTGTTCATTACTGATTCTATCACAGGCTATTATATGAAGTAGGTTTTCTTTTCTCTCTCTTCTTTTTTATCAAATTGAAAAGAATGTCGGATTTGTAGTCAGAGGATATTGGTCTGAATCCCTATCTTATCACTTACTATCTATGTGACTTTAGACAAATCATATCTAAGGGATAAATAAGGGAGATTGGATTAAATGGCTTTGAGGTTACCCTCTCACTCTATGTCTGTTAGCTTATGCTCTTTGTTCACCCTAAGTCTTTGGCAAAAGACTCTTACTAATTCTGTGAGTCTAAAAGGATAGATCATTTGATCAACAACACACAAATAAACCAACTCCTGTTTTCTTTCCCTATCTCAAGATGATTATGGAGTGGCTTTGCATTTCTTATAAGACTTGTATTTCCAATATAATTTAGGATGCTACATCTGTTAAAGTTTTGCCTAAAGTATCTTCTCTGCTTTCTACATAGCAGATAATAGGAAGAAATCCTTACCAATCTGGCTTATTGACCATTTTAATCCTTTCTTCCCAGGAGAAAATACCAAATTACTAAGCCTTTAACTCTCTTTGAACACTGGTTGATATAGAATAAAATTGTTTGTTTCACAGTATAGGATTTTCACATAACTGAAATTGGACACTTTGTAAAGAGTAGCAGTTCTGTATGTAGTTCTCATTTGAGCCCCTGAGTTCATTTGGATAGAAGGAGAATATGTCAGTAGAATGCAGGTAGCAATAAGCATATGTGTTCAGAAGACAGATGAGCAAATTTGCTTCCTTACTTCCTGCAGAACATAAAGCCTCTTTTGTTTAGGGTTGTCTTTTGTGCAAACGATAAAGCCACTTGACCACACATAGTTCACTTTTTATTTATTTAGTGCCCCCTGTGGTGTTTTAAGACTAGGCTTCCCAAAAGAACGTATCTTGTCTGGTGATTAGTGGAGTAAGCCATTACTTGGGGTTACCATTATACCTTCTGCCACAGATTAATTGCCTGGTTCTAGGAAGTCTCTTAATCTAATGATATTTCCCTTTACTCTTCTCCAAAAAGAGTGGAATAACATGGAATAGAAAAATTCTTTGACATTCTAAAATAAAAAGTACAACCATAATGTTTACATCCATAAACTTCCAGTTGTAATTTTCTTATTGCAACAGGCAGCTTGTGTCCCATCTCATATTAAACAATGGAGAATATTTTTAAGCTTTAAGACAGTGTCAATTATATTAGATGTTCTTTGGATGAGACAACAATACTTTCAAAATATTTATTTTCTCATTCCATATATTTCTGTCACCAGTATAAAAAGTGAATACTATAAACAAAAGTTCTATATATTTCCTGATTTTTAGTTTTACTTATCAATTTATAAATATTTTTTCAATTAAAAACATAACTAGGATTTCATCTATTTAGCAGTCAGGTCAATAAGCACTGTACTTCCTTTTTATAAATGAGAAATCAATAATTAAATCTTAAGCACTGTATTCAGATTTTAAAAAGAAGAATGAAGACTTGTATAAATTGAAGCATTGTACATATTTATTTATTTCTCACAGTCCCTGCTAACAAAAGAGTTTTCACCCATGAATGGAGAAGAAAATAAAATTACAAATTAAGAGTGGATGGGCAGCCCTTAGTATTTATAGGGAAGAAGAAAGAGGAAGGGGGGGAGGGAGGAAGGGAAGAAGGAAGGAAGAGCAAGGAAGGAAGGAAGGAAGAAAAGGAAGGAAGAAAGGAGGGAGGAAGAGAAGAAGGGATGGAGGGGGGAGAGAAGGAAAAAGGGAAAGAAGGGAGAAAGGGAAAGAAGAAAAAAGAAAAGAAGGAAGGAAGAAGGCAGGGACAAAAGGAGAAAGGAAGGGAGGAAGGAATTTATTACACATCTATTATATGACAAGCACAATATTAAGCACTTTATACACATTATCTCATTTCATTTGATCCTTGTAATAAAACTGGGAAGCAGATGATATTATTATCCCCATTTTACAGTTACAAAATCAGAAGACAACTGAGACTGAGTGACTTATCAAGGGTCACAGTTAATAAGTGTCTAAGGCCGATTTTGAACTTAAGTGTTCACCCAGAGTGGGAAGCCAATGTGCAATCCCAATGGAGACCCATCCCAGCCCCAGCACTGGCTGGACCCCATCATCAGCAAGGTGTGAACTCTGAATCAGTAGCAGTGCTGGAAACTTCGGGAACTCTCAGCCCGAGATACCAGGGAGGACTCAGAAGGTCAGTGGAGAGAGTCTGTGTGGCAACGGTATGGGAGTTTGGTGTGCAGTGCCAATATAGCCCCAGTCAGCACAGTAGATCTTACAGCCACAGTGGGGCAGGGACACAACTAATAGCTGCAGGGCAGATTCCTCTGGAAACAGAGCCCTACTTTAACAAAGAGTTAAAAACAGACTAAGAGGCAAGAGAAATGAACAGAAAACACACAAAAAAAGTTTCTGACCATTCAAAGTTATTATGGTGACAAGGAGAATACAAATACACACTCTGAAGATGAATATAAAATCAAAGCTCCTATATCCAAAGCCTCCAAGAAAAATAAGAATTGGACTCAAACCAAGAAAGAGCTCAAAAGGGACTTTGAAAATCAAGTAAAAAAGATTGAGGAAAAAATTAGGAAAAACTTGAGAGAAGTACAAAGGAAAATACAAAAAGCTAATGAAAAGAATGCCTTTAAAAGCAAAATTGGCCAATTGGAAAAGGAGGTACAAAAACAGAGGGAAAAAATTCCTTAAAAATAGAATTTAGCAAATGGCAGATAATGACTTTATGAGAAATCAAGATACAATAAAGCAAAGCCAAAAAGAAAAAGAAAAAAGAAAACTAGGAAAAATGGGAAATATCTCATTGGAAAAATAACTGACTTGGAAAATAGATCCAGAACAGATATTTTTAAAAGTATTGGTCTACCTGAAAGTCATGATAAAAAAAGAGCCTGAACATCAACTTTCAAGAAATTATAAAAGAAAACTGTCCTGATATTCTAGAACCAAATAACCAAAATAGAAATTGAAAGAATCGATAGATCACCTCCTGGAAGATTCCAAAATAAAACATTCCAGGAATATTATAGCCAAATTCTGGAAATCCTAGGTCAAGGAGAAAATATTGCAAGCATCCAGAAAGAAACAATTCATGTGGTAGAGCCACAGTCAGGATAACACAAGGTCTAGCAACTTCTACATGAAAGAACCGTAGGGCTTAAAATATGATATTCTGGAGAGCAATGGAGCTAAGATTGAAATCAAGAATACCTACTCAGAAAAACTGAGTATAATCCGTCAGAGGGAAAGGTAGTCATTAAATGAAACAGAGGATTTTAAAACACTTGTGATGAAAAAACCATAACTGAATGGAAAATTTGATATTCAAATATTTCAGGACTCTGGAGAAATAAAAGGAGTTAATGAGAAAAGTGATAGCAAAAAGGACTCAATAATATTTTTTGTTTTTTTTTTTTTGTTTTTTTTAGATACCTACATAAGAAGATGATACTTATAACTCATTAGAACATTCTCATTATTATGGCAGAAGAAATATATATATATACATACATATATATACACACAGAAAGCACAGGTATGAGTTGAATATGAAGAGATAATATCTTTTTTAAAATGATGAACAAAGGATGAGAAAGAAATGTACTGGGGAAAAAAGAAATGGAGAAGTGGAATAGTGCAAATTATCTGCCATTAAAAAGAGATAAGAAAAAGTGTGTACAGTGAAGAGGAAAAAGGGAAGGAGAGGGGGAGTGAGTGAACCTTACTCTCATAAGAACTGGCTCAAATAGAAAGTAACATACATACTCAATAGGGATATAGAAATCTATTTTACCCTGCAGGAAAATAGGAGGGGAATGGGACTTGGGAAGGGATGGTAGGTGATAGAGGAAAGGGCATATTGGGGGAGGGAGTGGTCAGTGGCAGAACACTGTTGAGGAGAGACAAGGCAAAAGGAGAGAGAGAATAAATGGGAGGAAATACAATTAACAATAGTGATTATAAAAAAATTTGCAACACAAATTTTTCTGATGAAATATTATTGTTCTCTGGGAAATGATGAGCAGGATGCTCTCAGGAAAAAATAAAAAATAGAAAGTCCTCCAGGAACAAAGTGAAATATACTGTATACAAAGTGAACTTAAGTGTTCCTGATTGCAGGTCTAGTAGACTTAGATACCTAGCTGCCTCCAAATTTTGTTACAATTTAAATTATACTATGATAATTTTCATTAAAATATTAAGAAGTTATATCATAAGCCCTTAGTTTCAAGATACAGGTGAAAAAGAAAGCTCTCCCACCCGTGGCCCCATAGAAGTTCATTTTCTTCACTCAAAAGCTGCTGGGGAACAAGGGGGATCAAGCAACTCCCTTGAAGTCTTTTTTATGGTACTCAGTTCCAGCTCAGCAATCTGTAAAAAGATTTCTTTTTATCACAAGGTAAAAGTACAGAAAGCAGCTCCAGATCACCTCTGCACACTCCAAATGAAGTACAGGGTCCTCTACTGTGCACTATCTAGGGGCAACCCTTCTCACCCTGCCACTTCTGAGTTGGGTAGATGATGCACCGCTAAAAGACTGGGCCACAATTGGCCGGTCACCATTATACTCTTTTGGTTTCTCTCTCTGTCTCTATGTGTGTCTCTGTATCTGTCTGTCTGTCTCTGTCTGTCTCTCTGTCTGTCTGTCTGTCTCTCTCTCTCTCTCTCTCTCTCTCTCTCTCTCTCTCTCTCTCTCTCTCTCTTCCTAATGGTGTCCTTTTGGAAAAAAATATGATGATAATAATAGTTCAACGATGGTTCAATTACTCTAGCAGTGATTTCCCCCCCTTTTTTATCATCTCTTTGGGATATAGAGCTAGTAGTAGTATTGCTGGGTCAAAAGATATACACCATTTTATAACTCTTTTGGTATAGCTCCATGATTGGGATGTAGGCTACAGGATATAGGATAAGTGCACATAAATCAGCATTTCTGTAGATAACCAATAAAGTCCACAGCAAAATATAGAAAGAGAAATTCCATTTCAAACAATTGTAAACAGTATAAAATACTTAAAAATCTAGCCGCCAAGACAAGCTCAGGAATTATATAAATCCAATTAAAAACACATACATTTTTAAATTTAATTTTTTTAATTTTCTTTTTTTGTTTTTAAATTAAAGCTTTTTATTTTCAAAACATATGCATGGATAATTTTCAACATTCACCCTTGCATAACTTTGTATTCCAAATTTTTCCCTCCCTTCCCCCCATCTCCTCCCCTAGATGGCAATTAATTTAATATATGTTAAACATATTCAATTCTTCCATACATAATTCCACAATTATCATACTGCACAAGAAATATCAGATCACAAAGGAAAAAATAAAAAAAGAGCAAGTAAAGCACAACATAAAGATGAAAATACTATATTGTGGTCTATACTTAGTTGCCACAGTCCTCTCTCTGGGTGCAAATGGCTCTCTTCATCATAAGATCATTGGAACTGGCCTGAATCATCTCATTGTTGAGAAGAGCCATGCCCATCAGAATTGATTATTATATAATTTTCTGTTGCCATGTACAATGATCTCCTGATTCTGCTCATTTCACTTAGCATCAATTCATATAAGTCTCTCCAGGCCTCTCTGAAATCATCCTGCTGATCATTTCTTAGAGAACAATAGTATTCCATAACATTCATGTACCATAACTTATATTTGATTCTCCAATTGATGGGCATCCCTTCATTTTCCAGTTTTTTGACACTACAAAAAGGACTGCCACAAACATGTTTGCACATGTGGATTCCTTTCTCTCCTTTATGATTTCTTTGGGATATAAGCCCAGTAGAAACACTTCTGGATCAAAGAGTATGCACAGTTTGATAACTTTTTGAGCATAGTTCCAAATTGCTCTCCAGAATGGTTGCATCAGTTCACAGTTCAACAGCACCCATCAATTGGGGAATGGCTGAATAAGTTATGGTATATGAATGTTATGGAATATTATTATTCTATAAGAAATGATCAGCAGGATTATTTGAGAGAGGCCTGAAAAGACTTCTATAAACTGATGCTAAGTGAAATGACCAGAACCAGGAGATCATTGTACATGACAATAACAATATTATACAACTATCAATTCTGATGCATGTGGCTCTTTTCAACAATAAGATTATTGAAGCTAGTTTTAATGATCTTATGATGAAGAGAGTCATTTGCACCCAGAGAGAAGACTGTGGTAATTTTATGTGGATCATAACACAGCATATTCACTCTTTTTGTTGTTTGCTTGCATTTTATTTTCTTTCTCATTTTTTTCTTTTTGATCTGATTTTTCTTGTGCAGCATGATAATTATATAAATATGCATATATATTATATATTGTATTTAACATATATTTTAGCATGTTTAACATATATTTGATTACTTACCATCTACGGAAAGGTATGGGAAGAAGGGAGGGGAAAATTTTGCAATAAAAATTATCCATACATATGTTTTGTAAAAAAAAGTAAGAAGTTAAAAAAAAAAAGAATATGGATGCTATACCAGTTGGTGTACATATGTTTAGTATTGTTATTGTTTCATTATCTATTGTACCTTTTAGCAAGATGTAGTTTCCTTCTTATCTAATTTAATTAGGTCTATTTTTACTTTTGCTTTGTCTGACATCAAGATTGATACCACTCCTT
The DNA here is from genome assembly GCF_016432865.1 of Antechinus flavipes. Classification (NCBI taxonomy): domain Eukaryota; kingdom Metazoa; phylum Chordata; class Mammalia; order Dasyuromorphia; family Dasyuridae; genus Antechinus; species Antechinus flavipes. The sequence goes on along the minus strand of NC_067400.1, from coordinate 123,480,316 downwards.
TTTTTCAGCTGAAGCAAAATAGATTCTGCTCTGGCGCTTTATCTTTATTCTGGTGAATCTCTCTGCTTTAAGTTTGTTTTTTGTAAACAATATATTGAAAGATTCTATTTTTTGATTGACTCTGCCATCCACTTCCATTTTATGAAAAGTTCATCCTATTCACAGTCATGATTATGATTATTACTTGTGTATTTCCTTCCATCCTATTCTTCTTCCTCTTTGTCTTTCTCTTTTCATTCCAAAGAATGTTGGTTTTTGCTAAAGGGTGTTTGCTTCTGTCTGACTCTTATACCTATGCCCTGTGTCTATGTATATTCCTTCTGACTGTACTATTAATGGCAGAGTTGTTAAGAATTACAAGTATCATTTTGCTATGTAAGGATGTAAACAATTTATTTAATCCCTTATGTTTTCTTTTTCCTTTTTACCTGTTTATGCCCCTCTTGTATTTTGATAAGAGGTCAATTAAAAAAATTAGCTCTGGTCTCTTTATGAGAACTTGACATTCTTCCATTTCATTTCATGACTTTTTTTCCTCCCTTAAAATATGTGCTTAATTTTATCAGGTAGGTGACCCCTAGTTGACTTTTTGGAATAATGCATTCCATGGCCTCCATTTAATGTTGCAGATAACAGGTATTATGCAATCTTACTGTGATTCCCTGGTATTTGAATTATTTCTTTCTGTCCCCTTGTAACAATGTTTCATTGACTTGATAGTTCTGAAATTTGGCTATAATTTTCCTTGAAGCTTTTATTTTGGGATCTCTTTCATGAGATGATGATAGATTGCTTCAATGCCTATTTTGTTTTCTGGTTCCAGGCCATCAGAACAGTTTTACTTGATAGTTTCTTGGAAGATGCTGTCTACATCTTCCTTTTGATTATAGCTTTCAGGTAGTCCAAGGATTCTGATATTACCTCTCTTGGATTTATTTTCCAAGTCAATTTTTTTCCCATGATGTATTTTATATTTTCTTCTATTTTTTCATTCTTGAGAATTTGTTTAATTGATCCTTGATGTCTCGTAGAGTTATTAACGTCTACTTGTTCAATTCTAACTTTTAAGGTATGGTTTTTCTCAATTATCTTTTGTGTTTTCTTTTCCATCTGGTCAACTGTACTCTTTAAGGAGCCTTTTTCTTCAGTGGATTTTTGCAGCTCATTTTCTATTTGACCAATTTTGCTTTGTAATCCATTTTGCAAGCTGTTGATTTTTTTCATAATTCTCTTGTGTCACTATCATTTCTTTTCCCAATCTTTCTTTATCTCTCTTATATGATTTTAAGCTCCCCTTTGAACTCTTTCATGAGTTCTTTGTGGGCTTGAGACCACTTCCACTGTATCTTTGGGGTTTAGTCCATAGATGTTTTGACATTGGTGGTTTCTTCTGAGGATGTGTTGGTCTTCCCTGTCACCATAATAACTTTTCATGATCAGATTTTTTTCTGTTACTTTTTGCTTCTCTCTCTCTCTCTCTCTCTCTCTCTCTCTCTCTCTCTCTCTCTCTCGTTGTCTTTCTCCTTCCTTCCTTCCCTCCCTTTTTCCTCCTTCCCTTCCTTTTTCTTTCTTTTAAATTTGAACTCTGCTCCCTTGGTGGAAGTAACATTGGCTCAGGCAGTGGCAGTGGCTATGGCTCTATTTGTTTATCTGGTGCTGCACTGCTATTACCCCGAAGCCCATGGAGTACTCTCATGTCTGGTGTTAACTAAGCATGTGAGTGAGGTATGGCTGGTGCTTCTAATAGCTGTAGGAGTCTGGCAGTTTCAAAAATGATGAGCTTGGGTCCTGGTAGTGGTGTCCTGTGTATGCTGAGTGCAGGTGGGGTGTTTCTGTATTTCCTCCAGGCTACACTGAAGCATATGGTAGTCTGGCCTCTGGAGGAAACCTAATTGCCCATGGCTTTGCTGAGACATATGGAAGTCTGGCTGCTAGAAGATGCCTGTTTGGCCATGACTATACCAGAGTACATAATGATTCCCAGAGCTGGAATCTGAAGACTCCACTGATTTTGCCAAGGTATTTGGGTGTCCTGGTGTTTGCCTGCTCTTCCATTTTGGGGCTCAGGATTTCCTGCCTATTTGCTGAAATAAGACTTCTTCTGACTCACTAGAGGAGTTTCGTGCCTTGGAATGTACTCCTGTCTCCTTGCCAGAGTGAGAGGAACTTTCTTACCAATCCTCCAATTTCCTGGTCTAAAACATTGTTTTGCCCTGTCTTCTTGCTGGTTCTGCTGTTCTAGAACCTATCTTAGAATGCAATTTAATGTTGCTTGAGAGTGAACATAAGAAGATTACAGCAATTCACTGCTTATTCCACGATCTTGGCTCCCAGAGTTCCATAGGGATTTTTTTTTTCTATTAAAATAGTGTTTTCTTGGGGATGTGAAAAATGGTATTTTGTGATTTAAGCTCATTTTTAAATGACATGCTTTAATTATTTTTGTGATCTAATAATTAATTAAGCAGCAACAACAGTAATAAACATACTCACAAAAGAAAGAAAAAAAAGGTAGTCATGAATTTGTAAATAAAAAGTTATCTCAGAGTCAAAAAAGGTCTGGATTCAAGTCCTGCTGTGAATCATATTGATGCTACAACCCTGGACAAGTCTTTAGCTCTCAATACTCGGTATATTTAAGGGATAATATAAACCGCATTGGGAGAAAGAAGCATTTCATCAAGAGTTCCCAGACCAATGAAATCACAGGTACACATCCTATTACTACACATAATTTATAATCCAATAATAAATGTTTTGGGTAACTTAACCTGTTCTTTGTCAATAAATTCCAAGGGGGAAAATGGTGGAGGCAAATGGGTAAAGAGTATATTTTGTTTTTAACCTGTATAGCAAAAAGAAAGAAAGAAAAAGTGGAGTCAAAACTTGAAGATATAAATTTGCTCTGATACTAGTAATCAGGAGATTCAAGGCACACAATCTATGAGCAACAAAATATGGCACATTTACTGAATAAAATCTGGAAGTAGGGATTCAGATAGAGATGAGAGATAATCCTTATTTATTGTTTAGGCATATCCAGATCTTTGTGATCCCATTTAGGGTTTTCTTGGCAAAGATACTAGAGTGGTTTGCCATTACCTTCTCCAGCTCATTTTATAATGAGACAAATAGAGTTAAGTGACTTTCTCAGAATCAAACAGCCTCCTGACTTTAAACCCAATACTCCATCTATTGTGCCACCTATTTAACCAGAGAGAATCTTAGCATGCAAAAAGTTTGCCCTTGTGACAAATTAAGATTCCTTTGAGATAATACAGGGCAATTAGGCCCTTATTCTACAAATGTCAAATAAAGTTATTTGAGTTATTTAATGAACTGGCTTAAATTTAGAATGCCTATAAACAATATTTATTATTAGAAATAATTCACAACTTTAGCAAAGTTTCAGGATACAAAATAAATCCACATAAATCATCAGAATTTCTACACGTTACCAACAAAGTCCAGCAACAAGAGATACAAAAAGCAATTCCACATAAAAGAATTTTAGATAATACAAAATATTTGGGAGTCTATCTGACAAGACAAAGTCAGGAACTACATGAACACATTTATAAAATGCTTTCCACACAAATAAAGTCAGATCTAAACAATTGGAAGAATATTGAGTGTTCATGGATAGGCTTGTAGAGGGCTGGAACGCTGGAGAAGTATACTTGAAACAAGGTGCTAACTCAGTGGAATTGATAAGATGATGGTTCTCTAGTTTACATATAGATTTAGTACTTAGTATGGTGATGTAATGGTTCTCTAGTTCACACATATTCAGTATTCTGTAATGATGTAATAGTACTAAGGTATATAAGGACTAAGAAGGACCGAAAATGAGACATTTCATTTTTAACCATCCTCCTGGTGGCTTTCCTGTCTCCTGCACTCCTCAACTAAGATCAAGACTGGGCCAGAATAAAGACTCTAAACTCTATGCCTGACCAGGGGTGTCTATTCTGCTGAGACCAAGGCCAGTCTGAAGAACCTCCAGAAAGCTTGCCCATACATTATATAGGCCTAGTGAATATAGTATAAATGACAATTCTACCTAAATTAGTCTATTTATTCAGTGCCACACCAAACTGCCAAAAAAATTACTTTACAGAGCTAGAAAAATAATAACAAAGTTCATGCATGCACAAGGACAAAAGATCAAGAACTTCAAGGGAATTAATGTAAAAAATGAAAATGAAGGTGGACTAGCTGTTCCAGACATAAAACTATATTATAAAGTAGTGGTCATCAAAACTTTTTGGTACTAGCTAAGAAATACAGTAATCAATGAAATAGGTGAGGTTCACAAGACACAATAGTAAATGACTATAATAATCTAGTGTTCATAAACCCAAAGACCCCAGTTTCTGGGATAAGAACTCACTATTTGACAAAAATTGATGGGAAAATTGGAAAACAGTATTGCAGAAACTAGGCAATGACCAACACCTAACACTTTATACCAAGTTAAGGTCAAAATGGGTTCATTATTTATATATAAAGGGTCATATGATAAGCAAATCTGTGGAGAAGGAAGGAATTTGTGACCAAAGAAGAACTGGAGTACATTATGAAATGCAAAATGAATAATTTTGATTATGTTAAATTAAAAACTTTTGCATATATTTGAAAAATAAAAAGCAATTATTAAAAAAAGAATATGTGTGTTCTTTACAACTTCTAGTGCCTTAAAATCATTCCTTGTGTCCAAAACCAGCATTCTTTTCTAGTTCAAGATTTCATTCACCTTGAAGCTCCTTCCTCCCCTGGGTGACATGTGTAACTAGAACTTATGTTTATTTTTGATCTTGTAGCATCTCTGTTCTTAGTTAGAAACATTTCTCCTGTTGTTTTCTTGTATTCTATGTCAGTAGAAGTTGGGAAAAATTAGAGAGGGACAAATTCTCTAGTATTTCTAGGTTCTTTCTTAAGAGTCTTAGCTTAAACTGGAATTTTCAACTAAGAAATAAATTTTCCAATTTGATGTAAAGACCTATTGACTGAGTTTAGTAAGGGATTGCCTCATACATTATACATAGATCCAATGGGTAATTCTTATACTTTGAGACAATCAAGTTGCTATCATCCATCCAATCAAAAAGATTCACATCTTATGAAGAAATTACAGGATTCAAAGTTAAGTAAAGTGAGCAGAACCAGGAGAATGTTGTACATAGTAACAGCAAGATTATGTGATGATCAAATATGACAGCCTTGGCTCTATGATGATCTAAGACAATTCCAATAGACTTGGGATGGAAATGCTATCTGCATCCAGAGGGATAATTATGGAGACTAAATGTAGATCAAATAATAAGCTTTTATTTAGTTGTTTGCTTTTTCTTTCTTTCTTGTGTTTTCCCCTCTTTTGTTCTGACTTTTCTCTCACAGAATGAATAATATGGTAATATGTTTAAAATGATTGTACATATATAATCTATATCACATTGCTTGCTGTCTTGGGGAGTGAGAGGGAGTAAGGTTGGGAAAGAGAACAAAAAATTTGAAACTCAAAATATTACAAAAATAAATATTGAAAATTATTTTTACATGTAATTGGAAAAATAAAATACTATTGGGAAAAACAAAAGAAATCACAGGATATGTCATCTTGTTTAAAATATCCTGATTTTCATGATTGGGGTCTGATAGGAACCACATCCTTACATAAAGAACCTTAATTTTTGTGCCCTTCTCATGAAATCCCAGGTCTGCATTGCCTCTACATTCAGCTTTTGGCTCTTCCCATTTAGAAACTCAGCTTTCAAAATGGTACTGGGTGAATTCACACTCTGCATATTGGATGCTTAGAATGAAATATCTGAAAATACTTCTTTTTGGAAAAAAAGAAAATATGACATTTATTAAAAGTAAATTCAAAGACATGTATGAACATACTTGTCATACTTTCCTAAATATGGCATATCCAGAGTGAAAGAACTTCAGGGAAAGCACAGCACTTCAAGTAAAAACAAACTAATATCTTATTCAGAATTCAGGGCTCCAGCTTGCTGCCTGACTTCAAGCTAAATCTTAAAAACACATTATGCCAAATTAAAATACTCTGCCAGAGGTTTCCCATAAACATGAAGACTCAGCAGCCACCGTTGCTTAATGTCAATCTAAGCAATCAAACCTCATACAACTCGTATACTCTATTGTATGCTTGTTTTGAAATGTCATGATCTTCTGTATTACTTTGATAACAGCCTCCTTCATGTACTTGTATGACGATTGCCTGACTTTTGGCTCTTCCTTTGCAATTCTTTGTTCTTTCTACCCTAATATTGTAACCTATTTTTCTTGTTATAATCTAAAACTGGTAGTTCAATTTTCCATTCCATTTAGAAAAAAATAGAAATATTTTTTTCAATCTTCCTATCTTCCTTTCCTCAAGTTTTCTAAGTAGTATAATTTCCCTATGAATGACCTAAAATTGACTTGTAGGAAAAAATATGTTGAATTCTCTAAATTGACATTAAGGAAATTGCCATTCAGGTCACCATTTGATATTTAGTATAGTAACAATGGTGACTTTGCTCATAAATTATTAGTATCTATCTAAGGGACTATCCAAAAAGATTATAAGTGTCTGGGTAGACTCAGAAGCATTAGAAACAAGCTAAAAGCTGTCCCAAGGACCTTAGTGTCCTTGGTAAGTGTATGTTAAGCTGTTAAAAATCTTTATACAGGGTGTCCCAAGTACGAAGACTTTTGGGATATTTTGTATAATACTTCAAAATATAATGAATTTGTGATTTGACCAAAGTGAATATTTCTTCTCTCTATGTAATTCTCAAATATTCCATATCTTCCCCTTTAGATTATAAGCAACTTGAAAGTAGAGGTAGTTTAATTATTCATCTTTGAATTCCTGATATCTAATATAATCCCTGGCATGGAATAGATATTTAGTAAATTCTGTCAATTAATAATTTTGTAGAAGTGATATATGTATATTGTATGTGCACACACATGTATGTAATGTGTGTGACTATATACACACATCTATGTTTGTGTATGTATAATGTGTGTACAAATATAAATGTGTGTATACATAAACATATGCTGTATTATATTTACATATAAATATATAGATTGATACGTGTGTGCCTTTATATATATGTGTATATATAAAACTTTGGTAGCCTCCACAGAAAATCCATCAAATATATAGGAAAGCTTTCTGTCAGTTCTTGTAATATTTCATGGATGTTCACTTGGAAGTGTCCACTTGTCTGCTGGGTGGCACAGTATATAGAGCACCAGACCTGAAGTTAGGATATGAGGTCAGAACAAGGCATTTACTAGCTAACTGTGTGGCTGTGGATAAGTCACATAACCTTTGTCTCTCTCAGTTTCCTCACCTATAACATGGAGGATAAAATAGTATTTAATAGTATTTATGTCATAGGATTATTTTTACAATAAAATGAGAGAATATATGTAAAGTATGGTACAAATCTAAAAGCACTATATAAATGCTGGCTATCATAACCAGCATTCCCTTGTTGTTGTCATTCCCTTTTACAACAAGATCTATCTACATCTTTTTCTAGTCATAATATTCTTGGTAATGTCTTTCATGCCATCGTTCATATAAGAGATTTATTATTTTTTCATTTGTATCTGATTCCTTATGACTCCATTCGAGGTTTTCTTGGCAAAGATGCTAGAGTTAGTTGTCTTTTCTTTTTTCAGCCCATTTGACAGATGAGGAAACTAAGGGAAACAGATTTGAACTCAGGAAGATTCATATTCCTGATTCTGAGCCCAGAATTCTATTCACTGTGCAATCTAGGTGACATTCCTTATATCTTTGATATCATAAGATAGATACTCTTATATAATCAAAGAAGAAAATGATACAAAAGAGAAGTGCTTTTGAGGAAAGTGACAGAGGTTGTGTTGACCTACAAAATTAAACTGAATTGAATTCTCCCACAACAAAATTCTGAAAGACTCCCTTCATTCCCCACTTCCAACTTTAATTTCTGTCACTTATTTAATAGGTGGAATAGTAGGCAGAAAGATCAGAATTCAAATTTCATGCCTGAGAAAAGGGTATCAGATAGATCTAGAGCTAAGAGAAACAATAGCATCTAAGTCTCTTTTTAAGAATGAAGAAACTGGCCCAGGCCAGTTAATAGATATCCTAATTTCAATTAGATATTAAATATCAGCTGTGGAATCTGATTTGATCTGGAGCCGTTGATCTTCCCATTGTACTATTCTATATTGGAAAAAAAACAAGAAATGGGATATCAGTGAGAATACTATGTCAAAACTAGGGAGAATAATTTCTTTTATTTCAGAATATTGCTTACTTCTTAAGTATGATATGGCAGGGACAGAGATAGCCAGGAAACATAAAAAATGTAAAGTATATGGGAAAAGGAGATGGTTAGAGTCCAATTTCCTTTTTATACCTTCTTTCATACATAATTTTTATCCTTGCGCCTCCCAGAATCATTAATCTATTCTGTTTTGGTTTCAGTTATGTCCAATGTTTTATTTTCTTGAAAAAGATACTGGAGCAGTTTGTCATTTCTTTCTCCAGTGGATTAAGGCAAATAGGATTAAAGGATTTGGTTAAAGTAACATGACTGGAGAGTATCTGAGGTTGGGTTTGAACTTAGATCTTCCTGATTTTAGTCCTGGTGCTCTATCCACTATACTATGTAGTTACCTCCTAGTCTGTAATCCCCTCTTACCACCAAAATTTTAAAACAAACAAAACAAAATCTCTCACATATCAAATGCCAAAGACCAGACAAGAAAAAAAAATCAGGTCTTCAAGGATAGATTAATAAGGATAGATGATGTTGTTGTGAATATCTTTGTCAAGTTTCTTTTTACTTGATTTTCTGCCATCACCAAAATACTGCATTGTCATGATGTGGCATCACAAGTACTTCATTATCACTTATCTGGGAATTGACATAGTGGTCATTCCTGTAATAATAAGCAAATAGATGGAATAGTAAAATAAACTGAAGAGAGAAAAGACAATTCACCCCAATTTATTTGCCAAGAAACCCCCAAATGGGGTAACAATAATTGAATATAGCTGAAACAGTGGAACAACAACAAATATATACGTACTATGTATGCATATATATAGTATATACATATACATGTGTGCATTATATATATGTATATATATACATATATAATGCATATGTGTGTGTGCTTCACACATCTTAAAGCACTTTGTAAATAGTGGCTATTATTATCATATAATCATTGAATCCTTCAGTGGATATCTAGAGGAAGTGTATTAAACTGGAAAGAGCACTGACTTCAGTGATAATCTGTGTAGTTATTTAGCTTTATTATCTTAGAAGATTTACCTACTTCTTGTTTGATTCTCCTTGCCTTCATTTGTAATTCCTTGTCTTTTGGGGGGGTATGAAGAGGGAAGAAGGTGAAATGATAGTTCTAAGATTTTATGAGTGTGTAGGGGCTCCTATTATAAAAATTCTTTCATTCACTGCAGATCAACTACTTTGCAATTTATAATTTTAAAAAGGATCCTGATAAGGTAAATGACTTACCAAGGTTATATAACATTTATAGATTAAGATAGAACTTGAGAGTAAATCTTCCTGCCTCTAAATCTTAAATACTGTGCCATGTTACCTTGAGGCAATTAGAAGGCAAGTAGATAAAAGAACTAGGCCAGGAGTCAGGGAGATCTGAGTTCATTCTGCTTCATTCACTAACTAGCTGTATAATAATGATCAAGTCACTCAATCACTACCTGCCTCAGTTTCTTCATCTCTTATATGGGGATAATATACTTTAACCTCCCAGGTATTTTCTTAGGATAATATAGTATAGTCATAAAATAAACTTTGTAAAGTTTTCTCTAAACTTTAAAATACCATATCTATATATTATAGTAGGGGGGATGTTGTACATAGTGATTGTCAGGATTGAAGGAAATATTATATATTAAGTATTAAACAAATTTAAGTTATACTAGCTGCCTAAGAAAAAGTGAAGTATGATAAGAATTAGTTCCTAGTCTAGGTGGGGTTTTTCTACTTACATTAATAACATCTACCATTGTATTGTTCCTTCAATATAAAGATTCAGGATAAGCAGTCACATAAAGTCCAATAGAAAAAAATAATCACTTATAGTGTTTGTGTGTGTCTGTGTGTATGTCAGTGTATTCATAGAATATATAGTTTAATGTAGCCTATTTCAGGGAAAGCTGAGTACAAAATTAGCAGAAGGAGGTATTGACTATATTCAAGTGGTTCAAAGAAGAAGTCTTCATTAAGAATCTGAGAGGGAATAAGAGTCTTCACTGAGGCAATGGCAGATCTTGATTCATGAGGAAGGTCTTGACTCATAAGGTTCCAAGAAGTGATTTTAAAAGCACAGGGAAAAGGAAAGATCTCTGTGAGCAGAGATCCAGGTCCAATAGTTCATTTTGCCATTACTTTCAATGCTATTTCTAAGAAATTCAGCTTCAAAGGATCCTAACTGTAAAATAGTTTTATTCATATAATTTCACCTACACAGCTCAAACCTAAGTTCCCTCTCTAGGAACTTCCCTCTCTAGGAAGTTCTGTATTCTTGCTGCCCATAGTCTTGATTCTGATGAAAACTCTACATTTCTCCTGAGCCCATTAAACTCACGTATCACTTGTCTTTTCTCACATCACTTGTTTCTCCTACACACACATACACACATACACACACACACACACACACACACACACACTTACACACCACATTGGATCACAATTTTCTCTAGGTCTCACTACCACACCCACATGTTTCCTAATTTCTTCATTACCTTGTTGACTACATATCCAATGCAAATCACCAAGCATTAACTAAATATCCACATAAGAGGCATAGTGCTAGGGACTGGGGACACAAAGATGAAACAGTCCCATGTGTCCAATTCTGTTCATGAGCTCAATCACCAAAGTACTTAGAAACTTAATCAATGTCCCTAACACATTTGCAGGTCTTCCGCTTTAACTGCTAAGCATCATATGTTGTCTCCTTATCTTTTCTAGCACAGTTTTCTAACTGGCTTATTTCTGGTATGTGTTGCTATCACTCTTCCCATCCATGTCTTTTATTCATTATGGTGTAGGACTCTCCTTCCAATTAATTATTAATAGTATTTTGGAATGAAGAAATCCTGTTTTGTATCATGTGACCTTACATAACTGCATTCTTCTGGAAGTAATCTTCCCTGAAATCATTTTAGTTTATAGTTAATTATCCATTCTTTCTGATTTAGAAAGCATTTAGGAAGTACTGTATTAAGGCACATCACAAATTAGATACTGTAAACTTTGTAAAATGAACAAAGATCCCCTCTCTATATCTCTGTCTCTCTCTGCCTCTGTTTCTTTGTCTCTCTCCATTTGTTTCTGTCTTTTCTCACCTTCTTTCTTTCTTTGCTTCCTTAATTCCTTCCTTTTCTTTCTTCCCTCTTTTCTATCTTTTTCTCTTCCTTCCTCTCTCCCTCCCTCACTCATTCCTTCCTTTATCTCTGTCTCTGTCTCTCTTTCAAGTAAAAAGATTTTTTTCATCTGAATTGATTGGCAGCAAAGGAGAGAGGAATCAAGCTAGAATAGCTTTATTCAAATGGATACTGAAGACATAACCTTAAAAAGTAATACTTGAATAGAACTGAACAGAACAAAAATGTATACAAACTTTTTTTTTCTCTTTGGGGAACTAGTATTTGGAAGTATTGTTGTTGTTATTGTTAATTTTGTTCTCATTTTTTCCAGTGGGTTTTAGATTTTAAAAAGTTCTGGGATAAATTAATATCATGCTGTTATTCTTTTATATTTAGGGTTCCGTAGCCCAGTGTATCAGTGGACAAAATCACTACTTTTTGTAGCTGAATCAAAGTATTAGGATCTGAAGTCATCCTCTATAAACCCACCAAAAGCATCCTAACCATCAGACAAGCCAACAGGAATGATAGATATCCTTCTTCCACATAACTTAATGCCTTCTGAAAACTTTTTATTAATAATATTAATGTAAAATTCCTCTAGCAAATCCCATAGAAAACTATTTCAGTTCCATATATATTCTATGGATATCTGAATGAGAATTCTATCCTCTATGCTATCTAAATAGCCTATACATATATATGTCTATATAAAGATATGTATTTACACAGACATATGGAGATATGTGCATGCATTTGTAAACACAAATGTATATCAAAAAGTATTATGTTGATAAGTACATTTCAAGATAATCAACATACTTTATAATACTATGGATTTCTAAAACATTATGTATTTAAACACATTATTCTAAGAAGCATTCCATTGATTTACTTAGATTTCCAAAAGGAAGAGAGTTATAGGATATGGATATGGTCATAGGGATAGGTATAGAGAGATAGATAGATACATGGATAGATACATAGATAGATAGATGGATGGATGGATGGGTGGATGGATATATATCTTCAAATGCATATGGATGACACAAAAAATATTTTTGATCCTGTGCTCTAAAAAATGCCCTTGCCTTGCTTCAGAATAGGCAAGTCTATTAAATCTTCAGGTACTGTGGTGGGAAAGGTGATGTGAATCACTGAACATTAGCCCAAGGTGATCTAAGCATTGCAATGTGTTATTTGATACACAAGACTTTTTTGAACAATATTGAACCATAGAAAGGTTGTATAGTGTTATGTGTGTATGTGTATATATGCTTTTTTTTATAATCCTAATCTTTAAGTTTAAATGGATCAATATTATACCAAAAATTAAATCACATAAATAAAAAGAAGCATCTATCAGCATATATAAACATAGGCATGACTATACACAATTCACACACACACACACACACACATATATATAAAACCTCTTTATCCAAAACTAACATTTATTGGTCTCAGAGGGAAAACTGCTGGTTCTATTGAACCAATCAAGCTCCCTATCCCTCTACCATATCTTGGGAGAAAAAATGAATAACACGAAGAAGTAGATAGCACTCCAGATTCTCAGTAGAATATTCTGGATTTTTTCAGATAACATAAGCAGGGCTAAGCTGACCTAAAAGAGATTCATTCATTGTACTGTTCTTCTAAAGCTATGGTACAGAGACTTCTAACTATACCAAAGTTCATTTTCACCCTTTTCAGTGCCTCAGGGTATAGGTCATATATTCAGCAAAGACATATTTGCATGATTCCTTAGACATGTGTCATTGTCCTGACAATGCATTGAAAATAATTAAAATGCCTCAGAAAGGTATGGCCCTGGGCATTAACTCTCCTGTTTATCACATGCACCTGCCTATAAAAGACCGTCTGGGTTTCCTGACTAGCTGTAAGTGAGATGGTGAGTTTTTTCAAATGACCTTAATAAATGAACATTTCATATAGTCTTTTTTTTTTTCCAAATTTGACAGGGCATGCTCTTTTAGTCAATTACTGCTTTGTAAATTAAACACATCTTAATTAAAATTAATAACAAATATTAAACAGTTGCAAACTATATCCCACAGATTCAGTACCACTATGCTTAATTTTTATGGTTCAGGGCATACTAAGGCTCAACGTATTTGAGTTGCAGGAAAATCAAATTGAATTCAGCCCCAATTTGCCCAAACTGACACTTTGTGGCAATATTTCAGTCCAATCGCTATGCACATATCATTTTCTTCTCCTTACTGGGTAGATTGGCAAAGGTAATTTACATTTACTTACCTACTGTACAGTATCCCTTGTGGTTTTGTGACTACTCCTGTATATGAACTGTAGGCCCTATTTATATCTTTCCTTAATTGCACACTGTATGTAGCTTGCATTCCTCCCTGCACATGTGCCTTGGATTTATGGATTATTTTTTTTAACACTCCCTTTATTTTTACTCTAGACTCAAAAGAAATGGTCGATGTTGTATTGTGGTTGTTTTTGTTTTTAATTCTGTGGAAAGAACTGCCTGCAAATAAGTCTATGGGCAGCTTCACTGAAATGCAACATAGCTGATAAAAATTATGAGCAAGAACCTATGCTTTCATTAGCATTGACCTGCTGGGATATTAGCAATGCAACAATGCAAGGTTGATGGGGACTTTTTGTTTGAGATTTTGCTTATATTATGCTCTGCATAGGGCTTATTAATAACAACCAGAACATACTTCATTTACTGACTCTGTTCCAAGGGAAACATACTGACCAATGTTTATTTTCACCCTTCAGAATATAGAGATTTTGTTTTCTTTTGGTCATGTAACAAAATATCATTTTGGTGTATCATTTACTCATTTGACTCTAAAGAAAAATGTATAAAAATAGCAATCACTTTTCAATACATGTAACCACTTCTACAACTGGCATATCTTGGTTCTTCTTGTTACAGTTCAACACTAGGGCACTGCCTACACTATTTTCTCATGGGAGATAAGATTTGCTTTATAAATTAAATGAATGTTATTGATAGTAGTAATAACATGTAAAAAAAGACATTAAAATCAGATTAAACATGAAAACAAAAAGCAATTCCATGTAATGTACATGTCTCAGCCACCAGCTCTTGATGCTTTAGGGTATACATCAAAGGGATCACACATATAAATCTTATTAGTCCTCATAGATTCTGGTTCCTGGATCCTTTTTTTCATAATTCTTAATATATCTTTAATTTAAAAAAAACTCAAATGTAATAAAAATCTTGCAAGTATATGCCTATCCAGGCTCTTCTGGAAGCAGGAAAGGGCAATAACTTATTTCATCTGTAAGGTTTGAGGTTAAGCAATATTAATGGTTAGTTAATGACTTAATGAGTAGGCTACAAACCATTTAAGCATGCAATGAACCTTAGCTTTTCAATGACTTTCCTAATGAAAGATCCATATGACTTCATGTCTGCTGTCACAATAGAGATAGTAGGAAAGGTATCTAATCAATTGTGATGGTAAATCAATTGATCTGTAACCTTCTTTTCATACAGTGAGAAAGATATGGAGAGAACATTTTACTATGGCTTTATTTCTTGTTAAAGATCAATAAATAAAAGAGACAGCTCACTATTTGAAAACCTTTTTTTTTTTTTACTGTGATTTGAAAACTAAGGCAATTTGACATCCTATTGTATATGTGTTGCTGTTTCTTTTGTCATTTCTCAGCAAATTTTACGTTCTCAAAATTAAAGAGGTAAGATATTTAAAATAAGGTAGGTTCTGTATAATTGTTTTCTAGCTCATTATTTTAAAGGAAGAAAGTTCATATTTAAACTAAAACTGCAATTTAGATTAATGTTGCCTTTAGATGTTATAATATCCATGGCTACTACTATTTAAAAATACAGTCAGGTAAATTAACCCAAGTTATTGCTGTTGTTAAGTTTCCCTTAAAGACAACGATAGGGTGCCTTTAATTCCCGGCCTATATTTTTATAATTTAGTTTTATTATTTAGAATGATTTTCAAATGCCTAGAAAACTGAAAAAAGCATATTTTTAAAAGTTTCAAATGTCTTGAAGTTTTATTTTAAAAAATCCTTTAGAGATTAAATTTGGGGTTAACTAAACTATTTAACACTGGAAGAAATAATTCATCTCAGAGTAGTTTAAGGCTTATACAATAGACACAAATCTGTTAAAACTTCTGATAAAGTCACATATAACCATGTTACTATCCATCAGTTCCTGGAAGCACAAATAAAGAAATAGTTTACCTTGTTTTGATTTCAAAAAGTTGGAGATTAGAATAGGGCAAGCCCAAGTTTTTGAATTTATACAGCACAAAGTATAAATATAATTTATAGAGTTTATAAATTTATGTAATTTATACAGCATAAAGTATAAATATAATCTGTAAAGTATAGGCACAAATGGTATCAGGATTTAGGAACAAATAATAAATAATATTCTCTCTTACTTTTTACAAAATTCCTAATCCAATGACTCCTTGTGGTATTTAGGAGACCCAAAATTATCATACAGCTGGTCAGTGACTGAGATCACAGGAATAAAAACTCCTAGTTAAGGGAGACTCATCATAGAGCCTCCTTCTACAATCTTACAAGTGTCTTCCCATGACATACATCAACTCAGTAAGAAAGACATCTTACAACATGGTGTGGGCATTCAAAGGTTTACATAGCTTGGAGGTCAAAGATTTACAATCTTTAGGGCCTCTTTGTACCACAAGGATTTATTCCTTTTCAAGAAAGAATATTCAAGAAAGAATTTTTACCAAATTATTATTGGTGCAGGAAGAATATACGATATCATACAGAGGACACTAAAATAAAAGAGTTATGAAGGAAGCAGCTAGACAGAAAACTACTGAAAGCTAGGCCTGGTGTCACAAGGTCTAAGTTCCAATCCACCCTTAGATAATTGCTAGCTGAGTGACCCCAGCCAAGTCATTTAATCTGTTTGCCTCAGTTTTCTAAACTGTAAAATAGGGACAATAATAGCATCTATCTCAAATCATTTAACTTTTGCTTGACTCAGTTTTTCTAAATTGCAAAATAATAATAGCACATTTTCTCAGGGTTGTTATGAGACCTAATAAGGTAATATTAGCAAAGTGCTTTGTATAGTATCTTGAACATAATAAGAGCTTGATAAATGCTTGTCTTTTTCCTTTGTGTCACACAAGGAGATTAAATTGAAGGAATTATGAACATTGTACTTGATATCTGGTTCAATTTCTCTAGAAAATGAACAAAGGTAATCCATACACACACACACACACACACACACACACACACACAGTTTCCCTTGGAGATGTAACCCCAAATCTTTTCTTGCTACCCTAACTTATCTGACAGGAAGTAAGATATAATAAAAAGAACCATAGACCAGAAATCAAAAGAACTGGGCTCCAATCTTGACTCTGTCATTTACTATTCATGTGACTTGAGGCAAGTAACTTCACTTTTCTGTAAAATATCAATAATCATGCCTCTCCTACCTGCCTAACTCCCAGGGTTTTAGCAAAGGCCAAACAGGATAATAGAAATGAAAATGCTTTATAATGGAGCAAACTACTATCTACCCATTTAAAATTACTTTATTCTTTAAACTTCATCATTTTCATAATGAAATCCATTTATTGGTATTCAGAGCAACCTTGAATATATAGACTAACATCCTAATAACACTCACTACTACCATCTACCACCACCACAAAACTTGTCCTCATCTCACTACAAATCTATAGAAAATAACATCTTCTTTTTTGATATCTCTCCTCTTATTGTCCTGAAATTGTCTTTAGAGTTGCTTGTTTTCTTAGTTATTCTTAACAATATAGTGATCCAAGTTCCAAAGGACTCATGATGAAAAATGTTATCTATCTCCAGAGAAAGAACTGACAGAGTCTGAATGCAGATCGAAGCATATGATTTTTCACTTTATTTTTTCCCCTTTGGGTTTTTTGCCTTTTCACAACATGACTAATATGTAAATATGTGTTGCATGATTGCACATGCATATCAATATTAAATTGTTTATATCTCAGGAAGATAAAGGAATGGGGAAGAAAGGAGAAAGATAATTTGGAACTCAAAGTTTTTTTATGAAAATAAAATAAAATTGTTCCATTTTTATTTGATTTTTCAGGTGTTGATATCTTTTTAGAGCACTATATCTTTCTTATAAACCTCAGAATGAACAAACTTAGTATTTTACATAAATTAGGTGTTTAATAAATATTTGTTAATTTGAAATACAAGAAAATGTGTGAAAACCCTTTAAGGTAATAAAAATTGTCTTTATTCTTCTTGCTCAAGTCCATTGTATTCACTTTTTGATATACCACCTCAGATATTTATTTGCTATAAGACTATTTATGAGTTCACAGTATCTAGATCTTAACATAACATTTCTAGATAAGTTATTTTCTCAAAGGCTTATAATAATGATGATGATGATGAATATATTATCACAATATTATCAAATGTTAATCTGTTCCTCCTTCCTATTATTCATTTTTCTCTCCTTAGCATCTACATGATTCTAATATTTAATGTATAATGACTATTTTCAGCCCTGCAAGCCAAGCTTATTGACTTATTCTTTTCTTATTCAGTAGTCTTTTGATTTCCCTAATCATTTCTACTGTTCCTGATTTTTTTTGTTTTTCATTTTTTCATTTTTTTTTTGTTTTTCAGCTGTGTCAGTTCACAACCATATTTGAGATTTTCTTGGCAAAGATATTAGATTGGTTTGTCATTTCCTTTTTCAACTCATTTTACAGATGAGAAAACTGAGGCAAAATTTGTCAGGGTCACACAGCTTGTAAGTGTCTGAGATTGGATTTGAACCCCTTTCATATTTCTTTTTAGAAAGAATTATTTATATAATTATAATTTGCTGCAACATGGTGTCATGGAAGGGACCTTGCATTACAAATCATAAGGCATAGGCTTGAAGCTTTCCTTTGCCACATTAACTATATGACTTTGGACAAGTCTTCATTTAGTAGTATATTTCCTGTGAATAATATAAAATGATTTGTCCAGTCCTCTCTCTTTAAAGGGATATTATACAGATCTAATTAGTTTACAAATTTAGATTCAGAAGGGAACCTAGAAGTCATTCAGTCCAATTCATTCATTTTCCAACTGCATAACCTAAAGAGAAGTGACTGTGCCAAAGTCACACAGATACTGTGACAGGCTCAGAATTCTGTCAGTGAATTAAGGGATCATCTATTCCAAGTATGTGAAGACCCCCTGAAAAATGGGCAGATGAGAATGATTTGTTCCAAAGGCTACAAAAGGCTCTGACACATGTGCTATGGAGTGCTTAGGGCTTGGTCAGACATTGAAGATCTCCACTGCATGCTAAGGCCACCATCAATTGTATTATTTTTTGTCACACCACTGAACTTCAATGACTCTGGAAGAAAGAGCGAGGCTTATGACAGAGCAACTCTGTCTCACATAAATCCAAATCACATGCAAGCCAAGGTATCACACCATGATGTCATTACTTCTCTTCAAAATGAATGATAAACAATAATAAAACCACTGTCCTTTTAAATCAAAGGTGATATATCCTGAGATGGCATCTTCTATGTATACAGACATTCTGAGAAAGAAAGATCATAGTTCTAAAGCTAGAGAGGACCTCAGAAGGCATTTAGTTCAGCTATGTCATTTTGTAGATGAAGAAACTGAGAAACAAAAAGTGAATGGTTCCAGAGTTGCTCAAGTACTTTGGTCACAGAGCTAGAATTCCACTTCAAGTCCAGTGATTCAAGTTCAGCATTCTAACTAAGTAATCTTTTTTTTGAGGGGGAGGGAGGACCAGGATTGAATGATGCTCAGGGTCACACAGCTTGTATCAAGTATATGAGGTTGGATTTGAACTAAAGTCCTCCTCTGACTCCCAGAGTTATTTACTGTGCCATCTATCTGCCCCTACACTAAGTAATCTTTCCATTAAACTATATTCTGCCCTGAGTATCACCTACTTTTATTGTCTTACCTCTTCTGCTGGTAGAAAGAATGCTGTTTGTGTTAAGTCATATGTATTCATACCTTTGGTACATAACAGTCTGAACTCTCTAGTACTATGTGCTGATCTGTAACAACTATGCTAAACTGCTTCATTCAAAGTTTCAAGGAAATATCACATGAAATGTTTCTCTTGTTCACCTTCCCTGTGGTTTCTTATTTCAACAGATCATATATCCTAGAATGGTAGAGGAAGATAGAATAAAAGTAGGGAAACATAGAGACAAGAAAATGAATGGTTTATCAACTAACATGGAAAAGGGGGACTTAGCATAATTTAATCAAGTTCACATCTTTTTTTGTTGGTAGGTATTACTATTGGTAAGATAGTGTAAGTGTTAGATAGGATGTAATATATATGTCAGGAAATCCTGCCTACAAAACAGTTTTCAGTTGGTACTAGGAGCCTCCTGACATGAAATCTAGTTTACACAACCACCTCAAGGATAACATTAGAGACTCTTAAAACCAAGTTAGGGATCTAGGTCAAAATAAATGAGTCAGATAGACTCATTTCCCAGATGAGAAACTGAGGACCAGATAGATCAAATGACCTAGGTCACTTAGATAGTAAATGGAAGAAAACAAGATTTAAATTCAGTTCTTCTAAGTTCAAATCCATAATTTCTCCTACTCTTTGAGAAGGTATTATAAGATTCTAACAATTCTCTGGACTAGATTGTCCATAAATTTTTCAAGGGTATCCTATTCAGTTCTGACTTAAATTCCTAAAGTCATCTAGCTCCCTCAGATATCCTCAAAATATTCCTGTATTTAGGGTACCAACAGAGGGACCCTAGACCTTGTGTTTCACTCATTAAAGTACAAAAGTAAGTTTGTAAGGATCTGAATTGTTAAGATTTTTGTTGAAATTTGTTTATGTCAAGACCAGATCTTGTAATTCTATACAGTAAAACTAGTATTAAGTTTTTTCAAGATAGTATGTCACTTTTAAGCACACACATATATATGCCATGTATGCATAAAATACTTGTGTATGCATGCTTTTATATGATGTACACCTGTACATATATACATATAGGTACACTCTGCCTTGTGAGGAACTTTCTTCTGAGCAACTTTTACTCTTCAAGAAGTGCCTGGGACATGAAGAATAATTTGACATTCCCAAGATTACACTAGTTATGTGATAGAAGCAGTCTTGGAATCCAGATTTTTCTAGCTCTAAGGCCAACTCAATAACCACTATGTCATTCTGCCTCTTAATGATATTTCACCAGACAAATTAATATCATGTTCATTATTTCTAATCATTAATTTAGATTTGAATTTATTAACTTGTTTCATGGACCCCTTTGGCAGCCTGGTAAAGTCTATGGACTAATTCTCAGAACAATACTTTACATGAAAATATATAAACAAAATATATAGGATTACCAAAAAAACCCAATCCTATTGAAAAATAGTTGAAAACTTTACCAAAAAATTTCACAAATTTCAGATAAATAATCCCTGACATAGACATGGGTAATAAAATAAAAATGCCAGGCATTTCTGGATATCAAAATATTATATCAAAGTTTATTAGATGTCATCAGTTTTGACATCAATGTTTTGTCAATGTTTGGAGTTCATTTTTCACAACTTTTCTATTGGATGTACTTGCTAAGGTTATATTGGATAATTTAATTTTACTTTGTATTGTTTTTGTCTGTTAAAATCCAACCTAACAGAGGAAGGACAGAATGCTATAAAAGCTTTTTCTTCATTATCAACCTTAAAGATTTCTGTTTACGTATAGTGTAAAACTATGGCAGACTACTACATGACTTCTTTAGCTCTAAGGCTATAGAGCTAGGCTGAGCTTGCAAAATGGTTACTCTATTCAAGATATGTAATAAAAAAAAACTAGGAATATAACTGTTTCATCCTAGTGATAATATAGACCTAATGATACAAGGTACTAACAAACTTGATTGACCCTAGTCCCCTAGTCTAAACTTCAGAAGCTAGACAATTTGTCTCATTAGCTTGGGGATGTGAGAAAAAGAAATATTTTAGTTATTTTAATCGTTTGAAGTGCTGTTGCAGCAGTCCAGGGTTCTTTTTCCATAATAAAATCAACACTTTGCCACTTCAGAGATAAATGTCACAATGAATTGTCCTTCTGGAGTGACTTTGGATAAAGCATCATCTTTGTAGGCCTCAGTTTCCCTAGCTATGTGCTGATTTTCCTGAATCTCAAAGATTTTTCAATCTTTAAAAGTCTATGATCAAGATGCAAATATCCCTGGGAAATATTAAGTTTTATCACCTAACATCCCTACAGTTACCACCTAATACCTTTCTTGACATCTATCTGAAAGCAAGACCCTTGCTATAAAATTGAATGGCTAATACAAGCAATATCAGATCAACAACCAACCAAGAAGTCTCATAGGAATCATGTGAGCTTGCTGTCCTTCTTGGATGAAAATCCTTTCATCAAAAAAAAAAAAAATTCTATATTTAAGAGAGAAGAAAGAATGTTATTCATTCTGAACTTTATCATTCTGATCTAATATCTTTCAGAAGTAAATTCCTTTCCTACTCTTGTGTACAAAATATTAATATATACAAAAATACATATAATATAACAATATAGTAATATACATATATACATATACGTGCAGCTGTATATACATATATATTACATATGGATAGATATAGACAATAAACATTTCAATTCACTAATTACTGAACTGTAACTAAAAAAATGCATATAAAGTCAAATCTTGATTCAGTAAATTTAGGGCTTAAAATCATGGATCACATTTGATGCTGTTTAAATTGTTTCCACTGATTTTTATTCTACTACACCAAAGAATATGTGTTATTACTTTTCAAAGATTTGTACTTATTTTTTAATTTTGATTGTTAAGAAAGAGTCAAAGTCAGAAGAAGACTAGTTCTCAACAAACAAAGTAAAAAAAGGAGCCTTCTTTTCTTTACAAAATTTTCTCTAAATATTATTTTTCATGGTTCCATTCAAGTTTTAAAGCATTTTTCTTTTAACCTTTGTTTTGAATTACAAGAGGGAAACCTTTCTCAGCTGAACCTATTGATTCCTTTTGAGATAATAATTACAATTAAGGCATTGTGTTACAAAAGGTTATAAGTGAATAATTTGCCCTTTTAGCATAAATTTTAAAATTGCTATTTTAAAATAAGTAAGTTCTTTGAGGGCAGAGTACCTTTATTTGGCTTTCCATTCTTCCAGTTCCTTTTAAAGTGGGGCAAATATTTTATAAATGTTGAATTGAGCTTAGTTTATTCAAGCCCAAGGTAGAAAATTCCTTTGTAAAAGGAAAGTAAGCATTGAAATGGTTTCAAGACTGCAGCTCTAGAAACAGACCTGTTCAATAAAGAGGGATATAGGAAAAGTTCATCTACAGGGGAATAAGATGCTAAATAAAGTCTGACATGGAAAGGAGCTACATGAGTGGTGGAGAAAAAATCATTCCTACTACCAAATTCAAGGAAATTAAGAATATTTCACTGCTAATATTTAAATTAAAGCTTTCTTCATTTGGGGGAATGAAAGGTGTAGGGTGTTATTTTTATATTGCCAATGGGAATTCATTAAATCACAGAGATATCAAAAAATCTCCCAATATCACACAGCAAGTTAACAGCAGATCTAGAAGTGGATGTGAATTACTGGGGATGAAAAGAACATTTAAAATACTGAGAAATAATAGAATTAAATATTAAATGGAAATCTGTCTCTTTGACAGTCTGATAGTGTAGCAAAAATCCTTAGAAATATATCCTAATATTTAAATGTGCAGGGAATCAAATTCTCCAAACTGTAATTCTTTTTAAATTTAATCTTTATTTATAGCCCTTATTAATATGATATTGGTGGCAAGAAAAGATGTTACCTTATGGCATTAAAATCTTCCTTATTGAAGGAAGAAATTTGACCATAACCCAGACATTGGCAGTAGAAGCTGTTGTCTCTTCTGATATGGGATACTAAAATGACCTGATTCATTGTAGAAAAGTTGACACCCTATCATTGTCTTTATAAATATGAATGCAATTGTCAGTGTTTTTACTCACATTTTGCAGGAAGAAAAATGGAAGGACTAGACCTACACAAGGCAAATGTTTCAAAATGTTTGAACCCTCAGCAATGATTTTCCAGAAGGAGCTAAAGGTGGAGCTTAAAAAGGTGCTAAAAATAGGTATAGTGAGATCCTGACTACAGGGCTAGCCTGAAGCAAAATTGTCAGGTAGGGAAAGGCTTGTCTTTGGAGTTTTCCTGCCTTTCCTAGCTATGCCCAATCTTTCAGTCCCCTAGAGCCTGGAAGGAAAGTGTCAAACATGTGTCCCATTCCCTTCAGGGTCTTGCTCTCAGATAGATGTCAAGAAAGGTGTTAGGTGGTAACTGTAGGGATGATAGGTGATAAAACTTAATATTTCCCAGGGATATTTGCATCTTGATCAGAGACTTTTAAAGATTGAAAAACCTTTGAGATTCAGGGGAAAAAAGTAACTAAAATGTAGGAATAATAGACAGTATGATTGATGGGAGAACAAGTATCTTAATGAAGTCTGAGGTTCGAGATTTGAACAAGCAAGGACATATTACACAGCAAAGAGACAGGAGTCAGCAGAGAGAAAATGAAGCCAGTGAAATACAGAAAGAAGGACAAAGACATTAAAAAGCCCCCCCTAGGTGCTTGGGGGAAAAAAGGCACCAAAACTTTAAACTATGGTTAGATTTTTGTAGAATATTTACCTGGGTCAAACATGGGTGGGAGGTAAGACTCTTGGGATCTAGTGTGCAAGTTTGCAAATCAAGGTTCTGGGACTGGTGCTGATTTTTTTTTTTTAGGTGGAGAAAGCTCTAGTTGATATTTAAATTTCTTCCTGTAGGAAAGGGGGCTTTCCTTACTTTGGTAAGGTAGCTTGGCATTTGTGCCTCTCTTGTTCTTCTCCTTTTAGCTGGGTGGGGAGGCTATTGAAGCCTTGTGGGGAGTGGTTGGGGGAGATGTACAAAAAAGTTCAAGTGAGGGAGGGGATTGTCATAGATTTGATGCAAATTGTGTCCCCTTTGACTTTTGGGGGGAAATAAGAGGGGGTGAATCCTGAAACTGTCTAAACTCTCCTGTGGGAGAGACCCACCCTTAGGGAAGTTAAGTTGTCTCATTCAATTGTGGTTGCACTCTCTATTGAGTTGAAGATTGGTCCATAGCTACTCCCAGTAGCTCAAAACTCCTAAAATAAGTGATCTCTTTTCAATTAGATATCTAAGCCCGGGGCATTGACAACATTGAAGGAATCTCATTCAATTTTGAATTGAAGCCCAAACCTCAAAGGGCTGATAAAAGACAACTCTGAACCTCTAATCTTTGCAGAAGTCCTAAATAGGATTATAGTTGCCAAGGAAGCTGTCTTCTTGGCAAAGCTGCCTGACAAGACTTTGCCACTGTGAACATATTCTCTTCTCAATGTTAATCTTTGTTACCTTCCTAACAGGACTTTGCCCACTGAGAAGTCTGTCTTCCTAACAAGCTGGCTTCTCTGTGCCAATAAAAATCCCTTTTTGCCACACAAATTTCAGGTTTGTGAATTCTTTCATATTGGACCTGCAGTTCTGATCAGAGGACATTTCCCACCCCAATTCTCATACCTCTTCACTACTACTAGCCTCATTATTTGCACCTTATAAGATTGTCTTAAATTATACCTTGCAGGCATATGCCAGTATAAATAATAAGGCTGGCCCTGCTGAACCATTGATAGTCAATCAGGAAGCTGTGGAATTCTCTACAACCATGAAACAAGAATAAAATTTAAAACTAAGTAGAATTGTTTGGATTTTAAGATGCTAAACAGCCAGAGACATAGGTACCAATTCAAACTTCAGACAAAAGGTTGGTTATCCTTTTCTGGTTCCTCTAGGTGTGAGTGTCCCTTTCTTCCCTTGTAGGTACATATCTGACCACATGTGGTTTCTAGAACATAAGCCTAAGCTTCTCCAGATAGATGTTTTGATTTTGTCTTTTTATTGAAGCCCCTAAGCCTAGCTCTTGACAGAATGTAGGTGCTTCAGATAAATGCTTTTGAATGAATAAATGAATATTTTTGCCACTGGTTAGATATGTGGCACAATGGAGTCAAGAATACTTGAATTCAAACAGTTGAAGTTTTACTCTTCATTCTACATAATCACAATAGAATTTTCACTAGACAGCAGAAATGCATACATCTGTTAGGTAAAGTAATTAAATTTATTTAGGATAACCTAAAGGGATTCAAAAATAAGGAAGATTAGAATTTAGGACTATCAGGGACCTAGAATTATAGAATCATGCAAGAGTGGAAAAACAACCTATTCCAACCCCCTCATTTTACAGATGAGGAAAATGAAGACCTGAAAGATGAAGTGGCTTGCCCAGCATCACCCTAGTAGATTTCCAATGCAATACTTAAAGTTGATCTGGATGGGAATATTCTTTTTTTTCTTTTTCCTTTTTTTTTAGGGGGGGGCAGGGGCCAAGGGAATTGGGAATAAGTAACTTGCCCAATTACAGCTAGTAAGTGTTAAGCATCTGAGGTCAAATTTGAACTCAGGTCCTCCTGAAGACAGGACTGGTGCTTTATCTCTATCTGCCATCTAATTGCCCCTAGACAATAACTCTTAAAAGGAATTCTTGTTACTGGCATCCTTGTGAAATAAGTTGGGGTGGATGGAGAAGCAGAAGTAAACACAAATTTAGAAAAGGTACCTTTAAGTGACCATCTTAAAGGATCCACCTAGGTTATAGGCAAAATGACCTTCTTTTTTACTGAGATGTACAATAATAACCCAGGTTTATAGCTTACCTGCTCAACTCAGGAAATAGTAACAACAGCCGTTATTTTCCCTAGGAGCAATGCTTGTAACCAAGTCATTCTCTGATAAATCATACCAATTGCATCTTATTATCACACCAATGGTTCAATTAACTCACATCACCACTCAATTTATCAAATTAAAAAGGAAGGGTTTTGTGTGTTCTGATAATTGTTTCATTAACATAAAACTAGTTAGGGCTCACAAAGCTTCAGATCAGGCTTTATATTGTCTGAGTGCTGCCTTGCTTCCTGACTTTCCTGCATTGGCATAGCTCTTGTCTTCCATTAGTTGTCATTATTATTCTTTCATTAACATACATATGGCTATTGAATGTGGCAGGTTTTCACAGAAGACAAACACAAAATTATTGAGCAAAATGGTATCCATAATTTCGAAATGCTGGGAATGTTTTTAAGCATCCAGAAGCTTTAAAATACACATCTCCATCTGTTCAGTGGGATAGTTTAGTCCCTGCACATGGACGGGATAATGCATGCAGGGAATCTTATATCAGAGTGTAAGATGAAACAATGTTTTTAAGAGACATCACATTTTTATTTTAGTTTATTTTGGGGTCAGATTTTTAAGTGGGTATATGCTTTCATATGAATGGGTATGAGTTTTTAACTTATCAAAAAATGCTTAGGATGACAAAGATTTCTATAAGACTCAGATTTAGAAACTTTAGTTCAAATGTTTTCAGGATTCCAGCCCTACTATTCTCCAGATACTGCTTGTCTGACAAAAGTGGTTTTCCAGCCCTACTATCCTCCAGATACTGCTTGTCTGATCAAAGTGGTTTTTCATTTAGAATATATACCAACATATTTATAGTACCACTTGAATGGTGGTAAACAACTACAAAGTAAATGTCCATTGTTTGGTGAATAGTTAAGGGGCTCATAGTATATGAATGTAATGGGATATCCCTAGGTAGTAAAAAACAATGAATATGAACAATGCTGGGAGCCATGGAAAGGTGTATGAACTGATACAAAGGGAAGTGAGCAAACCCCAGAAGTAATATGCAAATCACTATCTCCATGTGACAATAAAACGGAATGTTAGGCAATTATAATGACTTATCTTGACCTTAGAAGAAAAAATCTCAGAATATGCCACTTTCCCCTTCTTGCAAAGGTAGGGGTCTATGGCTGTGCGATATTGTATATACTGTTACACTTATATATACTGGTAAGACTTGGTTTACCCATTTTGCCAAAAATATTTTATTTATTTTTTTAAATTATAAATGTTGGCTTTCTACATAAGGAAAGGAGAGAAATATATTAAGAAATAACAATCATATTTAAAAGAAATTTTAAAAATTCTTTATATATGAAGATATTCCAAATAACAGACTATCATATATGATTTGAAGTTATATTGTCTACTCAAGATGATGAAATCATATTAATCCACACATAAATTCTCCTTTTACTCCATGGCCAAGGTCAAGTTTTGGTGATTAGACTCTCTTGAATGTGGCAATTAGCAGAATGACCTATGATCAACTCAGTCCAATATATCTAAAAATCAATACATGATCATTGATATGATATTTAATTTCCAAATATTGGCTTCCCTTCCTGATTTCATGAATTCATTAATATTATTGCAATTGTTCTTTAAAAAAAAAAAAAAAAAAAAAACCTTGAGTTCTTTTAATTCTTCCTAACCACTATGGCCAATGTCTCCAATCAGTTTTCTTTTCCAATATCCTATGCACTTGCCCCTTTCTTTCCATTCCCACTGGTTAGCCTAGTTAAGCTCCTTATTAGAAACTGAGCTTCCTGTCCCCATTCTGTTCATCATTCATCCAATCCTTTACAATGTTATCAAATTAATATCTAATAATTAGTACTTAAATATTGCTTTAAGTCTTTTATTCCCTTTCTCAAAAATCTTTAGTATTTTTCAACTACATAGAATATAAAAGCCAAATTCCTTATCCCGGAATTAAAACAAAACAAAACAAAGAACCTTTATAGTCCCAAATAACCTTTCCAGCCATATTTCCCATTTCTCTCTGTTCATTTATTTTAGTCCAGCCCAACTTGTATTTTGTTACTTAAACAGCGTTATGCTTTCCCATTTCTAAGTCTTTCTATTCTTCTCTTCTAGAATGTCCCTCCATTTCTCCTTTCAATATATTTAAATCCCGATTATCCATCAAGGTCAATCTGAGATCTTCTAATTAGACAATAACCTTATGTTGAATGATATTATGATGAATGGTAGAGTTTTTCAGTGTTTCTTTTTCTTGTCTTACTATAAAATATCAGTAATCTAAGAAGACAGAGTACTACTATGGGCTCACCAACCTTGGAGTAAGAGAAAGCAACAAAGTTTATCACATCACAAAGAGTCAATCCATAGAGTCCAGATCTACCAGCAAAAAGTAGCAAGATGGCCTTAGTAGGAGAAACCTTCATCTTTAGGACTCTAAGTGATAATACAAAATTAGATTATTTAAAAAATGAATACCTCTGTTTTGCTTCTCTTTTTCTTGAAATAATATTTTGTTCTGCTCAACTATATCTCTGCATACTTTCAAAGTGGGATTCAGTCTCAGTATATGTCATTCCCAGATTTCTCAGTTGAGAGTGTACAAGTCAAGAAAAGTAAGAAAATCAGACAAAATATAGCTGGATCTTTTATTTCCTGCCAGTATATATGACACAAAGGTTACATGTAAATGTATATATATATGAATATATATGTGTATACATATACATACATATATAAAACTATACACATATACAGACACATATTTCCTACCTTCACAAATATATGATAGATATTGGGGTTGTGTGACACAAACCCAATCTTAAAATCATGAAGACAAAGAAACAAGTGTAGCTTTTAATCCATTATAGCTGTGTGAACCTGGGGAAGATATTTGACCACTCAGCATATCAAGTAACTCTCTAAGAATATAGGTTGTATAGAATGTGCCAATTTATATTACTAGAGGAATTATTCCACTCTAACCTCTGCCAGGGTCTCCCTAGTTAGATGAATACAGAAACTATTAAGGCTTCTACTCTGGAAGACATAAAGGGATAATGGGAAAAGTGATGGCTTGAAACCAGAAAACCTGATTAGAAGTACTATATCTGATACAGTACTTCTGTATAACTATCTGTATAACACTTTCAAGTAAGTCATTAAATCTCTCTGAGTTACAACTTCCCCATCTATAAAATGGGAATAGCAATGTTTCTACCATGTGAATCACAATATTATTGCAAAGAAAGTGGTTTGAAAGCTATTTCCTACAACATAAGTGTCAAGACTCTATATCTGTACAATGTTTGTCCCTAAGTTGATATTTTTTTAAATGTGTGTGCACATATGTATATACATGCACTGGTATTCATGCACATGTGTGAATATATACACATACATATCTGCAGATTGTGTGTTTATGTGTGTAGGTGGCAATTGAGATGAAATTATGTGTCCAGGTTACAAAGCTAGTTAGTATCTGAAGCTGGATTTCAACTCAGGTTCTCCTGATTGCAGGGCTGATGCTCTATCCATTGTGTTACCTAGCTCCTTCCTCAACAACTATTTAATGATTGATTGACAATCAACATTCAGTTAGATAAATCTTACACACATAGATGATGTTCTGTTGATACAAACTGCACACACATTTAAAAAAAGATGACTTCACAAAAAAAATCAAAAAGGCAAAATTTATTTCTTTATTCTAAACTCAAACTCTAAAGTAAAAGTACTTCCATTGGTCTACGTGTCACTACTCAAAAGCTTAGAAAAACATACAGCTCAATGTTTTAAAATAGTCCACATCAAAGCAATTAGGCAGCTGAAGATGGAAATGCTGAAGGTGATACCTTTAACAAAATTACTAATTAGATGTGTTTTTTTAAAATGAGTGCTTTTTATTTCTTTTTGATTGGATTTTTTTTTAAATTTTAGAGGTGATTGATCTCTAAATTATAGTTATTCTTAAGTAAAAACATATTATCTTATAACTATCTTTTGACCAAACACTACTAGACTTGCGTAAATGGGACTACTGTAATGTAGTCAGGTTCAGCGGTCAGGGTTCAATTCCTACCTTACTCTTAATAGATTATGTAACTTTGGGCAATGCATTTCTCATCTCTGAATTTCCTTATCTTATAAAACAAGGAGATCAAGATAGATGATTTCTAAGGCCTTTTTTCTACTAAAAAATCCTATCACATTCCATTGAGTGGTCCTATTGTTACTCAGGTACTCAGGTATCCTCCCTATTTAGAAGTGTGTGTGTATGTGTGTGTATGTGTGTGTGTGTGTGTGTGTGTGTGTGTGTGCGTGCACACACGCACTCACGTGCATATTGTTTACTGAGCAAATGTGTTTGTTTATGTGTGTATATATACACAGAAACAGAGACACACACACACAAAGAGAGGGAGACAGAGAAACAGAGACAGAGATAGAGAGAAAAAAATCAGATTTATTTATAATCCATAAATTATATCAATTACTAAACAATCAGTTTTTTCATTGGTAACCTTGTAAATTGAGACTTAAGGGACCCATGCTACCAATGGAAATCTGCCCAATTTATATTCTTATCAGGTAACACAGTTGATAAATCTGTATCTTGTGGTCACACCCAACTATGAAATCTGATTAAAATAGTGTCTATATGAAAAATATATTGTTGCTATTGTTTTAGTTTAGCCTCAATATTAGATGTGTTTTGATAGGTAGCTGAGACTTCTCTATTACTCTGAAAGTGTCATTTTCTTCTCTCTCTAGCATGTAAGAAACCACTGGGGATCTAACTCGCGATCTTCTCTTCATCTATGCCAGAGAGAACCTTCACTACTTCATTAATGTAAGCTGATTCTCAATATTGCTGCCTTTGATTTGGGTTTTAATATCTGCCTTGCTGTCTCTGTGGTTATCGCTGCCATAACTCAGATGTAAAAGCCAGCAGCCAAGGAATCAGAAAGTTATTTTTCAACTATACATAGACAGTCCGATTAGTTGGGGGGGGTATTTTAACCTCTCCATTCCCCCAAGCAAATGTGAAAGTGTTATTTCTAAATGCTTTTCAGGCCTGAAAGAACTTTCATGGTGTTCATGAAATTAAAACTCTCCTTGTCTTAAGATATCCCTTTAGAAATTTATTTCGACACCTGTGCAGGGTTACTGTTTTATGAGATGAGATAATTATTTTGTGTGACAAGCAAAGTTTCTCACAAATTCCTGTTGTGTTGACAGTGAATGATTGATGATACTGGGGAACTAGTAAAAAAATAAAACTATAGCAGGGAAAATTGGATTTTCTCCACCTAAATGTCTCAACAGTGGAGAGACTTCCTTAGAAGTCTTCCCAATGAATCAGTAACTCACTCAGTGTGTAAACCAAGCAATAATGAAAAGGAACAGTGTCAAAGAAAGCTTTAAAAATCAATTTGTATCTTCTTGATGGCAAAGTACTGCTTGGAGATTTTTAAAAACAGAAGGGATAAAAAGGTCTCTTCCTGAGTAGCTCAGTGCAATGGGGGAGGGGAGTCCCCAGCAAAGGGCTGAAGGAACTAATGCAATCTGAAGTGTCCCTGGGTTGTGCTAGTAAGACTCTTGTTGACCTAACACCCATGAGGCTTGGAAGAGATAGATCTCAAGACTTTAAAGTGCTTCACATCAAAGCAAATAGGCAGCTAAAGATGGAGGGGGTGGTGATGTTTCAAACACAATTACTAATTAGACTTTAAAAAAAAGAAGAAGAAGAAAAGTGGTTCTGGATGTCCCTTCAACAATTGAATATAGATGTATATATATATATATATATATATATATATATATATATATATATATATATATATAATATATATATATATATATATATAAATTTTAGAGGAACATAATTTCAAAACTACAGTTATCCTTAAGCTTAATATTAAGATCGTTAATATTTCTTGATCATTGTTAGAAGAAAAGCAAAACACTGATACTCTAAACAACTATACAAATGAAAAGCAATCTTTTTTGGTAGGGAATCATAATGATTTATAGCAGCTCTTAGAGTTAACATTTTACCACTTGGATTTTTGTGAATGCACAAAGCTATTCTAGACCCCACATTAAAAAAGTTCCATGTTCTAGATCTAATACAATGGAAAGAACAAGTGCTTTGAAATAAGAACAATCTGAACTAATATACTGCCTCTATCATTTGCTGCCCATATAACTTTGAGCAAGTCAATTAACTTCTTTTGGCCTCAGTTTCCTCATCTAAAAATGAAACTCTTTGACTAGATGGTCTCTAAGGTCTCTTTCAGCTAAAGTCTATGATTACTATGTGTACACATGCATGAACACATGCACACACATATGTGTAAAACCATCCTTTTAAAAAGTGCGATAAGTAATTGTGTTTGAGATATCATCCTTCTAGCTTATTATTGTACATATCTACCCTGTTTTTCAAAAGCTTAATTCATAATAGTATTTGAGACATCACTACCCTTCCAACTTTAGCTGCCTATTAATTTTGATGTGAAGCACTTTCGAGTCTTTCAAGCTTCATGGATGTTAGATCAACAGGAGTCTTACTAACATAACTCAGGGATAATTCAAATTGAATTAGTTCCTTTAGCCTTTTGCAAGGGATCACTTTCTGGAAAGTTAGATAGATAGATACATACATACATACACACATGTATTCATAGATACATAGTTAAATGGATGTATAGATTGAGATGTACTAATCACAGAAGCATAGATCTAGAGCTGGAAGGCACCTTGTATGTGTATATATGTATATTATATAGGACATTAAACACAGCAGCGGGTTTAAAATCAGAGGACATGGACTACCCTTGTCACTTTCCTGCATAATATTGATCAAGTCATTTCACTTGTGTGAGTCTTCAAGTTTTCTCATCTATAAAATGAAGGGATTTTACTAGATTATCCCTTAGGTCATTTTTCAGTTTGAACTATATGATCCACTAATACTGTGATTATAGTATCTTCTGGACAAACAAGACATATGCAATATAATAACTCTCAGAAACTCTTGAAAAATATAACAATGAGACCTTCATAAATAAACTAGAGATACTTTGCCATTAATATAAATTAATATGGTAGTGTTTTATTGAAAAAAAATGCAAATCTAAGCAGAGAAGAAAATAAAAGTATCAGTTTATAAATATAGATAAGTTTCCGAGCAAGAAAGGACCAAAAAGCAATCAGTGTTATTCTACCTGACATTTTTATTTTGTTGAACAAATTTCTTTTTAAAACAGATATGAATGATGAAAATTCCCATCTGTTTTTGTTTTGCTTTTTCCTTTCTTTTGGTTTAGAAAATTTTATGATGACACTAATAATTTCTGTTTTCTGGTTCATATTTCTCATCTTGTTGTGTTTCCACATGGGATTTCAATTTGGGCTTAGAGACTGGTTCTCCCTATCTCACCTAGACTAGAAATGTAGCAGCAACTATGAGGTGTATTACCTGCCATCTAAAATAAGATTAGCAAGGATTCTTTCTATGTAGACACTTCAAAGCAGTGCTTGGGCATCTGGGAGAACAGGTGTTTGGCATTCTGGATGGATGGGCGGGTTCCTTCTTGGTGGTCATCACTTCCCAAATGACAGGCTTCGAAAGCCTTCCCGCACCTCCTGTGACAACATTGCACAGTGTTTAACTCTGCTAATTGGCAGGCGCTGTGATGTCACTCCCTAAAGTGCCACTTCTGGGAGTGATGTAAAAGCACCCCGGCTCCTAATAGCACAGAACGCCTGTGGGCAGGTCAGGCACAGAACTAGGGGTAGGGATTCGGGGGAGGGGGAGATGGATGAGAAGGCACCAGCTGCTATTTAGTTAGTATCCTCTCTTCTCACCATCTGCTTTTAAACATTGGCTGGGGGGAAGGAAGGGGTGGTAGTAGTGGGGGGAATTGGGCAAAGGGTCTGGGGGCTTTAAACATCTAAATGCTTAATCAATTCTGCCATCTAGTGGCCACAAACCAATCTACATGCTATTCAGTACAGACTTTTCTTATGAGTCTAGTCTAATTGATTGGCAGATATTTATGCTAAGTGCCTTGGGGGGGGGGGAGAGTTGGTAATGGGTGAAAAGTGGGGAGGGGAGGGAAACCATAACCCTCTAATAAAAAAAAGTAATCACTGAACCAAGAAAATAAAAAAATAATAATTAAAAAGGAACAGTTCCTGGGGCTGCTCCTCTAGAAAACCAGGCAGGTAGGTATCATGCTGGGCTGTGCAGCTTCAGATCAGCAGAGGTATCAGCAGGGGCTGAGACCACCTGTTAAGCAAAAATCCAAAAATCTTCAAAGACCTTGTAGTGCCAAAAACCTGTGAAGAGAATCCCCCTGGACTGAAGACATCTTTGAAGACAGCCCCTCGTTAACACTGCTCCTTTCTCCTAAGGAAAGCTAGACCTCTCTGCCCCTGGGCCTGAAGCTGATTTTTTAAAGGAAAAGAAAAAAAAGATTATTTGTTTTAAAGAAAAAGAAAAGATTATTATTCTACAGATTCCTTCAAGGGAACAAGGAAAAAAAAAAAAGAAAAGTGTCTGACTCTTCCTAGTTCAAGTGATTCTGTTAACATAGAATTGCTTTTATTGGCTTTGATCTCAGATGCTAATGAGAGAAAATATTTTTAATCATCAAGCAAGTGTGATGATGGATGGCTAGGCTCACAAAACATTGTGTTTGTAGGTGATGCTGCTACTCTTTGCAACTATGAATAGCAGACTTCAAGATTTTTTTTAAAATTATAACAAGAAAATGGATTGAATTCTCTGGATTATTGAAGACTCCCCAAGCTAGTGTCTGAGGGCTGGTCAATAAAAGGCCTGATGGAAATTAGAAATAAATGTTGATAAAAACTAAATTAGTTAAGTTTTCTATGATCCTTTCCCCAAAACTAAGTACTCTGCAGCATCCTCATACTTATTTTTGACACTGATTCTTAGGTATAAGATCTCCTAAACTCAAACATTTTAAAAATGTTTGCATCATTACTGCTTCTTGAGTATAGTTATTGTTACTCAAATTGTTCCTCAAATTAGAACCAAAAATAATCAGTCATTCAAACTCTTCAAAGCAAGAGAGGTTAGAATCTCAGTCCTACTCCATCTGTACTAGGCAGCCTATCAAGCTGTCCAGCCCCACCATCTGTTTCTAATATGCTTTGTGTCACGGTATTACTGCTACTGCTGTGTTTTTTTTTAATGTTTATTGAGAGCTCACTATGTGCTAAGAGCTTCAGAGAGCACTCACAGAACATAGTCCCTTTGCTTTAGGAATTTGTTTTCCCATATTAGTTCCCCAAGTACCAGATGTTTCAACAAAATGTGTAGAATCAGAGAAGGCACCTTAAATATGACTAGTCCTAGTCATTTTAGAAATGAGGAATCAAAATTAATCAATTGATCCAGTCCCAAGGTCACATTGCAAGTTAAGTTCAGAAATGAAGGGTCCTAACTCCTACTTAAAGATTTTTCAACAAAATCCTACTGATTTCCTAAGGAACTTCCACCTTCCTCCTTATCTTCTTTTGTTTTCTTTTTCCTTTCTCCAGGTCTTTTTCCCTCCCTTGCTTGCTCCCTTTATCCTTTCTTCCTTCCTCCCCTCTCATCTTCCCCTACTTTTCCTTCCCTTCTTTCCTCCTTTCCTCCTTTCCTTCTGAAATATGTCTGAAAGAGGTGGTCAAAAGACTCACACTTACTGTTCAAATTTCTACTTTTGTTTCTTCCTATTCATATTTATGATAAATTTGTAAAATAGTCATCTTCGAGCAATATAGAGCCAACCTAGGAGTCAGGATGACCTGTGTTCAAGACTTCCCTTTAATACGTAATGGCTGAATAGACATGGATAATTCACTTTACCTCTCAATGCTATAGACTCCTCCCTAACACACTAAATTGCAGAACAGGGGCCAATCTGCATTGGTAGACAGAGATTGTTATATGAAGGAAATCTAAGATCTGATTTTTAATAATAATAATAATATTCTTGGCTTTAAACTTAATTCATGACCTTGAGTTAGTTACATGAACTGATGCTTAAAAATCAAGCAAATTTTTTTCAATCTCAGTAATTTTTTAGTTTTCCAATGTGCTATTCAAACTCATTCAAGATGCTTCAGTGACAAACCTTATTCTGCCTTTTGGAATGTCTAATTTTTTTCTCATGTTCTAATTTTCTAATTTCACTGAAACTAAACAAAGATTTCTTATGATATGAATGATCACTTTTGCATCTGTATTTGTAAATAGTTGATAAACTTTCAAACCATGTACAACTTTCTGAAATAGTGTAAATGCATCCTTACCCCTTCAAAAAAAGAAAAGAAAAGAAAAAGAAGCTGTTCCATTCTCATTTAGTGATGAGTTTTAGTTCTTTGTATTTGTTATTGCATTTCTGATTTATTTATTTATTCTGACGAGAACGTTTAAAAAAACACTGATTCGTGTAATTATATATTATATATTAATATATTATATTAATTGTATATGTTGTGTATTTTATATAAATATAATTATAAAAGAATGAGGCTAAGAAAGACTCAAACTTAATCTCTGAAGAACATTTTCCTCACTCCTTTCTTTTCTTTCTTTCCTTTTTTTTAACAGATGACAAGGGAGTCATTAAAAAATTATCATTAAAAAGAACTGAAGAAAATGTAGAATCCACTCACAAATGATTTGGTTCTTTCCTGAGAATTTGAACAAAGTATACTAAAAAGTTCTCAATTCTCACTTTCTCCAGAACAAAGAGATTCCTGGACAAGTTTAGCAAAGTTATTTCAGCTACTTGAAATAGAGAGGTAACATTATAAGTGGAGTTTTAAATGGATTGTTTTCAGATTCTTAACATCTGAAAAGAATAACCTAACAATGATGGTCCCAAGAGCCAATGCTAATGCCAGGGCAGAGAGTCTTTCTAAGATTAATTTGGTATTTAAATTAGGGAAGGACCGAGTTCCCCGGAAAACAACAGTCTCCTCTCTAACACTGGGGATTCACTCTGTTAAATGGCAATACTAAGGACGCAGCAGTTGTAGAAATGGCCACACTACTAGGTAGTAGGTAATATGTGAAGGGACACCCGCAGATGCTGTGATAGCATAGACACTAGCTAGCCTAGGATCAGGTTTTAGAAAGTGGTCAATGCCAGATGCTTCAGAGGAGGACAGCATAAAATGCCCATTATATGCCTAATTGTGTCTTATTACATCAAGTGGATAGGGATTTTTCCCTGACCCCAGCTGGTGATCACAATATGCCCCGGAGCGGGTTGCATTCAGACACCCTGAATTTAGTGCCCTTTCTCAGAGTTTTAGGGGGATAAAATTGTGAAATACAAAAGCTTCCCATACACAAAGGATAGTAACCATCCGCCTCTAATGAATTCCACGGGTAATACATACACAGGCGCACATACACACGCACACATACACACGCACGCGTGTACATACACACATACACACACTCACATACAGACAAGCACGCACGACTAACAGGACCAAGAAATGCTTCATAAACCATAAGGCTTTAGCATGTAAGCAAACGGGAGCCGGCTAATCAATTTGAATGGCTGTGCCTGATCAGCACATCAGGATTTTGTGATCCTGTATTTTGATAAGGAATTTATTCAAGACTGTGTTTCATTGGCACTACCCCCTACAACCATCTGTCTGCTGGGTATTAGGTAGTTTCCGTTATGAGCTGCAGTACAAACAGTAACTGACTACCCTAGCCTTCTAGTGATTGTTGGTGCTGTTGAGGACTGTTCAGTCATTTTTAGTCTGTCTGATTCTTTATGGCCCTATTTGAGGTTTTCTTGGGAAAGATACTGGAGTAATTTGCTATTTCCTTCTCCAGCTCATTTTGCAGATGAGAAAACTGAGGTAAACAACGTTAAGTGACAGGCCCAGGATCATGCAGCTAGGAAGTATCTATGTTAGTACATTTAAAAAAAAATTTAATATAATTGATTACCCATTCTATATCTCACACTGTTCTCTCTCTTGTTTATTCATAAATTGCTCTGCTCTCTACCTCTTATGTATTCATAAATTGTTCACATATCCATAAGTCTATAGGTAAAATATTCCATGTTCTTCAAATTTCCTTGCAATATTTCTCTTTATATCTAGGGCATATAGTCATTTTAACCATATCTTGGTAAATTTAAGGTAATGGTCTATGCCCAGTTTCTGCCAAACTAATATCCATTTTTTCCAACAACTTTTTTTTAAACCAAATAATGAATTCTTATCCCCCCAAACTTTAGTCTTTATACTTTTCGAATATGAGGTTACTACATTTTCTTGCTGTTGTAAATTGTATGCTACCCCTCCATCTTCCTGGGAGGACAGGTTTGAACTCAGGAAGATGAATGAATCTTTTGGAATCTAGGTCCAGCATTCCATCCACTCCTGGCCTCCTAACAGACTCCTATTAGAGCCTTATAATTTCAATTGAGTGAGCAAAGAAAGGGGGCAAATTTGACTCCTGTCATTCAGTGATTTCCAAAAGCCCTCAGCCTAGATGGTTAAATTTTCTTTAGTGAAATCTATGCTGTGGAGTGGTTCTGGGCATGTTTGCCTACATGTATCCTAGAGTAAGTATTCTATGGAAAGGACTAGTTAAAAGTATTCCAGGTGGCCTTCCTGGACTCTTTAGATGTTAGTATCTCCCCACCCCACAAAAATTACTTAGTGTTTATTTTTTACTTACTTAGATAAATGAGAAGCAGTGCGGTATAATGGTTAGAGAGCCATCCAGAGAGCCATCCACAAAGCCAACAAGATTTAGAGTCAAGTTCCACTTGAGACATATGAGTTGTTTTAGTACTCCTTCCAGCAATGTCTGATATACACTAGGCAATTAATAAATGTTAAATGACTGATTATGTAATCCTAAAAATAGAAATTAAAGAGTAGATTACCAATATTGACTGAGCAAATTGCCTAATTTGGGAGTTCTCTATGTCCCACCTTCTTAACTATGGATGTTTACCCTATATGGGGTGTCATAACTGAATGTGAGGAGTCACGAAATTGTGTTTTTTATCAGTAAATATTTGATTTGTATAATCATTTAATACACCTATTCGTCCAGGGTTACATAAAAATTTCTCAGAAAGAAAAGATAACTAGTGGAAAAAGTTTAAGAAACTCTGCTCTATGTCAATATAATCACAGGCCTATGTTTATGATAATATTGTCTCTCCCAATAAAAATGTGAACTCCATGAATACAGGGAATATTTAATTTTTTTCTTTGTAGCCCCTGTCCTTGGTATTTACTAGACAATTACTAAATGCTTGTTGATTGATTTTGGAGGAAAAAGAACCTTTTTGCAAAAAGCTCTTTGAAGTATTATCTCCATCCTGCTTAGGCTGATTACATAAAACCCTGTTGCCTAGGGGCATGTTTTTGCTGTATAGGATCCCACCAATGTCACACCCAAATATAGAGACCCACTTTCTGATAGGGTCAGATTGAATACGGTTGGTCCATTGAAATGATGCATTATTAGTTATGTTCTCTAAGCAGGCCTGGGAAGCTATATAAATCAAGATTTATATTCTTGAGAATTGAAGCTGCCACTAGCAAGAAAGCTTCCTTAGTTGGCTAATTAAGTCTTTTTTCTTTTCAATTTGGCTACTCACTTTTTTGACCTCCCGTCTTGAAGACCTATTGGTGAATGACATACTCCCAGGAGGCCAAGTGTCTCCTGATTGGAAAATTCTCTAACAATTCTGCTAGTTTCAAAAAAAAAAAAAAATAACAAGATTTAGAATTGAAAGGCGGCTAACAGATTAGGTGTTCCACACCTGTCATTTTAAAGATGAGAAAGTTGAGGTATTAAGAGACCTGGCCAAGATCACACAAGATAGTAAGTTGGCTTAGAACTCAGGTCCTCTGAAAATACAGAGCTCTTTATCATCATGTCAGGAATTGACAAAGGTGAAGAAAGGTGAAAGAATGAGGGCTAAACAAAGCAAGGCCCCTTCTTCATCCTTCAGTCCCCCTATCCACTACTGACTACTCTGGAAATCAAAGGGAAAGCTTTTTTAGCCTCTTTGCTTTCTAATCCCCTAGTCCCTTAGGACCTCCTCATCTGCAAAATGGCAAAATAATGCCATCTGGGGATAAGGCTTATAATAGATTATTAGAGTTGAAGGAAAGCTTAGCAATCATTCTGAACAAACCCTTCAGGAAATCAGGACCCAGAGGGATTAGCTTTACCCAAGGTCACAAAGCAAGGTACTCTCAGGGCAGGCATCAGACAGAACCCAGGTCTCCTGGATCCCAGCCGAGTATTCCTTGCTCTTCTTATTGTCAATTATTTTAAGATACTTCAAAAGTGTAGAATTATTCTATTAACTTTTGGTCACAAAAATGCTTAGAACAGAGAATTAAGTAAATGAATGCTAAAAAATGAACAAAGTTCTGCAAAAAGACTAATCAGCATATATATTTTCAAGTTAACATTGAATAGTGAATATCAATATATGTCAATATATGTTAGACTGCTGCTTTCTTGGTTTAGTTTATTAACCAAGATAGGATTAGAGGAAGGACTTTTGATTTCACTGGCATAAGGGATTCTAAGGTGAGAAAACATCCTCTATCAATATAGGTACAGTTGAGTCTTGGGCAGAGTTCTTCACTTTTTTAGAATCAGTCTAGTCATGTATTAGGATAATTTTATAGTCCACATTCATAATTGAGGGAAATGCTAGTTTAATTGTTAGTCAATTAGTTGATAAACATTTATTAAGCACTTAATATATGTCAGGCACTATGATAATCATTAGGGATTATTGTTGTCTTTCATTCTTGAAGTAGACTATGTCATAAGAGAGATGATACCATGACATACAAGTGAATTATATTTAAGTGAGGAAGAAGTATGTAGGGGGCATTGCCTCACTTTCCCCTCCGTAGCCATGAAACCTATTTAAGACCTTAACTTAAAAAGATCAAAGTTTCTCATTGCATCTCACTTGGGATACAAAAATAGGCAAAGGATGGTCCCTGTCCTCAGGGGCAGCTACATGGCTCAGTGGATGGAGCACCATCTCTGAAGTCAGGAGGATTTGAATTCAAATTTGATCTCAGACACATAACACTTCCTAGCTGTGTGACCCTTTGCAAGTCACTTAATCCCAATTGCCTCAGAAAAAAAATGAAAATGTAAAAATGTACAATAAATGTAATTAAAATAAAAATGTAATTTCTCCCTATTAAAAGTTCACAGATCCTTTAACATCTAACTGTGAATCTCTTCCTCAGGCTAAGAATCCCTCTCTTATCAACAGATTGGCTTTAGAGTAAACATTGAGATATTAATAACTTGCTTAGGGTGATATAGAAAGTATATATCATGGAGGGAGGGAGGGGAAAAATCGAAACATAAGCGAGTGCAAGGGATAATGTTGTAAAAAATTACCCTGGCATGGATTCTGTCAATACAAAGTTATTATTAAATAAAATAAAATTAAAATTAAAAAAAAAGGAAAAAACAGTATTAAAATAAATTTTATGTAATCAAAAAAAAGAAATATGTATAGAAGAATTACACATGTTTAACATATATTGGATTACTTGTCATCTAGGGGATGAGGGGAAAGGAGGGAAAAATTTTGGAACACAAAGTTTTGCAGGTATGAATATTGAAAATTGTCTATGCAAATTTTTAGAAAATAAAAAGCTTTAATAAAAAAAAAAAGAAAGTATATATCAAAGATAAAACTTGACCCCAAGAAAAAGTCAGGACTCCATCTATTCTTCCAGGATTCCTTTTATTTACCAGAATACTTTTTTCCTCAATGGTATTTTATTTTTCCAAATATGAAAATAGTTTTCAACATTCATTTTTGTAAGACTTTGTGCTTCAATTTTTTTTTTCTTTCTGCCTTCCTTACCTTCCCCCTCCCCAAGAGAGCAAGATAGGTTGAATATGTGCAATGCTTTTAAATTTATTTCCATATTTGTCATGTTGTGTAAGAAAAAATCAGACTAAAAGGGGAAAAACAAGAGAAAGAAAAGGCAAAGAAACAAATAAAGGTGATAATTCTATGCTTCAATCAACATTCAGTTTCCATAGTTCTCTCTCTGGAAGCAGATGGCGTTTTTCATCCTAAGTTTGTTGGAGTTGTCTTGAATCATTGAATTACTGAGAAGAGCCAATTCCATCACAATCTTCCTGTTACAAGGTTCTCTGGTTTACCAGAACACTTTTTAAACAGGATGCTCTATATAACAATGAGCATCCTAACACACAATCATACTTCTAGAATACATTTCTCCCAACCAAGGGACTTAATTCATTGGAGAATCACCTTTCAAACATTCCTACAAGGTAGTCAGATCTTACTAGGTATTTTGCAGTTGGTGAAAAAAAATCAAGCAAAAACTGCCTAAATAACATTTTCAATAAAATAATTTAATTTAAAAGTATCAAAGTGGCATAATAGAGCCAGACTTCCAGTTAGGA
This sequence comes from Antechinus flavipes, assembly GCF_016432865.1. Classification (NCBI taxonomy): domain Eukaryota; kingdom Metazoa; phylum Chordata; class Mammalia; order Dasyuromorphia; family Dasyuridae; genus Antechinus; species Antechinus flavipes. The sequence continues at coordinate 123,437,443 of NC_067400.1, read as the reverse complement.
AACCTGGATTCATATCCTGTCAGACACATGATGTGTTGTGTCATCATGAAAAAGTGACTAAATCTTTAAGAGTACTCCAAATAATTCTCTAAAGATTTTAAATTATAGACTTCAATTATTTATGCACATTAGGGGAAAATTTTCCAAATCAAGAATTCTTTGCATTATTGAAATTACAAAATCAGACTATATTTTCTTAGGAATCCATGGGGGAAAATATCAAAGAAAATGTCACATATTCTATGACATTATATTGCTACATACAATAGTAATATCTCCATGTTTGTTTTACTATGTCTATTTCTCTTCTATATCTATTTTCTCTCCTAGAATTCACTTCATTACCTTTTCCCTTTGTTTTTGTCTATTTATTTGCATCTTTCAATTTTTTCTCATTTTAAAAACTGTACCTATGTGTACATAACCCATGTAATAGGTATATATGAAGCATATTGTAAGCTCATTCTTTCTGATCTAATCATAATTTCCCTTTTTAGATAGGAGTGATGGTGTTTGTCTCATACTGCCATCTAATGGTACAAATAGTGTCTTATCCCCTCTATACTTAAACTTCCTATTTAAATACGTATCACATTGCTAACAAAATTACGTATCATGTTTTTATTAAAGAAAAACAAATCTCTTTTATGTGATGCAAATATAGCTAAATTTGGATTGGATCATATTACACAGAATACACTACAGGGGATGGAATACATCCATTGGAAACAACTTTCATTTAAAGCTATACTACATTTACACTCTGGTGACTTAATATAAAGTGTCCTCTTACTCATTTTTTCCCTAATTCATGTTATTATTTTGAATAGATTACATGTTAACATCTTATTTCATATGAATTTTTGTTGGATAGTTTTAAAAATATCTCTACAATAAAATGTACATAATTATGTCAACAATGTAAACAAAAAGAAACTACAAGACAATGAATATTGTATATTTATAAAAAACCATCTTAACCTAAGGAAATGATAGAAAAAGGCACCTTCTTCCCTTTTTGCAGAGGTGGGAGACTATGAATATAGAATATCACTATGTTATTATATAGAATTATCACTATAATATTAGATATGGTTTATATATTGCTTGGTTCTACTAAACTGCTTTCCCCCCTTTTTTCTTTATATTTTTTTGTTGAAAGGACCACTTTTGTTTAGTGATTTCAGAGGAATGTACAAATGAAGCTGATATGAAAGCAAAAGATAATAATAAAACATTTTAATTGTCTCTGGATCACAAAAAGTCAAAATCCCTTAATATTGTTTATCTACTAATTGCCTTAGTAATTCACAAGAAGTAAAAAATGAGCTTCTCATATGTAAACCTATTTTGTTTTTTGAGATTTGGATAAGACAAAAGCCATTGATATTTACACAGATAGGAAATAAATCCATGTCTTTCAGATTTCATAGAATCAAAGATGTATAGGGAATGTAAACCAGAATTAATATAAAAATATTTGAACATGAACCCTGACTTGGCCAAATAAGAGCTGTGCAAGCAGGGCAGAGCCATTTTATCTCTTTCATTTCCAAATTTCTTTCTCATTACTAAAATGAGGATTATATTTTCATTAAACTATTCTAGAGAACTGCTATAAGGCACACATCAGATGATGTATAAATGCTGCCTTTTGCAATGGTAAAGTAATATTTTAATGTAAAATATTAATATTAGTATATCATGTGTTGAGTCTGTATTTTTTTGTAGAGTGTAAACAATTCTGACTAATACTAAAGACATTTAGGTTTTAGTCTTGCCTCTGTCATTGATTTGCTGTATAATCTGGTACAATTCCTTTATTTCTGTTGTCCTCAATTTTATCATAGCTAAGTGACAAATATCTTCAAGATCTAAAACTATGACTTGATCAATACAATATCTGTACATTATGGGGCTGGAGTATAAAATTAAAGATAGATTTTGGTAATGGGCTTTGTACTTCCCTAATCCAATCAATTGAGAATAGCAATAAGTCATTATGGAAGCAGAGACAATGATTCAATTCTACCAAACATATTATTATTCCCAGGTACAATGTCTTGCTATTCAACTCATCCTGGAATTTTTTTTTTAAAAAGGCATTTTTGAAAGAATTTAAGGATCAGAACCACAGTGTACAGACATGTAGATTGATTAATGGGAAACTAATCTAATTTTTAAAAATGCTGATATATTAATAATATAGAATTCATATTTTAACCCCAAAAGTTTACATAGTTAAATATAAATATATAGCTATGCTTATATCTCCATAAATAGAAGGATAATGAATGTTAATAGTTCTGGCTTATGTTGTCTTTTGTAATTGATTAGAATTCATAATGCTTCATATTTGCATAACAATTTAATATTTAGATTGCATTTTTCCCCATAAGAGCCCTGTGAGGTAGAAAGTGCAAGTGCTTTTCCTATTTTTCATCTGTTATAGAAGTGAAGAAACTGACACTTAGAAAGTTATGGCTAGAAAGTTAGTATCAGAAGTAGAATTTGAACTCAAGTCTTTTGACTACAGATCAAGTGATCTTACAACATGGTACAGATTTGGGTTATAGAGTCAGAGGTGATGAGTTCTAATATTGCTTCTGTTCCTGTATACCTGTGTGTAAAATGTAAGAACAAAGCTTAATCTCTTAAGCAACTGGTATCAGTTTCTTCGTTTATAAAATGAATGGTGATTAATTGATCTCAACATTCCTTTCCAGGTCTAAATGGATGATCCTATGATCTAAGATGCTAAATCTTATATATGAGAGGCTGTAAAATGTAAAAGAAAAGTTAGAGTATTGTCAAATATATTTATAAAACTCAACTCAGGAGAACTATATATTGTTAGAACATGGTATAAAGTCTAAGACCCCATTATCATGAAAACTAGTAGCTAGTAATCTCATCCACTAGTAAAACTAAAACAATGTTTTTTAACATTTTCTTTAATTTTGCTCTAACAACTAATTAAAATCTTCCTTATAACATGAACCTCATCATTCTTCTGTTTCCCATTCTTCTAAAGTAGAGATGTCAGGAGTTTAAAAAAAATGAACTAGACACTTTGGGTCATTCCTGAGGCTGTTCAGTCATGTCTAATTTTTTGTGATCCCATTTGGGGTCAGAGACAATGGAGTCATTTGCCATTTTCTTCTCCAGCTCATTTTACAGATGAGCAAACTGAAGCAAACAGAATTAAGTGACTTGCCCAGGAACAAACAGTTGTCTGAGGCCAAATTTGAACTCAGTCAAAGGAATTTTTTTTTTTTTTGCCTCTAGGCCTGATGTTCCATTAACTGTGCCACCTCCCTGCCCATTTAGCTCAATTTACATATTCAATTAATTTTTCTGTTGTAACTAAGACGTGAAGGAAGAAGAGTCAGTAAATTTCACCCAAGAGGATTATAGATAATAATCTGCCCCCCCAAAAAAATGGATAAAGGAAAATTTTGGATGCAAGTATATAAACTTAAGTCCTCCAAAATTTTCCTCTCCCTTTTTAGGAGATTTGAATGTAATAACCACTCCCACAAATACAAGAGAATACAGTCTCTACAATTTTTATATTCTACATCATTGTCTTCAAGGTAATGATTTCTCAAAAATAATATTTGCACTGATGTATCCCAAAAAGTTTCTCCATCCCTCTGAAAATCCCTCTGAAAATCCCTTACTTTTCTTATATCCTGCATGTTGTTCAAAATCATCTTAAATTCTGAGAATAATGAAAGCAATCAGTTTAAGCCAATGAGTAGAAGAATGGAAAAAATCAAGAAGCAAGAAATACAAGTTATCATAAAATAGAATTGTTGACCCTTTCCTCAGCTTCAACTTCCCTTTCTGTTTTTGCCAGTTCTGACTCTGAACTATGGGAGAACCAATTAGAAATTCATTTGTTTGTCATAAACCTCTTGTCTTTCAGGAAAGAGCAAGCCAAATTTAGACAATTACATGTAGAGTTTGGGAGCACTAAAGCCTCACTTGGTGACTCTGGATCATAACTATATGAACAACGAGTAGAGCAGGATAGCTAGGCAAGATTTGTTCACGTACCTGACAACCTTAAGATTGAAAAAGAAACTGAGAAAATGCCTAAACACCAATATCCACAGAGTGTCACATAATCATTAAAAAACAACAAACATGAATAATTAGCAGAGGACAGTTAATTTTGTATAGTGATCTTTCTATCATTTTTTTCTCCTTTACAATTCTCTTTATGTATGCCCTAAATTCCTTTCCAAAACTCCCCAAGCTCATCAGCTTTATTTTATATCCCCTGTGAGTATATAAATTAAGAAATATTCATGAGAAACCCTCTATATTTGAGGCACTGAGAATACAAAACTAAGTGAAATAGTTTCTACCCTTGAAGAGCTTAGATTCCATTAGGGGAAATGACATGTACACATATAAGTATATGTAAACAAATCCAAGGTAATTGGGGATAATAACCTGAAGGAGGGTAATCAGGAAAAGTCTCAGATAAAAGGAGGTGACTATTTGAGTTGAGCTTTGAAGGAAGATAAGAGGTAAAGATGAGGAAAAATCAAGTAAACCCCTACTGAATCGTCCAAATTTTGACCAAGTTCCTAGATGCCTCTCACTGGGGTCTGAAACATAGACCTTGAAGTCAATATAAAAGTGGAAGTCAAGGATTTTTATGATAGTCTGGGCTGAGAAGTAGTCAGTCATCAGACAGGAAGAATGAATCATCTTTTATTAGACTGTGGGCAATATACATCAATTAGAATTAGGTGAGATAAGCATAAAGAAAGCATGGCTGAATGCTTCTATTTACCACAGTGCTGTACAGAAAAGGTATCCAGAGCTACAGAAATAGAGCTGAGAACTAAATGGGGTATGTTTTGTAAACAGACAAGGTAAATAAAATGTTGGGGGAAAGAGAAACAGAGAGACTGAGAGAGGAGATCGGGAGCAAAAGAGGGAACAAGAGAGAGAGGGAAAAGAAGAGAGAGGAGGGAGGGAGGGAGAGAAGAAAGGAGGGAGGGAGAAAGAGAGAAAAAAGTAAGGAATGGAATCTATTCAGAAAATTTCCAGTCATAAAACTGACTTATGGAACAGGAAGAAAGAGTACAAAAGGGAGTGAGCAGAATAAAGTATCCCAGAATCTGGCTGGCATCAAAGGTATAATTGGTAGTTCTTGAGTGTTTATGTATCCTAGTGTGCTTTTCTGACCTAGATTAGTCTGGTTACTCAGAACACAGCAGTATAGCTTGGCAGGAACATTGCCCTGTGGCTTAATTTCCCAATTAAACTTAAACAAATTTCTCAAATACCCATGAAGCCTGTTGGTGGCAAGATCAGTGCACCTGAATATTTAATTATTTGGATGTCAATTTGAGGCGGGGATAATAATTGACAGCTAATAGAAAACAAAGAGATTCTAAAAACAATTTTTTTTTCTGGTTGATCAAGAAATTAAATGACTGAATTTCCTTGAAGGAGTGTGTGTGTCTGTGTATGTGTGTGTATGTGTTTTTAAACCCTGGAAAAATGGGAAGACTTAATAGCATTGTAAAAAAAAAAAATCTAGAACTTCATTTTTAAAACACAGAAAGAAAAAAAGAAATGTTCATGTTTTGCATTTGTTTTGCTTAAATATTGCACTTTGACCCCAGTTAAATGATGGGACAAATATTAAGGGAATTATTTGTAAATATCTACAGACTAAGTTATCTAATAACATAAAAAGTACAGAATTAAGCAAAAATCCAAGGAAGTGATAAATAAATATTCTCTTTTTGCCTGAAACTATTCAATCCACACAAATTTAAAATATGAGTGAGGGATTTCAACAAATATTTCACAAGATAAAATAAAACTAATCTGCTTCATAAATCAAATTAATTACCAGCTTAGCAAAATAGTTCAAAAACTGGCTGAAAGAAGATAAAGCATGGGTGATGATAAAAGAGTTATATGTTGATCTCAAGAGAAGTGCCCAGTGGGGAACCATGGGAATTAGTCTTAGGCTCAGTCTTACTTTACATCTTAATTACCGATTTCAAAGAAAGGCTAAACAGCATATTAACTAATTTGCAGATGGTACTAAACTGGAGAACACTGGGGATTACAGATTAAAAATCCAGAGGGGCTCTGAGAGGTGAGAAATAGGAATTAGTAAAATATAACCTTCTTAATAACAATACATTTTATTACAAATAAATGGTCAAAACCAACTAATTTTGTAGATGCATCATGAAAAAAGTTATGGTAGGAAGAGGCCTTCTGCAGAACAAAGTATAACTACATTGGCACCTATCATTTCTTTGAAAAACAAAATAAAATTCAGTATCATTTCTAGATGATGACTTTTTCTGAATAAATTCTAAAATTCTATGAGTTTGGGGTCAATTCTTTTCTTTCATCTAACATCAGTTCAATTCACTCGAGAAAATATAGACACCTTACCAGTGAAATACTTATATTTCCCCTTCATGATTTAGTGAAAGAGATACCCTATTTCTTTTCCTTTCGCATAATGCCTTCTTGACCATTTTCTCTCAATCACCATTGGTATCCTCAGTGAACAAACTGTATGACATAGATCAATATGAAGGCAACATAGCAAATCAATGGTCATTTATCATTCTTTAATTGCAAGAAAATAGCCCCGGAAGAGGCAAAATCAGGAAAATTAGAAAGTTTTAAAAGTTGGTTCTAGAGTTGTCCTGAGAAATCTTATATGCATTTGATCTAAAAATTCAGCCCCAATTGAAATTCTACAAGTGAAGATTTTGTATATTTGTTGTAGCAAAAGTTTCCCAAAAGCTGGTCTTGTAACCAATTTCTGACTTCTCTAATTTATCCTGTATGCTGTTACCAGATTAGTCTACTTAAATTACCAATGGCTTCCCATTTTCTACTAAAAATATTCAGACTCTTTACACTGAAAATTGTAGATGAGTACTTTTCTACTCATATTTAGCTTTTCTAATTTTACCTCCCATAACTCACTCTTACGTAGGAATCCACTGCTTGAAGTCAAATTGAAGACAGCTTGTGATTTCTAACATTCACCTCTTTATCTACAATTGTCCCTCCATGTCATACAGCCCAGAGTATCAGAATTTTCAGAACCAGACATGAACTGAAAAATTATCTATTCCAGTGGTTTCCTGGGCATAATCTGAGACCTGTAGGGGATGGACATGACTCCAAGGTATGTATGATCAACCAATCAGTTTGAAAAGATGAATCACATTTCACTCTTCCCCTGATAAGCAACAATGGGGTATGTCTCCAACCCAATGATGTCTCCCCTTTATCCATCATAGATTACGACTTGAAAAGTAAGAAGAAAACCAAGTAATGAAGGGTTTTAAAAGTCAGAAGATTTTATAAAGATCTGGCACTACTAAAGTTTTGTTCTGTTTTGTTTCATTTTGTTTTAGAGGAATGGTAGTGGTGGTGGTGGTGTGGTGGTGTGTGGACATGTGCATGTGTGTGGTTGTGTGAGTGAGATTTCTGTCACTATGGAATAAATTTGTTCCATTGAATCTTCTCATTTCATTCCATAGAAGTTTATACAAGTGTTAGATTTCTTTGAAGTCATGCTTTTCATTGTTTCTTATAATAAAATAGTATTCTATTACATTTATATCTTATAATTTTCTCAGTTCCCTAATGTGCTCCTTCTTAGATTTCAGTTCTTTACTATCACAAAAAGAGCTGCTATAATTTCCTCTTTTTTTTTAAACACATGGGTCATTTCCCCCTTTCTTTGATCTCTTTGGGACATAGGCTTAGTAGTGAATTAAGTCAAAAAGTATGCAACATTTTGAAACTTTGGGATTATATTTCTAAAATGCTTTTCAAAGTGTCTGTGTGACCAATGTAACCAATGTAGCTAAGGCACATATCCAGCAGTAGCACATAAATGTCACTCTTTCCCAATATGTTCTCTACCATTTGACTTTTTAAAAAATTAACTTTACTAAGCTGAAAAGTATATGTTAAAATCTCAGCATTACTTTTGTGTGCTTTTCTCTAATTTTTAGTAATTTGTAGTATTTTCTGCAAGCCTTTTATGTAAAAATTTCTAAAATATAAAATATGTTTAATGATTTTCAGATTTTTAATATGAAGCAAGATATAAAAATATATACTTGCCAGAGCTATTTGTCACTGTTATGAAGGATATCCAGCATAGAGCCCAACTTTGAATGGTTTCTTTTCAAATGGTTAGATGATTCAGATGCTCTTTTATGCAGGTGATCTTAGGATCTTGACCTGTAAATTCACTGACTTAGAAATCTCTTTGATAAAGACATTTCCATTGCCATTAAATCTTAACATCTTCTCTGTAACTTTTGATCTTAGGATTTTTCTAAAGAACCAGGAAGTTAAAGATCTTTGTTTAGAGTCCAAAAAATAATATGTATTGGAGATGGAACTTGATACTTTTTTTTTTTAAGTTCAAGAACTGATTTAATGAAACCTTAGAATATTACGGAACCTCCTAAGTTCTAGGATTATTCAAGAGATATGGATCCCACACAAGATAAAGCATGCAGATGGAAAATGTTTATTGTCAATAGAGCTCATCAAATCTAAAATGAACAGAGCATAGAAATGAAAAAGACAGAGAGAACAAATTGTCTTGCCTTTGGGAAATTGCCCAATGTTTTTAATGACTCCACTCTTCTCCTTGAATCAAAAATATGTATTTTCAATCCTAATGTCCTTCTGATGTTTTTTTTTTTTGGCTGTGATTCATAGAATATAATAATTTCTGGAAAACAGAAGTTGAGGATCCACAAAATGGAAGTAGAGAGGCATGTGATAAGAATGAACAACTTGCAACAAATAAGAAAGAGTTATACAGGATATAAAGGATTTCTACCATAGAGATTAGAAAATAAAATGGTCCTATTGCCCAATGAGAGTGATGAATAAGCAATCAATAACTTTTATTATTATTGAAATCTCAAGAGAAAGCAATGAACATGATCAGTACTTTAGATGGATTAGATGATTTGCGAACTATAACTTATAACACTTCTTGTTTATATTACTCACAATTGGCTTAAGTTTCAGCACTTTTGAGTACCTACAACAAGCTCCATTGGACCAATAATTATTCTTTAGCTTCTTGTTTATGACTAATCTCCTATATCATGTACTCTTTGAGGGCAGCAATTGGGTTATTACTTTGTAATCCCCACAGTGACAGCAATTGTCACTGTACATGCCCAATAAACCTTTCTCTTTTTTTTTTCTTTATATTTTAATACACATTGTTTATAAATCACATTGGGAGAGAAAATTCAGAAAAGGAAAAAGAAGAAAAGGAAGAGAAAAAAAACAGAAAAAAAAGTGAACATAGCATATATATATTTACATTCAATCTCCATGGTTCTTTTTCTGAAAGCAGATGACATTTTCTGTAATAAGTCTATTGGAATTGCTTTGTAAGACAGAAAGAGAAGAACCAATTTTTTCATAGTTGATTATCACACATTCTTGCTGTTACTGTGTACAATTCATTCCTGGTTCTGCTTGTTTTGCTGTGCATAAGTTCATGTAAATCTTTCTAGACTTTCTAAAATCAGTTTGTTCAACTGTGCATACCCTTTGATCCAGCAGTGTTTCTACTGGGCTTATACCCCAAAGAGATACTAAAGAAGGGAAAGGGACCTGTATGTGCCAAAATGTTTGTGGCAGCCCTGTTTGTAGTGGCTAGAAGCTGGAAAATGAATGGATGCCCATCAATTGGAGAATGGTTGAGTAAATTGTGGTATATGAACGTTATGGAATATTATTGTTCTGTAAGAAATGACCAGCTGGATGAATACAGAGAGGATTGGCGAGACTTATATGAACTGATGCTAAGTGAAATGAGCAGAACCAGGAGATTATTATATACCTCAACAATGATACTGTATGAGGATGTATTCTGATGGAAGTGGATTTCTTCAACAAAGAGATCTAACTCAGTTTCAATTGATCAAGGATTGACAGAAGCAGCTACAGTCAAAGAAAGAACACTGGGAAATGAATGTAAACTGCTAGAATTTTTGTTTTTCTTCCCAGGTTATTTATACTTTCTGAATCGAATTCTCCCTGTGCAACAAGAGAACTGTTTGGTTCTGCACACATATATTGTATCTAGGATATACTGTAACCTATTTAATATGTATAAGATTGCTTGCCATCTGGGGGAGGGGGTGGAGGGAGGGAGGGGAAAAATCAGAACATAAGTGAGTGCAAGGGATAATGTTATAAAAAATTACCCTGGCATGGGTTCTGTCAATAAAAAGTTATTTAAAAAAATAAAATCAGTTTGTTCATCATTTTTATAGAATAATAATATTCCATTATCTTCATATACCAAACCTTATTCAGCCATTCTCTGATTGATGGACATCTATTCATGTTCCAATTCTTTGTTACCACAAAAAGAGCTGCTACAAACATTTTTTGCACATGTGGGTCCATTTCCCTCCTTTACAATTTCCTTGAAATGCAGACCAATAGTGGCAATGCTGGGTCAAAGGTTATACACATTTTGATAGCTTTTTGGGCATAGTTCCAAATTGCTCTCTAGAATGGTTGGATCATTTCACAATTCCACTAACAATGTATTAATTTCCTAGTTTTCCCACATCCCTGCCAACATTTACCATTATCTTTTCCTGTCATCTTACCCAATGTAAGAAGTGTGAGGGAGTACCAAAGAGTTATTTCAATTTGCATTTCTCTAATCAATAGTAATTTAGAGCATTTTTTCATATGACTATGAATGGTTTTAATTTCATCATCTGAAAACTGTATGTTCATATCCTTTGACCATTTGTCAATTGGAGAATGACTTGTATTCTTACAAATTTGACATCTTTATATATTTTAGAAAAGACACCTTTATCAGAAATATAGGGTGTAAAGATTTCCCTCCAGCTTTGTACTTCCTTTTAAAACTTGTTTTGATTGGCTTTGTTTGTGCAAAACCTTTTTAATTTAATGTAGTCAAAGTTGTCATTTTTGCCTTTCATAATATTCTCTAGTTCTTCTTTAGTTATAAATTCCTACCTTCTCCAAAGAGAAAGTTCATTCCATTCACATTCCAAAGATCTGATAGCTATAATTCGTTTATGGAGTCATCCTTTATGCCCAAATCATGTACCCACTTGAACTTTATTTTGGAATGGTGTGTGAGATGTAGGTATATGCCAAGTTTTTTACATTATTTTCCAGTTTTCCTAGCAATTTTTGTCAAATAGTCAGTTCTTATTCCAGGAGCTGGAGTTTTGGGGTTTATCAAATACTAGATTACTATAGACCTTAATTATTATTATATGTGTATCTAATCTATTCCATTGATCCATCACTCTATTTCTTAGTCAGTACTAAATAATTTTGATTACTGCTGCTTTATAATATAGTTTTAGATTTGGTACCACTAAATCATCATCCTTTGTATTTTTTTCATTAACTCCCTTGATATTCTTGATCTTTGTTGTTCCGGATGAACTTTGTTATTATTTTTTCTAGTTTTGTAAAGTAAATTTTGGCAGTTGGATTGGTATGGCACTGAACAAATAGGCCAATTTAGGCAGAATTGTCATTTAAATTATATTAGCCCATCCTATCTATGAGCAATTGATATTTTCCCAATTATTTAGAGCTGACTTTATTTGTGTGAGGAGTAGTTTTTAATTGTGTTCATACAGTTCTTGGGTTTGTCTTGGCAGGTACACTCCCAAATATTTTATTTTGCCTACAGTAATTTTAAATGGAATTTCTCTTTCTATCTCTTGTTGATGGGCTTTATCAGTAATATAAAGAAATACTAATGGTTTGTGTAGGTTTATTTTCTATCCTATAACTTAGCAAAAATTGTTCGTTGGTTTTCAGTCGGTTTTTGGATTATTTTCTTGAATTCACTTAAATATATTATCATAATTACATAAAGTGATAGTTTTATTTCCTCACTGCCTATTCTAACTCCTTTATTTTTTTTTCTTTTATTTTTGCTAAAGCCAACATTTCTAGTACAATGTTGAATAATAGTGGTGATTATGGGTATCCTTGTTTTGCCACTGATCTTATTGGGAATATGTCTAGCTTCTGTTCATTACAAATAATGCTTGCTACTAGTTTTAGATACATACTGCTTATTATTTTAAGGAAAACTTCCTTAATCCCTATCCTCTCTAGTGTTTTTAATAGGAATGGGTGCTGTATTTTGTCAAAACCTTTTTTCTACATCTATTGAGATTATCACATGATTTCTGTTGGTTTTGTTATTGTTATGGTCAATTATGATAATAGTTTTCCTGATATTGAACTAGCTCTGCATTCCTGGTATAAATCCCTCTTGGACATACTTAGTATCCTGCTTGTAAATTGCTGTCATCTCATTATTATTTTATTTAAAATTTTTGCATCAAGTCAGGAGGATCTGAGTTCAAATCTGACCTCATACACTTAACACATCCTAGCTATGTGACCCTGGGCAAGTCACCTAACCCCAATTGCCTCATATAAAAAATAAATACAATAAAATAAAAAATTTGCATCAATATTCATTAGGGACATTGGTTTATAATTTTCTTTCCCTGTTTTGGATCTTCTTGGTTTAGACATTAGTACCATATTTATGTCATAGAAGGAATTTGAACGGACTCTTTCTTTACCTATTTTTCCAAATACTTTATTTGTATTTGTATTAGTTGTTCTTTAAATATTTGGTAGCATTCACTTGTGAATCCATTTGGTCTTGGAGATGTTTTTCTTAGGAAGCTCATTAATGGCTTGTTCAACTTCTTTTTCTAAAATGGGATCATTTATGTAATTTATTTTCTCTTCTGTTAATCCGGGTAATTTATATTTTTGTAAATATTCATCCATTTTGGTTAGATTGTTGGATTTTCTACTGTACTGTTAGGCAAAATAGCTACAAATTAATTTAATTTCTTTTTCATTGGTGATATGTTCACCTTTTTTTTTTCATTTTTGATGCTGTGGTTTGGTTTATTTTCTTTATTTTTTTTCTAATAAAATTAATCAAAGGGTTATCTATTTTGTTGGTTTTTTTTCTCATAAAAACCAACTCAGTTTTATTAATTATTTCTTTAGTTTTCTTGGGTACAATTTTATTAATTTCTCCTTTGAGTTTCAGAATTTCTGATTTGGTTTTTAATTTGGGATTTTTCCTTTCTTCTTTTTCTAATTGCATCTCGAATTCATTGATCTCCTCCTCTATTTTATTCACATAACTATTAAGAGATATGAAATTTCCTTCTAAGAACTGCTTTGGCTGCATCCTAGAGGTTTTGGTATATTGTCTCATTATTGTCAGTCTCTTGGATGAAATTATAGATTGCTTCTGTGATTTGTTATTTAATCCACTCATTTTTTAAATTTAATTTTCAATTGGTTCTTAATCTATCTCTGTCCCTTTATTGAATATCATTTTTTTTGCATTGTGATCTGAAAAGGAAGTATTTACTATTTCTTCCATTCTACATTTGATTGTGAGGTTTTTAATACCTTAAGTCATGGCCAATTTTTGCATAGGTGCCATATATTGCCAAGAAAAAAAGTGTATTCCTTTCTGTTTCTATTCAATTTTTGCTAGGTCTATCATAACCAGGTTTTCTAGGATCCTATTTACCTCCCTAGTTTCTTGGTCGTTTATTTTGTGGTCATATTTGTCTAATTCTGAGAGAAGAAGGTTGAGGTCCCTCACTAATATAGTTCTACTGTCAATTTCTTCCTGTAACTGGCTTAATTAATTAATTAATTATCTAGGAAATTATATAGTCCACTACTTGATGCAAAATATTTTGTATCAATACTACTTCATTATTTATGGTACTCTTTTTCAAGATGTACTTTCCTTCCTTATCTCTTTTAATAAAATCTATTTTTTTTTACTTTTGCTTTAAGTAAGATTAGAATTGCTACCCCTGCATAATAAATTCTGTTCCAGCCTTTTACCTTGACTCTATATGTGTCTTTTTGTGACAAATGTGTTTCTTGTAAATAACATATTGTAGGATTGTTTCTTAATCCACTCTGCTATTTGTTTCCATTTTATGAGAGAGTTCATCACATTCACATTCACAGTTATGATTATCTGTTTTGTATTTCCCTTCATGCTATTTTCTCCCTTGCATATGCTTTGGTTCTCTCTTTTTGTCCTGTCCTTAGTAATGTTTTTTTTTGACCCACTGCACCTACTACTTTACCTCCTATTCTTTTTCCCCCGCTTCTCTTAGTAGTATTTTTTATTCCACCCCACCCACTACTTTATCTTCTATCACCCTCCCTTCTTCTTTTACCTTTTTTTCCTAATGTTTCTTCCCTTCCTTTTCTTTCCTCTTTTTCCTCCTACTTATTATAATAGGATATAACTTATCATCCTACTACACTATATTATCCTATTTATTATAGTAGGATATAAGTATACAACACATTATAGTGTTAGATAAATTTTTATACCTAATTGAATGATTAAGTTATTCCCTCTATGTCATGCAATTTTTGAAGGCAGCAATTGGGTTATTACTTTGTAATCCCCATAGTACAGTCGCCTTCAGGATGTCTTGTCCTGTACATGCCTGATTCACTTTTCTTGATTAACTGAATTAAGATGCAAAACATTTTGCTCAGAATAACCCTTCAAGATAGGCAGTATAGGTACTATTAGCCCTTTTTCATATATGTGTAAATTAAAACTCAGTAGGTAAAATTACTTGTTTATGGACACATAGCAAGCAACAGAAGAAAGATATGAATCCAAACCTCTTGACTCTACATCAAGAATTTTTGATGTTATCTAGTTCAATATTTATAGAAAACTTATGTAAAATAAATATGTACATTGCTATGAGACTATGGAGACAAACTTAAGTAATTGTGGATTTCAGGTTTTGATGCCTTATAACTTGCCTTTTAATGAATAAATTTCACCCTTGCATACCTAACAGTAAGTATAGTACTTGGCACATAGCACTTAATAAAAATGTTTAATGACTAATGATTAACAAAATTATAAAAAGAGTGAGGGGAAAAGACAAAAGCACTGAATATAGAGTACTGAGTTAAGATGTTGGTTTTGTTGCTTACCTTCTGTGTGACTTTTGGTTAATGACATAATTCATGCAATCCTGGGTCTCATCATCTTTAAAATGAAGATATTAGACTAGTGAACTGTATATCTCAACTCTAAATCCAATACTATATGATCTGATACACAAAAGGAATTTTAATAAAAATAATTCAAGAATAGATTACAAAACCACAAAGGTTTATACTGTCTTCTTAATTAATCAAAGCATATACCAATTTTAATTTTTACTTCTAATAAATAGTTTTCCATAAACCTTAATAATAATTTTGATCATTTTCATGTTTCCAGTTATTTTAAATGTCTCATTTTTAGACAAATAAACATGATATTTACATAGCTTGTCATTGCTTACAAAAGTAAGTCTTATTTTTTTTTAAAGCTGAAATAAAGGTTTAGGAATTGGGGCACATCTTCCAATAAAGGCTCCACTTCATGTTTACTACCAGCAGGGGGAGGTATAACAACACCCCTCCTTGATTCAGTGCAGGAACTAAAAGTGAATGGAGTGAATTCCAGATTTAAATTAGTCCCCAAATGATAACAATAGTTCAGTCCTATACCACTAATAACCATAAAATAGGATTGAGCATCCATTCTTCTAATGAAGACTGCTTTTTAAAAACCTTTCCTCTATAGGGATGGAAGTGCTAAGTGAGATTATTGCATTCTCTCTTTTACAAATGTTGAAAAAGTAATGACTCTACATTGACTTTCCCCCCTCTTTTTGGCTGCCTGCTCCAGAATTTTTATTTATAAAACATTGCATTAATTATTCCCAGCCTTTAATTTTTCTTTGAAACATGGGAAGGAGGGAGAGAAAAGGAAAGAAGCTTTTTCTTCCTCTTCCTCTTCTGTTTTCCTTCTCCTTCTGTGGTTAATTTATTTCCTGAAAATGATTGCAGAATTGCTGACAAATTGATCACTCATTAACTTTCCCATCATCATTTCATTTGTCCTTTGGAAATGGGCCTCAAATGGGCAAACATTGTCCTCAAGATGGTCTTTTCATCTCCTAACTTAATGACATAATAGGAAGATTTTGATATTTGTTCCATTTTAAAAAAGAAAATGAAGGTGAGGACTACAAAGCAATTATATAGAGAACAATTTTATTTTTCTGAAAGACTTAATATGAATGAGCTTGAATAAATGTATATATAGCTGGCAGACTAGGATTAGAGTAAAATAAAGAGAAGGTAAGCAAAGATTGTCAAAAAAAAAAAAGGAAACTGGATATAGTTATGGATATGCATACACACACACACAAATATTTATAATACATGTTTTTACACCCTTGAGATAAAAAAAAATAAAATGGAAAGTACTAGCAATCAGTCCTAAAAAAATCAAATCCCAAAAATCATCATGTTCCTTAATGTCTGAATATTAGTTTGTTTTGATTTTTGTTTTTAATTTTTTCCCTAACACTGTCACTCAAATAATTTCCTAAATGCCTTCACTTTGTTTATAGAGACATTTATTAATGGATTTATGCCTTATTCTCATTTGCTACTTTTCTTCTTAGAAGATTACTTAGAAATTAAATAGAAACTATGCTGGTATTTTCTTAAGGATAGTGCATTTGAAAAATATTTCATGTGATAGTTTTTAAGAACCGCAAAAACCTGATTTTTGATTTAAAAAATCTGATGAAATAATTACATTCACCATATCTTCTGATGCTTTGCTAATGAAATTATGAAAATGATCTCAATGAATGATATGATATATCAGTAAATCTGATATACATTCATAAACATAAAATGCAAATTCTCTGCCCTTTTTCTTTCATCCTATCTTTAAATTTAGAATTTTGGAGAATACTTCATTGTGGTTAAAACTATAGAAATATTGAACATTTTAAAACATTTTCAACTAACAAGCATTTTTTATTAATTGTCCCTCTGACTTCCTTCAACAAAGGTAAATTTTCAAATAATTAATCTCTCTTTTTATGTATAAGCATAAAGTCCCAAAAAACATGTCCCAAACTACAATTTAAGTTCATCACCTCTTTGACAGAGTTGAGTGTCTTGTTTTATCTTCATTCTTTTGAGATCATGATTTTTTGTTTCATTG
Source organism: Antechinus flavipes (assembly GCF_016432865.1). Taxonomy (NCBI): domain Eukaryota; kingdom Metazoa; phylum Chordata; class Mammalia; order Dasyuromorphia; family Dasyuridae; genus Antechinus; species Antechinus flavipes. Next base: position 123,420,252 of record NC_067400.1, on the reverse strand, counting down.
ATTAGAGTTCTAAAATCCTTCAAAGTTATTTTTCCCCAAAATGTCATTATGTTATCAAAATTGTTCTCCAAGTTCTCCTTACCTCCCTCTGTATCACTTCATAAAGATTTTTCCAATGTCCTCTGAAACTGTCCAATTCACTATTTTTCCTGGTACACCAATATTCCATTTTATTTATAGAGTACATTTTGTTTAGCCATTCCTCAATAAGAGAATACCACCTTACTTTTGGATTTTTGACTACGATGGAAAGAGCTGCTATAAACATTTCTGGACATTTAGATCCCATTCCTCTTTCTTTGATTTCTTTGGCATCCAGAGGTATGGCATCTGATAAATAATTAATAAACAACTTTCCCCCCAAAAGTACAATATATTTTTATATTTTATCAGCATTTTTAACACTTTCTGTATTTTTTTTAAAGTTTAGATAAAACAATAAAGAAGGCAATGATTTGTAGCATTTTCTGTTTTCTTTGGCATTTATACACAAGAAATTTAACAATCAGCTCCAGTAACATCCTTTCTCTGTGCCATTCTTATGCCTACATAGGTCTAGTAGTGGTAAAGCATGGTCAAAGAATATACACAGTTTGGTAATTTTCTGGGTAGAGTTCTGAATATTTTCCATTCCAACTGAAGAATTACATCTCCTCCTCTTTCTGAAATTATCAGAATAGAGGAAGAAGGGGAGGAAATAGACAATTTTGGCTAACATTTGAAAGAAAATGATATAGAGCTTATCCAGATGAAAAGAAAGAAATGGAAGTTTGAGGATAACACAGACAGAAACAGCAAGATGGTGTTTATGGCAGAAATAGACTCATCTTCCCTTGCCTATGGACAAGTGATGAATTGTAGAGAGAGATGAGCATCAAGCCATCAGGAAGAATGAAGGAGGACTGGAAGCTATCAATGGCAGAACTGTGAACATGAAAGTAGAAGCATTGAAAGGCAACCCTGGTTCCTCAGCTCTACCAACAATTCCCTCCCTCTGCTCCTCCTCACCAAGACAGACAGACATAACCCCCACACACACATACACACCATCCTGACACTGATTCTTAGCTAGCTTTAAGGTGAGCAGAATTTTGCCTCTGTGATATTACAGAAAGACAGAAATCTATTACAGAACACACAAATATTGGGATTATAAAAAATCTCCAGCAGAAGATATTTTGGAAGAACTTCAGAAAAGGTCTATTTCAATAAGGCACAAAGGGAACAAGCACAGGTTAGCACAGAGATCCAGGGATGTGGCATCCCATAAGCCTAGGAATATAACTAGAGGAATCTACAGCAGTGTCACTTATTCTGTCCTGGTTGCAAGCCAATAGATCAGCAGATTAACTGCAAGACATACAACACAAATACAAAAGGCAAATAGTGATCTATTTAAACTCTAGGGTTTAAGGGCTAAACCCAGAATAATGCAGGACATGGCCATGTCCACCCACCACCAGAAGATAGTTAGCATTGACCCAGAACCACCACCGTCACTTATAGAAGAAACTTGGACAATCTCCCCTTTGCACTAAAAGCAGACTTCAACCTTTAAAAAAAAAAAAAAGAACCAAAAGCAAAAAGAAATCTGGGCATAAATAGTTTTTATGGAAGAAGAGAAGAACCGATTTCAAACCTTGAGGACACTAAAAACAGATCATCTCCAGATGAAGCCCCCAAAAGTAATATGAATTGGTACCCATCTCATAAAGTTTTCTTGGAAGAATTCAAAAAGAACCTTAAAAGAGAGCTAGAAGAAAAATTGGGAAAAGAAATGAGAACTTTGCAAGAGGGTTTGGAAAAGGAAACACAGAAATTATTTGAAACAAACTCCTTAAAAATAGACTTAGTGAAATGGAAAAAGCAAATAATTTCTTACAAAATAGACAATGAAAGGATAAAAACATATAATTCCTTATAAAATATATTTGACAAAATGGAAAAAGAAAACAACTTTTTGAAAAGCAGAATTTGTGAAATGGAGAAAAAAATCATTGAACAAAACACCTCATTTAAAATTCAATTGGTCAAATGCAAAAGGAGCTAAAAACGGTAACAAGAAAATAATTCACTAAAAATTTGAACTGAATAAATGGAAATGAATGACTGAATGAGATATCAAGAGTTAGTCAAACAAAACCAAAAAGAAAAAAAGAAAAAAAAGAAAAAATAGAAGAAAATGTAAAATACCTCATTGGGAAAGCAACTGATATGGAAAATAGATCTAGGAAAGATAATGTAAGGATTATTTGGATCTAGGAAAGACAACGAAAGGATTATTTGACTTTTTGAAAACCATGATGAAAAAAAGAGTCTAGACATTATCTTTCAAGAAATCATCAAGGAAAACTGCCCCCATATTCTAGAACCAGAAGGTAAAATAGCCATTGCAAGAATTCACTGATCACCTCCTTAAAGAGACCACATAATGAAAACTGCAAAGAATATCAAAGCTAAATTTCCAAATTATTGGACCAAGAAAAAATATTGCAAGCAGCCAAGAAGAAACAATTCAAATATCAAGGAATCGCAATTAGAATTAACCAGGAGCTACCAGATTCCATCTTAAAAAATTGAAGGGCCTGGAATCTGATATTCCTAAAGGTAAAGGAATTTGGATTGCATCCAAGAATCAATTAGCCGGCTAAATTGAGCATTATCTTTTAGGGAAGAAAATGGACATTCAATGATATAAATGAATTTCATTTATTTTTGATAAAAAAGACCAGAGCTGAACAAAAAAAAATTGATATCCAAATTCAAAACTCAAAAGAAGCATAAAAAGGTAAAAAGGAAAGAACTTCTGAGAACTATATCTCTGCACATAGAGAGTGCATGTAAATTTGATTTTATTGTGATAATATGAAAAAGAAACTAGAGGTGAAAAGGGGGATTGTACTGGAAAAAGAAGATTGTACTGGAAAAAGAGGAAAGTGAAGGTAAAATGAGGGAAATTATATTTCATGAAGAGGAAAAGGAGACCTATTATAATTGAGGGAAAAAAGGGAGAGGGATGAACATTGTGTGAATCTTAATTTCATTAAATTTGGCTCAAAGAGAGAATATCACACGTTTGGTTCCACAGAGAAACTTGTCTCACCCTATTTACATGTGAATTCTACCAAACATTTAAAGAACAATTAATTTCTATATTATTCAAATTATTTGGGAAAATAAGGAAAGAAGGAATCCTACATTTTTTTTTTACATAGAATGGTACTAATACATAAATCAGATAGAGTCAAAACAAAGAAAATTATAGACCAATTTCCCTAATGAATATTGATGCAAAAAAACTTACATAAAATATTATCAAAGAGATTACAGCAAATTATTCCCAGGATAATACACCATAACTAAATAGTATTTATACTAGAGATGCAGGGCTGGTGCAATATTAGGAAAACCATTAGCATAATTGACTATGTCAATAATCAAACTAACAGAAGTCATATGATTATCTCAATAGATGCAGAAGCATTTGACAAGATCAAACTCCCATTCCTATTAGAAAAAAAAAAAACAAACAAACTAGAGTATAGGAATAAATGAAGTTTTCCTTAAAATGATCAATAGCATCTATTTAAAACCATCAGCAAGTATCAGATGTAATGGGGATAAATTAGAATTATTCCCAATAAGATCAGGGGTGAAACAAGTTTTCCCACTATTACCATTACTGTTTGATATTATATTTGAAATGTTAGCTTTGGCTGTAAGAGAAGAAGAGATTAAAGAATGATAATGTGTGAGGAGGAAATCAAATTATCACTCTGCAAATGATATGACAGTGTATTTAGAGTATCCTAGAAAATCAACTGAAAAACTACTATAAATAATTCGTAACATTAGCAAAATTGTAGGATACAAAATAAATCCACATAAATCATAAGAATTTTTATATATTACCAACAGAGACCAGTAGCAAGAGATTCAATAAGAAATTCCATTTAAAATATCTGAGGATAATATAAAATATTTGGGAATTTACCTGCCAAAGCAAAGTCAAGAACTATATGAACACAATTGCAAAACACTTTCCACACAAATAAAGTTAGATCTAATCTCTTGGAAAATATCAAGTGCTCATGGGTGGCCCAAGCTGATATAATAAAAATAACAATAATACCTAAACTAATTTACTTATTTAATGCCATATCAATCAAACTCCCAAGAAATTACAGAGCTACAAAAAAAAAATAACAAAATTCATCTGGAAAAACAAAAGGTCAAGAATTCCAAGAGAATTAATGAAACAAAATGCAAATGAAGGTGGACTAGCTGTACCATACCTAAAACTATATTATAAAGCTGCAGTCATCAAAACCATTTGGTAAAGGCTAAGAAATAAAATACTCAATCAATAGAATAGATTAGGTTTACAGGACAAAATAGTCAATGACTATAACAATCTACTGTTTGACAAACCCAAAGGCCTTAGCTTTTGAGATAAGATCTCACTATTTGACAAAAATTGCTTGAAAAATTGTAAATTAGCATGGCAAAAACTAGACATTGATCCACACCTAACACCCTATACCAAGATAAGGTTGAAATGGATTCATGATTTAAACATGAAGAATAATATTATAAGCAAATTAAAAGAACATAGGATAGTTTAACTCTCAGATCTGCAGAGAAGGAAGAAATTTTTGGCTAAAGAAGAATTTGAATACATTATTGAATGCAAAATGGATAATTTTGATTATCAAATATTAAGTTAAAAAGTTTTTGTACAAACAAAACCAATGCAGACAATATTAGAAGGGAAGCAATAAACTGGGAAAAAAATTTTACATTCAAGGATTCTGATGAAGGCCTCATTTCTAAAATATAGAGAGAATTGAGTCTATTCAAGCCATTCTCCAATTGATAAATGGTGAAAGGATATGAACAGACAATTTTCAGGTAAAGAAATTAAAACCATAATCAGAAAAATGCAAATTAAGATAATTCTGAGGTACAACTACACACTTCTCAGAATGGTGAAAATGACAGGAAAAGATAATGATGAATGTTGGAGGGGATGTGGGAAAATTGGAGCACTAATACATTGTTGATGGAATTGTGAACTGATTTAACCATTCTGGAGAACAATTTGAAACTATTTCCAAAGGATTAGCAAACTGGGCGTACCTCTTGATTCAGCTGTGTTTCTACTGCTGAGGCAGTTGGAGTTAAGTGACTTGCCTAGCGTCACACAGCTAGGAAGTGTTAAGTGTCTGGGTCAGATTTGAACTCAGGTCCTCCTGATTTCAGGGCTGGTGCTCTATACCTGCGCCACCTAGCTGCCCCTCTTGTTTTCTTGTTTCCTAAAGAGATCATAAAGGATGAAAAGGTACCCACAGGTGCAAAAATGTTTTTAGCAGCCATTTATGTAGTGGCAAGAAACTGGAAACTTGAGTGGATCCCCATCAATTGGAGAATGGCTAAACAAGTTATGGTATATGCATGTTGTAGAATATTATTTTTCTATAAGAAATGATCAGCAGGATGATTTCAGAAATGCTGGGAGATATTTACATGAACTGATGATAAATGAAATGATCAGAATCAGAAGATCATTATATATGGCAACAGCAAGTTTATACAATGATCAATTCGGATGGGCATGGCTCTTGTCAACAATGAGGTGATTCAGACCAATTCCAATGGTCTTGTGATGAAGAAAACCATCTGCACCTAAAGAAAGGTTAGTGCAGACTAAATGGGGACCATCTATATAGTATTTTCACTCTTTTTGTTGTTGTTTGCTTGCATCTTGTTTTCTTTCTCCTTTTTTTCCTGTTGGATATGATTTTTCTTGTACAACATGATATTTGTCGAAATATCTATAGAGGAATTGCATATGTTTAACACAAATTGGATTACTTCCCAACTGGAGGATAGGGGAAGAAAGGGAAAAATTAGAACACAGGGTTTTGTAGTGGTGAATGTCAAAAATTATTCATGTATAAAAAGCTATAATTTTTTTTAAAAAGCACTTAATGTTGGCTGTCCAATAGATATCTTAAATTCAACAGGTCCCCAAAGAAATATATTATACTTCCTTTAAACCTCACCTTACCTCTTTATTATTGTAAAAAGTATCACTATCTTCCCAGGTCCTCAAACTTGGAGTCATCTTGGACTCCTCATTATTTCTCACCCTCTCTCCTTATCTGATTTACTGCTAAGGTTTATTGATTCATGTTGTTTAGTCATTTTCCATTATATCAAACTCTTAATGATTCCATTTGGAGTTTTCTTAGTAAAAATAATACTGAAGTTCTTTGCCACTGACTTCTCCATTTCATTTTACAGATGAAGAAATTGAGGCAAAAAGGTTAAATGGCTTGAGCAGGGTCACACAAGCATTACATATTTGACTGGGGATTTGAATACAGATCCTGACTCCATGCTTGTGCTCTATCCACTGAGCCACTTAGTAGCCCAGTGGGTGATTTTGCCTCTGTAAAATTTCTTAAATATGACCCTTTCTCTCCTTTGATACTACCACCATTCTAGTTCAGGATCTCATTGTCTCACATCTGGACAATTGTAATAGCCTACTGGAGAGTCTGTGATCTCTTTCCCAATGCATCTTTGATTCAACCATGAAAGTAATTTTCCCAAAATGTAGATCTGACTATAGCATCACCCTCCCCAACACCTTCCTATCCCCAGATTCAATGAAATCCTATGGCCCCTTTTTGCCTTTGGGATCAAATACAAAATTTTCTATTTGGTATTTGAAGCCCTTCATAATCTAGCTCAGTCCTATCTTTCCAATCTCTTCACATCTTATTCACCATCATGTATTCTTTGATCCAGTGACACTGCGTTCTTGGCTATTCCACAAACAAGACATTCCAACATCTCAGCTCCAGCCATTTTCTTTGTCTGTTCTTCACAGATGGAATCTTCTCTCTCCTTAAGTCTACCTACCAACTTTCCTGTTTCCTCTAAGTCTTGACTAAAATCTTATCTTTTAACCCTTTCCCAAAGTTTCTTAATTTTAGCTTCTTCCTTCTGCTATATTTATTATATATGCAATTTTGTTATTAATTTTTATTCATACTGGAAATTGAATGGATGCCCATCAATTGGAGAATGGCTGGGTAAATTGTGGTATATGAATGTTATGGAATATTATTGTTCTGTAAGAAATGACCAGCAGGATGAATACAGAGAGGCTTGGAGAGACTTACATGAACTGATGCTAAGTGAAATGAGCAGAACAAGGAGATCATTATACATTTCGACAACGATATTATATGAGGATGTATTCTGATGGAAGTGGATTTCTTTGACAAAGAGACCTAACTGAGTTTCAATTGATAAATGATGGACAGAAGCAGCTACACCCAAAGAAAGGACACTGGGAAACGAATGTGAACTGTTTGCATTTTTGTTTTTCTTCCCGAGTTATTTTTACTTTCTGAATCCAATTCTCCCTGTGCAACAAGAGAACTGTTCGGTTCTGCAAACATATATTGTATCTAGGATATATTGCAACATATCTAACATATTATAGGACTGCTTGCCATCTAGGGGAGGGGGTGAAGGGAAGGAGGGGAAAAATCGGAACAAAAGCGAGTGCAAGGGATAATGTAAAAAAATTACTCTGGCATGGATTCTGTCAATATAAAGTTATTATTAAATAAAATTAAAAAAAATATTCATTTTTTTATATGTTATCTTTTCTTTTAGATTGTGAACTCTTTGAGATTAGGAATTGCCTTTTGCCTCTTTTTGCTTCCCCAGCTCTTAGCACAGGATTAACATGCAGCAGTGATTTAATAAATGTTTTTGACTGATTGACTGAAGAGTTTGTTACATTTAGAAATGATATTTTATTACAAATTGGGGCTGATATTTTTCCTCACAGTTATATTTTGAATTTGATGATAGTAAGAAAAGTGTTTACATTGAATTTTGCTTTACATGCATTCTTAAATAAATATACTTAATCCATGAATCTAGGAGTGTTTAGATAAGGAATAAAAGATATGAGTAGAAATGAGGAGAGGAATAGGAATATGAAAAGGGATAGGAGAAACTAGATCTGGGCTTTCACTAATACAGAGAACTCTCAGATACTGAGATATCCTCTATATATAGATTGGCAGCTTCTCTGCGTTGTGTAATCTTAGAATTTCCTAGAATACCAAGACAAATGACTTGATCAGAATCATATAGACAGTAAATATATTAAATGTATGGCTTCTTACTAAAGAAATAGTTTCCTTTCAAATTGGAAATGTAACAAAATTCAAATCATTTACAGAAAAAGCTCTATAAGTTTCATGGTTAAAATAATGGATTTTGTATCAGGAAATAAAAATAACTATACCATTAAGTACTAGAAAAAGAAAAGAAAAAGCATCAATAAAAGTAACAGTTATTAGGAATTTAAGAATAATGTTTACACTTCTTTAAGAGTAGTTATTTATAAAATCCAATTAAAGTGCATATTCTTTTTCTTCTCATGATCTCTGAATTTATTTAATGTTAAAATTAGATGATATTAGCTAGAATTTGCACTTTAATCATAACTTTTATTGTATTGATAGTAGAGTTTTGTCTATTCTTATCTACAGAACTTAAGTTAGAATAACTTCTCTAGTATCAGAGGTAGTCCTCAAGAATGTTTGATGAAAGTTCTTTTGGGAAATCACTTAATTGGATTATTGAGTAGAGGAGAACAGTTATAAAAAAAAAGAAAATACACTTCGACTGCTTATACTTGTAGCTAAAATGTTAACTTTCAGCCTAAGTAAAAATGATGATGATGATGATGATGATCAAATAGCCATCATTTATACAGTACTTTGTGTATAGCAAAGTGCTTCACAAACATTGTCTCATTTTATCTTCACAACAATTCTGGAAGAGTTTGTAATAGCTTTTTTATAAGGGAAAAAACTGAAATTTATGAAAACCAACTTAGCAGCAAAGATTCTTGATCATATTCTTATTTTTCAATTCTAAATTTAGTCATATAAAATGAAAATTAAGGGTTTGGTTGGGAGAATACTTCACTATTTTGAAGGCTTTGTGATCTCAATAACATGGGTATTACTTTAATCTTGCATAGCACAATTCCTGGGCAGTTCCCTGCTTATGTTCTCCCATGAATAATACATATGAGCCCACACAATATTTTAGTGACTTTTGTGGCTTAAAATCTGTAACAATGCCTATAATCTTTAGTTTAATAAAACCTTGTTTGCTCTCCTTCAGTTATCCCTCATTCTGAACATATGGCCAGCCTGTTCTTTTTTTATATAAATTTTTATTTTGGTTCTTTTGTGCAGTTTTTGGTCAGTAAAGTCCTACAGCCTTTTGATCATTCTCAACTTTAGTTCATCAAAGATTATGATATTCGATGACCTACAAATATATCTAATAATAAGACATGCATAGCTTCTTATTTGAAAACATTTTTTTTAATGGTTCCCTAGGAATCTAGAATAGAAAAGGATACCAAAGGCTCAGGGAAAAAAAATGAGCCTTGATTCCAAAGAGAATTTTTGAGGTTATTAAAAGCACTATTCAATTTTCTAAAAGTAATGGAGGCTTAACCTTAGTCACCGTCCTTTCACAACATCTATCATATATGTGTATGAATATTGTGTGTGTTTTATATGTGTGTGTGTTTATACATTTTTATATTACATGTACATTTACAATACATTGCATGTTTATACATATGTTTCTATATTCATAATCATAAATATCCATTTAATTCATCCAATAAACATTTATTAAGAGTTATTGTACACTTGTAGTTTTATTATATATATAGAAAAAACTAATGCCTATTTACCAGCTTTTATCATTCAATATAATGGACAACCTAAAGTATGTGTAAATGAATATAGATATTGATATAGATATGTATATGTACTCATGTGTATGTAATTTAATGTGTGTATGAATGCACACATATGTATGTGTATCTACATGCACACATATACATGTGTATATGCATATAAGTGTGCATGTCTTTCTGTATAAGCAATGTGGCAAGATGGTTATAGAATAAACGTTGGAAGACTTGAAATTCTGCCTAAACACATACTGACTATGTGATCCTAGAAAAGATACTTAATCTTAGTGTTTTTGCTAAATCTCTTAAGTCTATAATTTGAATGGCAACCAGGTGGCACAGTGAACAGAACTTTGGGCTTGGAATCTGTGGAACCTGAATTCAAGTCTCATTTCAGACTTATAATAGCTGAGTAATCATAGGTGAGTAAGTTAATTCCTATTTGCCTCTGTTCCTAAAGTGAGTTGGAGAAAGAAATGGAAAAACATTCTAGCATATTTGCCAAGAAAATCCCAAATGGGATCATTATGAGTCAGACATAAGTAAAAATAACTGCACAATAATAACAACAAATAATTTGAATAGAAAAATGCCTGCCTTCATTCACAGAATTTCCCAATCGGAGAATCGCCCATACCAAAGAAATTACAGGTTAAGTTCCATATTGATCCAGCTATCTATCCATATATAATACGAATTTACATATGTGTGCATATGTACACATGCACACTTGTGTATACACATATGTATGAAAACATATACAGTTTAATGAATTTTTTTTTCCACTGGCCAATTTTTCAAAATCTGGTCAATTTTTCTTCCACATGGCTTTTTCTGCATACACAGGCTAGACTACTTTAGTTGATTATGGATCTCATTTTTCATGCTCTGTAATCTTCAGGGAGTTGATACAATTATCATAAAGTCATTTACAAAAGGAGAATCTGTAGAACACCACCATATATAGGGATTACTTCCTCACCTTGGACTTTGCACTGAGTCTTCTCTCACATAGATCATACTATTGGAAAACATTAGTAGCAAGCAAATCCCCTTGTCTTATGCATAATTTGATATTAATAATAAAAAGGTAGCCATAAAATTAACCTTTTTTGTCACACATTTTAAGGAAAATTATGTAATTCAAAAAACATTGGCGACACCTTTGTTGGAGAAAAGTTTTAAAGTTGCCATTTTGTCTACTGAAACTAATGCTTTTCTGTGTTAAACAGCTGAATGTAGTATAATCTTATACTCGCTACATCTTTGTCAACTATATGGCTATGATAATGTACTTTGCAATAGAAATTCATTTGTGAAAATTTTTCTATTGCTTTTTTATACTGTCATCAAGGATGTCCTCAATGTACAATATAGATTATTCTCTTAAAACTTTTCTAGAAATGAGAACAAAATTGATAATAATTCTTTTGGTTAACTCTTTGGTAAGAATAGGTCTATGTTTTTTTTTTTTTTTTTTTTTTTTTTTTTTTTCTGTGCCTTTAGTATACTCTTCTCTTTTAGGTACTTTGAGAACCAATCAATCAATGCTCAAACTAAAGTATTGTCTTATCTTGCTCCTCCTTAAAAGCAATTAAAGAGATTTATGAGAACTCTCAGTATATACACTATAAATATTGCATGTTATTCTGTGAATGCTGGAATTTGCTCATCAGTTATAGAAACTTGGAAAGGATCCTTAGAGGTCATGCAGTTTAACTTTACCTATACTGTGAATATACTCCACAGTATACCTGACAAATGGTCAATTAAGCTTTTGGTTGAATTCTTCCAATAACAGGGAGGGAACTTGTGAGTTCTTGGGACAATCCATTTGGTTTTGGACAGCTCTGATCCAATGTAGAAAATTGTAGAAAATTATTTCTTATATTATGCCAAAATCTGCTTTCCCATAGCTTCTTTCTTTCCTTTTTTTTGAAAGCTTTTTATAAACATATGCAAGGATAATTTTTCAACACTGATCCTTGCATAGCCTTGTGTTCCAAATTTTCCCCTCCATCTCCTACCTCCTGCCTAGATGGCAAGCAATTCAATATATGTTATACATGTTAAAATATATCTTAAATCCAATATATGTAAACATATATATGCAATTATCTTGCTGAATAAGAAAAAAACATATCAAAAGGAAAGAAAAGGAATAAGAAAACCAAAAGCAAGTGAACAATAACAAAAAGAGTGGAAATATTATGTTGTGATCCACACTCAGTTCCCATAGTTCTCTTTCTGGATGTAAATGGCTCTCTTCATCACAAGATCATTGGAAATGCATAGATCATCTCATTGTTGGAAAGCATCACATCCATCAGAATTGACCATCATATAATATTGCTGTTACCATGTACAATGACCCCCTGGTTCTGCTCATTTCACTTAGCATAAGTTCATGTAAGCCTCTCTGAAATCATTCTGCTGCTTGTTTCTTACAGAAAAATAATATTCTATAGCATTTATAAACCATAATTTATTCAGCTATTCTGCAACTGATGGGATCCACTCAGTTTCCAGTTTCTTGCCACTATGAAAAGGGCTGCCACAAATATTTTTGTACATGTGGGTCTCTTTCATCCTTTTAAGACCTCTTTGGGATATAGGCCCAGTAGAAACACTGCTGGATCAAAGGGTAAGCACAGTTTGATAACTTTTTGAGCATAGTTCCAAATTGCTCTCCAGGATGGCTGGATCCGTTCACATTTCCACTAACAATATATCAATGTCCCAGTTTTCCCACATCCCCTCCAACATTTGTCGTTATCTTTTCTGTCATCTTAACCAGTCTGAGAGAGAGTGGTATCTCAGAATTGTCTTAATTTGTATTTCTCTGATCAATAATGATTTAGAATACCTTTTCATATGACTAGAAATGGTTTTAATTTCATCTGAAAATTATCTGTTCATCCCTTTCACTATTTATCAATTGGAGACTGGCTTGAATTCTTATTAATTTGAGTAAATTCTCTATATATTTTAGAAATGAGGTCTTTATCAGAATCCTTAAATGTAAAAATGTTTTTTCCCCAGTTTATTGATTCCCTTCTAATCTTGTCTACATTAATTTTGTTTATTTAAAAACTTTTTAACTTAATATAATCAAAATTACCTATTTTGTGATCAATAATGATCTCTAGTTCTTTGGTCCCAAATTCCTTCCTTCTCCACAGATCTGAGAGGTAAACTATCCTGTGTTCTTCTAATTTGCTTATTATATTACTACATATAAATATAAATATAAATATAAGTTACTAAATCATGAACCCATTGACATTAGCGTGGTATATAGTGTTTAGGTGTGGATCAATGCCTAGTTTCCACCTTACTAGTTTTCAATTTTCCCAGCAGTTTTTGTCAAATAATGAGTTCTTAGTTATTGACTATTTTTGTCCTGTGAACCTGATCTACCTCACTGATCAGTTACACTATTTCTTAGCCAGTACCAAATGTTTTTCGGTGACTGCTACTTCATAACACAATATTGAATAGTAATGCTGATAGTGGGCAATCTTGCTTCACTCCTGATTTTATTGGGTATTGTTCTAGTTTGTCCCCATTACATATGATGCTTGATGATGGTTTTAAACAGATGCTCCTGATCATTTTAAAGAAAAGTCCATTTATTCCTATACTCTTTAGTGTTATTAACTATTAACTATAACTAACCATTATTAGGAATGGATGTTGGATTTCATCAAATGGTTTTCGGTATCTATTGAGATAATATGATTTTTGTTAGTTTGGTTATTGATATAGTCAATTATGCTAATAATTTTCCTAATATTGAACCAGTCCTGCATTCCTGATATAAATCCTACTTGGTCATAGTGTAATTTCCTGGGTATGACTTTCTCTAATCTCTTTTGGCAATTTAAGATTTTTGCATCAATATTCATTAGGGAAATTGGTCTATAATTTTCTTTCTCTGTTTTCACCCTACTTAGTTTAATTATCAGCACTATATTTGTGTCATATAAAGGAATTTGGTAGAATTCCTTATTTCCCTATTTTTTCAAATAGTTTATATGGTATTGGAATTAATTGTTCTTTAAATCTTTGGTAGAATTCACATGTAAATCCATCTGGCACTGGAGATTTTTTCTTAGGGAGTTGATTAATAGCTTGTTCTGTTTCTTTTTCTAAAATGTGATTATTTAAATAATTAATTTTTTCTTCTTTAACATGGACAATCAATATTTTTGTAGATATCCCTACATTTCACTCAGATTATCAAATTTATTGGCATATAGTTGGGCAAAATAACTCCTAATTAGTCCTCTAATGTCTTCTTCATTGGTGGAAAGTTCTCCCTTTTCATTTTTGAGATTAACAATTTGATTTTCTTCTTTCCTTTTTCTAATCAAATTAGCTAAAGGTTTATCTATTTTGTTGATTTTTTCATAAAGCAACTCTTAGTTTTATTTATTAATTCAATAGTTTTCTTACTTTCAATTTTATTAATCTCCCCTTTTATTTTCAGAATTTCAAATTTGGTATTTAATTGAGGTTTTTAATTTGTTCTTTTTCTAGCTTTTTTAGTTGTAAGCCCAATTCATTAATCTTCTCTTTCTCTATTTTATGCAAATAAGCATCTAGAGATATAACATTTCCCCTAATAACTGCTTTGGCTGCATCCCACAAATTTTGGTATGTTGTCTCATTATTGTCATTCTCTTGGTTGAAATCATTGATATTGTCTATGATTTGTTCTTTCACCCATTCATTCTTTAGGATTAGATTATTTAAATTCCAACTTATTTCCAAATTAATTTCAAATTAACTTTTGGTCTATTTTCTTCTGGCCTAATATTGCATGTGTTTTATTTCATCATGATCTGAAAAAGATGCATTTATTATTTCTGCCTTTCTGCATTTGATTTTGAGATTTTTATGCCCTAATATATGTTCAATTTTTGTATAGATTCCATGAACCACTGAGAAAAAAAAGTAAACTTCTTTCTGTGTCCATTCAATTTTCTCCAAAGATCTATCATACCTAACTTTTCTAACATTCTGTTTACCTCCTTAACTTCTTTTTATTTATTTTGTGATTCTGTTTATCTTCTGAGAGAGCAAAGTTGAGATCCCATACTAATATAGTTTTGCTATTTCTTCCTGCAGCTCTCTTAACTTCTTTAGGAATTTGGATGTTATACCACTTGGTGCATACATGTTTAGTATTGATATTGATTCATTATCTATGATATCCTTTATTAAAATATTGTTTCCTTCTTTATCTCTTTTAAGTAGATCTATCTTTGCTTTCACTTGATCTGATATCAGGACTGCTACCCCTGCTTTTTTTTTTTTTTTTTTTAACTTCACCTGAAACATAATAATTCTGCTCCAGTCTTTTATCTTCATTCTGTATATATTGTTCTGCTTTAAACTGAAAGATTCTGGCTTTTAATCCAGTCTGCTATCAGCTTCTATTTTTGGGGAGAGTTCATCCCATTCACTTTCACAGTTAAAATAACTAATTCTGTATTTCCTGTCATCTTATTTATCCTGTTATGTTATTCTCTTTCCTTTCTCCCTTCTCTCCTCCCCAGTATTTTGCTTCTGATGACCACTTGCCTCAAACAACTCTCCCCCCTTAAAGCTCCTCCCCATTTTTTACACCTTTTCCCTAATACTTCTGTTTTCCCTTTTATTAGGATTTTCTTTCTTTTCCCCTTTCCCCTCCCTCTTCCCTATAAGATAAGACAAGTTTCTCTGTGAAACCAAATATGTCTAATATTCTCTCTTTGAACCAAATCTGATGCAAGTAAGATTCACTCCATGCTCATTTCCCTCCCTTCTTTCCCTCAATTATAACAGGTCTTCTTTGCCTCTTACTGAGATGTAATTTCCCTTATTTTACCTGTTTCCCTCTTTTTTCAGTACAATCCCTTTTCTACCTCCAGTTTATTTTTCATGTTATCATAATAAAATCAAATTATACCTGTGGTCTCTAAGTATACCCATAACAGAAATATAGTTCTCAATAGTTCTTTCCTTTTTATCTTTTTATGCTTCTCTTGAGTTCTGTGTTTGGAGATCAAATTTTTTGTTCAGTTCTGGTTGTTTCATTAAAAATAGATAAAATTACCTATATCATTAAATGTCTATTTTCTTCCCTGAAAGATAATACTCATTTTAGCTGGATGGCTTATTCTTGTCTATAATCCAAGTTCCTTTGCCTTTCAGAATATCAGATTCCAGGCCCTTTGATCCTTTAAGATGAAAGCTAGTAGGTCCTGGGTAATCCTAATTGTGACTCCTCGGTATTTAAATTGTTTCTTTCTGGCTGCTTGCAATATCTTTTCTTTGGTGTGATATACAGGAAGTCCAATTATGCTTAGATTGTCTCTCCTAGATCTATTTTCCAGGTCAGTTGTTTTTCCTAGGAGATATTTCATATTTTCTTCTATTTTTTTTTTTCATTTTTAAATTTTTGTTGGATTTTTGAAGTCTTATTGAGTCATTCACTTTCATTTGTTCAATTCTAATTCAGTTACCTTTTTTAGCTCCTTTTGTATTTGGCCAATTGAATTGTTTTATTCATTGCATTTTTTTTTCATTTCACAAATTTTGTTTTTCAATCAATTGGTATCTTTTTCATATCTATTTGGTAAGGACTTATATATTTTTTTCCATTTCATCAAATCTATTTTTTAGGTAGTATTTTTTTAGGTATTTTTTCTTCTTGAAAAGATCTCATTTTCTTTCCCATTTTTCTTCTAACTCTCTTTTAAGATCTTTTATGAAATCTTCCAAAAAAGTTTTGTGGAAAGGGGACTAGCTCATATCTCCTTTTGGGGCTTTATCTGGAGTTGATTTGCCTTTAACAACCTCAGGATTTGAAGTCTGTTCTTAGCTGTCTCTGGTGAGAGTTCTTTTTGGATTTTTGCTCATTTTTTAAGGCCTGAGGTCTGCTCTTAATGAAAAGGAAAGACAGCTGCTTTAGTTTTCCTGGGGCACTTCTGCTGATTGACTTCTGGTGCTGGGTAATTGTAGCTAGGTCCTGCCGTTCTTCCTGGATTCAGTGGTTTACAATTTGCCTTTTGTAGCAAATCTGCCAAACCACCTGCTTGCAACCAAGATAGAGTAGCCTAAGAGGCTCACAGAAGATTCCTAGGTACATGGAAATTGCAACACTCTTACTCCCTGCCCCAGCTCCTGGCCAGTTCTCCCTATGCTGTGTTCTAGGCTCAGCAGATTGCCCCCCTGCCTGTTTGAAACAGACCTGTTCTGAAGTTCTTCCAAGGTATCTTCTTCTGGGAATGTACTCCAAATATTTGTGGGTTCTTTGACTCCAAAACCAATTTAGAGGCTTAATCTGCTGTTGGTTTGAGAGAAAGTCAGAGGAGGTCACAAAAAGTCATGTCTGCTTTCTGCCATCGTGGCTTCATCCCCATTTTCAAACATTTGTAATGAAAAGACCAGAACTGAATAGGAAATTTTATTCATAATACAGGAGAAACATAAGGAAGTAATCAGGAAAGGGATATCATAAGGGAATTAGTAAGGTTTATCCTACATGGGAGGATGAACCTTGTAACTCATTCAACTTTCCTATTATTATAGCAATTAGAAGGAGCATATCTAGACAGAGGGCATGGATATGAGTTGAGTATAAAGGGATGATATCTTTCTAAAAATGAAATTAAGAATTGAGAGAGAAATGTACTGAAAGAAAAGAAAAGATATAGGTGAAATGGTATAAATTATGTCATTAAAAAGAGGCAAGAAAAAACTTTTATAGTGAAGGGGAAAAGGAAAAGGAGAGTGAGTGAACCTTACTCTCATCAGAATTGACTAAAGGAGAATCTTGAACTCAAAAGTTTAAAAAAAAATGTAAAAAAAGTCCAAGTTCTTCCATATTTTTCTAACTCCAACAATTCATTATTTCCTATACCACAGCAATATTTCAATATTATACTATTTAGTTGTTTGTTTGTTTTAAATAGTGTAAAGCAATGCTGATCAATATGACTGACATAATGTATAGTTTCCTTATTTTTCCCTTTTGGTTAACTCTATTTTAGCTTTAACTTTGTCAGAGATTGTGATTATTAATCCTAATTTTTTCATAATAAATTTTATTCTTGATCTTTATTTTATGTTTGTGTATGTTTTATTTCCTTTCTTTCCTGACTCCCTTGTACTTCTACTTGCTACCTTGTCCTTCTATTATTTAACCTCTCTCTCCTCCAAGGTTCCTCCCTTTTCTTCTCTCCTGACCCTTTCCTAACCTTCTTATTTCTATCTGAATTTAAAAGACTATTATAGCATTCTAAATATATATGTTGTTTTCCATTTATTCTGCTTCCATTAATCTATACACCTTATTCTATGCTCATTAATCTACAAAGTCTTCTATTCCCTTATCCTATTTCCTCACCCCTTATTTCTTTATAAATTTAGAAGACTTTTGTTCCCTTCTAAATGTATATATTATTTTTTCTTTAACTCAGATCTGATATGAATAGGGTTCCCTTTAACAATCTCTCCTTTATCACCTTCCCCCTTTCTATTCCCTTACCCTTTTATTTCTTTCTGAATTTAGAAGACATCTCTATAACTTCTACACCCCACATCCTTGTCCCCAAGTAAGGTCCTAGTTCTGTCCTCTGGGACCAAAAAGAATAAACTGAATTCCTCTTCCAATGACTTTTGATCCCTTTTAAAATGTCATGAGAAGAAAAAATAGATTCATTCTACTATAAATAGTATGAAATGGATATTCTCTGATAATACTGATAGATATTACATTGAATATTGTTTCTCACAGTATTACACTGGGAAACAAAGGTCCAGAGTGAAGTCAAAGACACTTAAATCTGAAAAGGATTGAGAAGAACTGGGAAGCATGAAAACAGTCAAACAGAAGTTGGCAAAGATCATTCCCTTAGACATTCCTCCCAGCATTAGCAGACCTCTAGTCAGAAGACTTTGATGTTAAAATCTTTCCAAAGAGAAACCATAATCCTTAACCTTACACTACTGAAGACAATGATCACGGAACAAAGTCCCTCATAAGTAGAGAAGGATAAATCAAAGCCTTGCCTGAATATAACAATAGTTGTCCTAGCTCACAATTACATTACCAATTTACAGCTTACACAACATTTTCTTTCTACGAGCCCTATGAGGTAACTAATGCAAGTCTTATCATTTTCCTTCTTCAGAAATAAACTGAGACTCAGAGAGATTATAGGATATTTCTAGTCACAAAGCTAAAGAGTGGCAGAGGCATTACTCAAACCCAAGCTTTATAATTTCAAGTACAGCAAAAACAGCAAAACTCCAGTTTAAAAAGCTGTTTAAAACAGTATCTTTTAAAAGCAATTGTCTAGGATATAATAGTCTAAAACATGCAAGAAATCATATGGGGAGATATGATTGCAATTATAAAAAATTTTGGGAAACAGTATTTTGTGGAGACTTGCAATACTGGTATGAACAACCTTAACTTAGGGAATTCTTTTGAATCTGCCTACCCAAAATGCCTTAAACTCTTTGCTAGTTTATAGCAAAAAGAGTATTATAGTTGCTTTCTATTTATTTGTTATCAGGAGCACAATTCCAGGAAAAATAGCTCAAGAACTACTAAATAAATGAATAAAAAACCTTAATTGGTGTTATCAAATTCAAATAGAAACAGGACAAAATCATATTTTTTTGTTTTAAAATTTAATATTATTTGTTTTTCATTGTATCATTATTTAAAAAATATTTTCCAATTGCATTTTAATTTGGGTCAGGCACACTCGAGTATAAAAGGATATTTGCAAGTCATGGATCAATTATTTGATATCTCTGTCCTATATTACACAAAAAAATGAGCCCTTGAAAGTAAAAATTATCCATTCATTGACATTGTCACAAATCTAGGCTCCTTTAATTATTTTAAAATGATCCCTCCCTTTGAATCATGAGAATTGTAAAGAATAATCTTATCTAGCATTTATCCCTGAAACTTTTCTTTCTCTTTGCCTTTTCAATCAACAAGTTAAAATTTCAGTAACAAGAAAAAAATCCCAATGTTTTAGTTCCTATTATAAACCTATCTTTAACTCTTGTATAGCAAAATCACAATCATCTGATTATACACATAATACATTTAAGTATCTGAGAATGATATAATTTTATATGCAATTATCTTCATTCTACAATATGTGCAGGAAAATAAAATAATAATTAGCTTGTTAACTATAGATTTCAATGTTTGGACATAGTAATGTTAAAAATTTTAAAAATATATTTGATGTATAAAAATATTTTTACTGTATTCAAGCAAAATTGCTTTAAACAAGTCATTTTGAACATCTAAATAGCTGTATGTCCTTAGAAATTCAATAGTATTTTTAAAGCCTCATTTTAATGTTTCAGCTACAAAATACTCATGAAATACTGGGAGGCTTTTTTGGCCATAGGGAATAACTATTTCAAATACAGAATCGTATTTGATTACTTGTACAACTTTTTATATTTCTCAGGGCTACTTGTTTAGCATGAAATAAAAAAAAACAAAAAACATTTTTAATGTCGCAATCCAAACAATCCAAAAAGATGTCTCTCCTCTTTTGGAGAAGATATGGTCCCCTTTATTGGAGTTGTTTAACCAAGCTCTGAAGTTCTCAGATGTCTTCTGGAAGAGTTTTGTTTTGTTTTTGTTTTTGTTTTTTATTTTTTTCTAGTAAATTGAACTAGATTACCATTGAAGTAAAGCCCCTTCCAAATTAGAAATTCTGTGATTTTTCTAAAGTGGCAATAAAAAAGGATCAAGAATTATCATTATTATGTTGTTACTATTATTTTATTATTATATTATTGCTATTAATATTTCCTCCTACCTTTTCATTCTATTTTTACTTTCATACTTTTTATATTCTCCCACACCCTTTACAATCCAATCTTAATAGCCTAATTATATTTTCCCTACAAGACCCTCTATCTCCTATTTCAAATCTATGTACCTGACATGCTATTCCTTTAGTTAGAATTTCTTCTAGACTCAAATCAAGTGCCACCTGCCTTTTTCTTTTCCCGACTTCCAGTTTACCATCTTCTAGAGCCCTCTAAGATTATAATCCACTTGTTCTGTATGTATATCTTGTGTGTAATTAATTATTTGCTTCTTATCTGTCTTATCTGTACAAAAATGTAAGCACATTGAAGGGAAGCATTCAATTTGCCTTTCTTATTATTCCCAGTGCTTAGCGTATGGTAAATACTTAAATGTTAATTGATTGATTATTATAAATGTTCTTTTAAAATATAAGTAATTCACTGTTACTTTGGAGAAACTTGGTGGATCTACTAAAAGAAAATGGAACACGGGGGAAAGGTGACTCCTTAATCAAATTCTTATCAAGCATCTACTCTATGCTAATATATCTTAATAGCTATGGAGTACATTAGCCTGCTTAATCAATCAATAAAGATTTATTAAACTCCTACTATATAGTATAAGCTTGGAACACAAGGACAAAAGTGACTTTGTCTCTGTGCTTGAGGAATTTACATTATTGTTGGGGATACAATGCATTCATAGATAGCTAAATATGGAATATATACAAAATAAATATATAGTGATGGGAGAGAGAACTAGCAGTGAAAAAATCAGGCTTCTTGAAAATTTCACTTGTACTTCTTTGCTTTTAAGGGAAATTCCTTAGTGGACAGAGTACTAAACCATAATTCAGAAGGCTTGAGTTTGAATACAACTTTAGACACTTAGTAAGTATATGATCCTGGGATACATTTATCTTCTCTCTACTGAAGAAAAGAAAAGAATATTTTATTATAAAGGCAACGAGGGGCTATGGAAGCTTTTCAGGCCAATTAGTGACATTGTCTGACCTGTGATTTAGAAACATCAATTTGGGAGCTATGTAGAAGATGTATTAGAGAAGAGAGATGGAGGAGCAGTTAAATAGGACAGTGAATAGAACACCAGCCCTGAAGTCTGGAGGACCTGAGTTTAAATCTGGTTTCAGACACTTAATACTTACTAACTGTGTGATCCTAGGCAAGACACTTAACCCCAACTGGAGAGAGGGGTGAAAGAGGGAGAAAGGGAAAGGGGAGAAGAAGAGAGGGAGAGAAGGAGGGAGGGAAAGAGGGAAAGAGGGAAAGAGGGGGAGAGGGAGAGGAAAAGAAGGAAAGGGAGGGAAAGGGAGAGTAAAGGAGGGAGGGAGAGAGAGAAGAAGGGAGAAAGGGAAAGATGGCATGTCAACTAATTATTAAAATAGTTTATTAGAAGTGATAAGGACCTGATCTATGGGTTAATACATTCAGGATTGTGTGAGTAGAGAGATGGGAGCTTCAAGTTTCATTCAAGACTTATTCAAGACATAAATTGATAAGATGAGAGTAAAGAGTCAAAGAACTCTTCTCAGAAGTTCTCAGAAACCATTTCTTCAACTAAAAAAGATGAGAGCAGCTAGGTGACACAGTGGATAGAGTGGGGACTAGACTCATTTTCCTGTGTTAAAATGTGGCCTCAGACACTTAACTAGCTGTGTCATCTCATTTGCCTCAGTTTTCTCATCTGTAAAATGAGCTGGAGAAAGAAATAGCAAACTACTCCAATATATTTACCAAGAAAACCCCAATTGGGTCAAAGAGTTGGATATGATTGAAATGACTGAAGAACACAAAAATAACCAGAACAAGTTATTGAAACAGTCCTAGCTCTTGAGTCAGAGGACTTTGGTCCAAATCCCATCTCTGGTGCACACTTATATGTGATCTTAGGTAAGTGATTTTATTGAAATGAAGTAAATAGACTTAATGGTCTCTGAAGTTCCTTCCAAGTCTCCATAATACTATAATCTATAACTTTTTATAATAATCCCAACAAATTGCCAGCTAGCCTTTCCTTGTCTGATTTATATGATACAATAAAAAGAGTACTCATTTTTTGGACAAGAAGATCAATGCTTTCTTATTGTTACTACCTATGTGTCTTTACAAAAGTTACTTACATTTTTGAGGGAGGGATTTGGACTAAATGGCCTCTGAAGTATCTTCCGAATCTAAGACTTATGACTTTCAATGATAAGGAAGCCAGTTCTGTCCATTCTACTTTTGGAGAGTTCTCATTTTAGGAAGCTTTTTCCTTTGTGTTTTTTGCAGCTTTTATGCAAAACTCAATTTTTCCCTCTCTGGGACCAAGAAGAACAAGACTATCTCTCTTCCACATGATAGCCTTCCAAATATGGGAAGTCAGTTATTATGGTTCTCCTAAATCTCCCTGGAATAACAGAGGTTCTTGAATGTTTTGCAGAGTTTAGAACCAGCAGATATTAGAATTTGAAGTAAAAGGCAATGGGGAGACATAGCATTTCTCACAATTCTAGGCATAATTTTTTTAAATTTCAATTTTACTCTTTCAGCCATGAAAACATATAAAGGAGATATAGGGTGCTTCTAGAATAGTAATAGGTGCCCCTAAGGGGACTTATATTGAGGTGGAAGAAAATCTCTTTCTTCTGATTATGGTTTCTTCCCCCAGATCTATTTTACAGAGTAGATCCATTTCCATGGATCAAAAAATATATGCATTAAAAAAAAAAGAAAAAATAAAGAAAAGAAAAATGGAGTACTTGAGTTTGAAAAAAGGTAATTTTTACTGATAAGAATAGAAAGCTCTTGTAACAATCCAAGAAAAATGCCACTTTGTTGGTGGCACAAAAGAAACATTCTGCAGGATATCCTCCCTAAAGTTAAGCAGAATAATACTAAACAATATTTTTGTGAATTGTTTTATTAGAGATAATTGATTTGTGTATTAAAACTCAATTCTATTTCATTTATTATTTGTTAAAACATTCGATTTGCAGATTCTAGTACATAACACTCTTCCATCTTTCTTCCCTCCCTTCTTATTTTTCTTCCTTCCTTCCTTCCTCCTTGTCCAACCCCCTCACTATCTCTGGACTGAGAGCTCCTTAAACTGGTACTGCTGCTAAGGCCTTAGGCCTTAGTTTTACCCTCTAGGAACAAGAAAAATAAAATAAAATTTTATAGTATATGACAATTTTTTATGTCTGTGGATCTTATCTTTTCCACTAGAAGTAACCCTAGTTACTTCAATCAATCCACAAATAACATGCATTTGAGATCCTTCACTATCCTGATCACTTTTCTCTGCCATTCTTCCTTTTCATCAATATTCCTCCTAAAATGCTAAATAAATCTACATATGTACATACAGACACGCACATGCATACATGTCTGTGTATAAGTGCCCAGATTTGAAGGTAGTTTTCCAGATATCATATGAATCAGAGTATAGTTTTCTTCATTGTGGACCTTATAGTTTTATTTATGTAATCTTCATTTATTTATGATCTTCAATTACATGTCAATTTTTGCCATTGTGATTCTAGATTGTTGAATGATACTGACTTTGAAATCCATTGAAGTCCCTCAGATCTTTTGCCTAGCTGCTACTTTCTCCCTAACCTACATCCTATGCTTCTTAGAAACACTAAGAAATAAGCAAACAACAATGACAATAAAACAAGACAAAACAAAACAAAAATCTGTTAACACCTAATTACTGGTTTCTTGCCTTTTTTTTTCTAAACACAAATCTTAAAATAATAAATAATAATATATAATGTTAAGTAACCTGATGGAGATTTTGAGGATTATCATATCATGGAATTCCTTGGAACTAAGATATTAT
Source organism: Antechinus flavipes (assembly GCF_016432865.1). NCBI lineage: Eukaryota > Metazoa > Chordata > Mammalia > Dasyuromorphia > Dasyuridae > Antechinus > Antechinus flavipes. Next base: position 123,395,737 of record NC_067400.1, on the reverse strand, counting down.
GTGAAAGAACATATTATTTTATATTAAAATTTTCCCTTAAGTGATCTCCAACAATTGTAGAAATCTGGTGATCAAGAATGTTTGAACTTGATATTCCAATATATTTTTGTAATTTTAATAAGGCAACATTCCCAGGAATTATTTTGATATAAATTGACTAGTGTGTTATTCCTATATAACTAATAAAATTTCTGATCCTTAGTTGAGTGTGCATGGCACATGATTTTGTTCAGAAAACCCATAGAGTATGAGGAATGTACCTTGTTAATGCTTATAGTAATGAGTTTCTGTTTTAGGCAACTCTCTATAATTAGATAATAGCCACAGGCTGTCAAAACTAAAATTAACCTAATAAAAGATACTTACTTAAAACCTTGCTTCCTCTGCCTTAATTTAAAGCTATATTTAAAGTTGGGAAATGTCTTTTTTTAGACAAGCACATTAAGGAGATAATTAAAATGTTTTGAGTTCAGCCTTTGAATATTTCACCCATTCAAGAGTTAGATCTTCTTTGTACCAGTAAACAATGTGAACAGATAATGCAGGATGAAAGAATATGAAGATAAATAGCAATTAGGGATAAAAATATAAGCGGTAACTGCAAGGCAATTCCTCCATTTAACATTCTTCATGAAATAAACAGGAAGAATTTCTTTGGAGAGAAAATTCATTAATTAAAAATTCACAATTTTATATAGACATGCATTTAGAAAAGATATAAAAAAGCTTGGCTATATGGATTTTTATTTTAATCAAATACCAGTTTCTCCCATAGTCCTATATTTGTATGTTATCTAGTGTGTTAATATGTTTTATTTTGTTTTGTTTTTTCTTTTTTGGTGAATGAGTGAATGAAAAATCATTCATTAAATTGGTACTATATAATAAGAAAAATGTTAAGTAATTGGGCATATAGATACAGAGATAAAGTTGTTTCCTGCCTTGAAATAGCTTATATTCTATCAAGGGAAATGACAACATAGTGGTAGCCAGGGAGGGGCACTTTTTGTCTAGAATTATGGAGCCATAGAAAAGGAGAATGACATTTTTGACACAGGAATAATAGTAAAGTTGACTTGATGGGATTATAATTCCAGAACCTGGATTGGAGTAGGGTCAGGAAAGGGAGCTGAAGAAAAGTGGTACAGCGCACCATGAAACTGAACTTGTTCAACACAAGAAGATTCTGGTCCTATACTCAATTTGGAGATGATATCAGTACTTCTTTCTAAAGGAAAAACTGGGGATGTGCAAAGATTTCTCTAATTCCAAAAGAAAAGACAACCTTTTCAACAGTGTCACTTCTCTCTTGATGACTTCACAGACTGTCTAGAGGATACAAATTATGGTAGATATGCCCAATCAGAATTAGCCCCAAGTAAGATGGATAATTCTCTTTAAATTTGCTACCTTTCAGATATACTTTGTGTGTGTGTGTGTGTGTGTGTGTGTGTGTGTGTGTGTGTGTGTGTGTGTTTTAAATTTTGGCAGGACATATGGTGAGATTTCAGAAATGACTGATTTAAAATCATATGACCACAATAAAACTAAAAATAAGAGGATACAAAAAATAAATAAATTTGCTATCTTTCACTGAACTCTAGTTACATGTCCTTGCCACAGTAGAACTAATTTCCCATAGGAAACAGTTGCTAAACATTGCTATGAAGAAAACAAACTTTCCATGGATCAAAAAATATACGCATTAAAAAAAAAAGAAAAAAGAAAGAAAAGAAAAATGGAGTACTGGAGTTTGAAAAAAAGGTAATTTTTACTGATAAATTTCATTTTTTAAACCTATATCAAGTCCAGGAGAATCTAAAAATTTGTAATTTTTCATCCAATGAGTCTGTCTGCAAGTCTTATCTCATTGAGGGAATGATAAATTTTGATAAAATACATTTCTCTACTAAGTAATACAATGGATAGAGATCTTTCTTCCAAGCAAGAAAGATTTGGATTCATGTCTCATCTTGAATACACACTGTTTTTATCTGATTGAAGGCAAATCCCAATCTCTCAGCACTCTAGACAATTTTCAAAGACTGTTGTTAAAATGTTAAAAGATGTTAAAATATGTCCCCTTATATTGGTAGAGAGTTTCCATGTCCAGGAATTCCTTATAGTAATGAAATCAGAAATCTAGAATTTATCTCCTATGCCGAGAAACAGAATTATCCAGAATTACAGAAACTCTCAAATGGAATTGGAATCCCATAACATAATCTTTCACAATGTGATTTTTTAACAAATATTAAGTAATTTATCTTAGATACAGAGATTAACATACTTTACAATCTTCAGAATTCATTTGATTTCAATCTCATGAAATGTATATATTTTATTTTACACACACACACACACACACACACACATTGATGAGGAAATGCCTTAATTAAAAAAAATTTTAAAAAATATATATATATTTGTATATAAATGTGTACATATAGAATTGTGTGTGGTGTATATGTGTGTGTGTGTGTGTGTGTGTGTGTGTGTGTGTAAAATTAAAACTAGCCCCAGGAAAGTGGATAACTTAATAGCAATGTAATCCTGTACCAATCACTTTGCTTCTCAGAAATCCTGTTTTCTTATCTTTTAATGAGCAAGGTGGAGAAAATCAAAGATCTCTTTCAAGCTGTACCTTTTTTGACCTTGGGCAAGTCTATTTTCCTAGGAACTCAGTTTTCTCATCTACAAAATGCAGAATGAGAACCAGATAATCTCTGAGGTTCCTTTGAAAGTAATGAATCAAAAAGTTTAGCAATATTGGCACAAGATGAATAGTATGGAGGCACTGAGATATGTACTGGTGGAGACAGTACCACATGAACAAGATCACAGATCCATATAAGAAGTGAGCATGTTATTTTGTCAGTCCAATTTACCCCTATGCCTTGACATATCCCAGAACACCCTCAGTGACTCAAAAATACCAGTCATAACTCTCAAAGAGCTATCTTAACAAGCTACAGTAAATCAAACAGAATCATTCAGTTATATCCATTTCTACTGCAGTCATCAGAGCATATTCTTTGTGCTACACAGTTTTACTACTGTTTTAATCCAGCTGTTTAATATTCCAGTGCTACAAATGTTTGAAAATTCTTAGCTATTTCTGACAAGTATTCTGCAACATTCAGTTGTTGCAGATTGATAAGGTCAACGCAAATGGCAATGTACTTTTATGTAAAACAGAAAGCTCTTGCAAAACTTATGTTAAAAAAAAAAAGAAACAGGAAACAGTTTAAAATTGAGTCAAGATTACTATAAAGTATTGCAGGGAATCAAGATGGCAGACTAAGGCAGGGAATGACTGGAATTTTCCTCAAATCCCCTTAATACAACATTGAAATAATGCCTCAGAATGAATTCTAAAGTGGCAGAATCAACAAAAGGATGGTATGAAACAATTTCCAGCCCAAGGCAGCTTAGAATTTTAGCAGGAAAGGTGTGTCTCACTAGGGTGAGAATGGCATAGGCTATGTCAACACAGACCAAAATCTCACAAGTCAGTAGCAGGTTTTGGGGAAGATTGAATCAGCAAGAGTGACTGAATCTGCAATATCAGCTTTCAGAGACTTCACCCCACAGAGTTTAAGAGAACAATTGCTCAGAAGAAGAATACAGAGAAACCTTTGCTGAAGTTAGGTGCCAGATTATGTTGCATTACCAATATATGTTTGGGGCTGAAACCCCGGATTAGGGAAAAATGGTGATTACCAATATATGGTTGGATTAGGGAAAAGTAGTATTAACACACTAGAAGTATGGCAGCAAGGGTAGAGGGACCCAAGTCACACTTTCAGGTCAGAGAAGAATTCTTATGGTCACTCATATATCAGGGCATAGGCCAGGAGAATAGTGACCATACCTTTCCTCACATTATACCATCTTGGAAAAATTAAACACAAACTCTCAGAACTAGCACTAAAAGCAGCTACACACACACACACACACACACACACAATCTGAAGTTTGAGACAAGGCTCTTTCTACTTTGGGAGCATAGACCAACTTTAAGATAAACTTAAAAGAACTAGATTTTAAAAGTGAACAAAATAATACCAACAATAAAAATTTCTTGATTATAAACAAAGGAAGGCAGGCAAAAATACTAACGCAGAAGGAAACAAAGTAAAAGTAAGACAAAGTATATCCAAAGCCTAAAAGAAAACTATAAATTGATCTCAGACTCAAAAAGGAGCTCAGAATTAATTATTATGATTATTTTGGCAGGGTAATTGGGGTTAAATGACTTGTCCAGAGTTATACAGCTAGTAAGAGTTATATGTCTGAGGCTGGATTTGTACTCAGCTTCTGAATCCAGGGCCAATATTCTGTCCACTGAGAAAAATATTTATAGCAGCTCTTTTTATAGTGGCAAAGAATTAGAAAGTGAAGGGATGCCCCTCAATTGGGGAATGGCTGAACAAGTTGTAGCATATGATTGTGATGAAACAATATTGTTTTATAAGAGATGATGAACAAGATGTTTTCAGACAAAACCTGGAAAGATTTATACAAATTGATGCAAAGTAAAAGAACAGAATCAGGGGAACATTGTAGACAGTAACAACAGTATTCTATGATTATCAGCTGTGAACTGTGATCAACTTAGCTATTCTCAGAAATAGAATGATTGAAGACAATTCTAAAGGACTTATGTGAAAAATGGTATCTACCTCCCGAGAAAGAAATGATAGAATCTGGATGCAGATAGAAGCATATAATTTTTTCACTTTTTTCCCCTAGTTTTGTGTCTCCCCTGCCTTTGTGGGTGTGTCTTCTTTCACAACATGACTAATATGGAACTATGCTTTGCATGATTGCACATATATAATGTATATCAATTTTTTTACTGTCTCAAAGGAAGGGAAGAGAGAAAAAAGGATAGAGAGAAAATTTAGAATTATTTTTAAAAAAATTTATGTTGAAAATCAACTTTACACGTAATTAGGAGGAAATAAGACAACATTTGTGAAAAAGGGCAGCTCAAATTCCTTCTTTTCTAAATTTTCTAATATGGTTATTTTTCAACTTAAAGTTCTCTCAAGCTTTCAATTCAAAATACAATGTGATATATGACAAATGATAGAACTCAACTGTTTGGTTGATATTTAGAAGAATCATTCTTCAGAATGATCATGAATCTTTAAAATCACAAATAAAGGTCAATTCTGATAATGAATTTCATGTAGATGAATACCATAAATTTTAGAACACTGTAGTTATTTTTCAAGGGAAAAATATGGAAGAGCAATCAAATTAATAAAGAAAGAGTCCACGGACATCTAGGTGGTACAGTGGCTAGAACAGCAGCCCTGGAGTAAGGAGGACATGAGTTCAAATATGATTTCAAATATTTACTAGTTGTGATCCTGGACAAAGTTACTTAATGTCAATTACTTTCAAAAAACTAAAATAACAACAATGAAACAAAAAAAATATAAAGAGTTCAGAATGAGGAATTAGTAAAATTAGCTAGTAAAAAAAAACCTTAAATATTCAAAAAAGAGACTTTGAAAAATATCACTTAAAATTAATGAAACCTGAAATCACAAAATTTTAGAGCTTAAAGGGATTTTAGCAGTTATTTAGTCAAACTCAAAAGAATTTCTATCATAACAAATTCAATTACTATCTAGATTCTGCTGGAACACTTTTAAATAGAGGGAAACAACTGCTTTTCAAGATGGCTTATTTCACTTTTGTATATCTCTAAATGATAGGAAGCTTTTATTGATATCAGATTGTAATTTGTCTCATTTTGATTTCTGCCCATTGCTCCTACTTCTGTGCTGAAGAGCTAAACTAAGCAAATGAAATGTCTTTTCCAAATGCTGTCATTGTAGGAAGCCCCCTAGGCTGATATATCTCAGGTGTCTTATCCTGGAACGTTTCTCTATCTTACTCCTTTCTCCCATTGAGTTACTCTTGGGACCTTCATTTTAGAGAGTGGCCCAAGTCACAATTCTTTCATTCCACTCCCAGCTCTGCTTTTGATTTGGACACTCGCCCCAAGTCTGCACTAAACCCTACTTTTCAGATCCTTTTTGGAAAGACATTTGGAAATGTCTTGCTCCATTAAAATGTAAACTCTTGAAGCATTTCCCTTATTTTTACTTGTATTTATCAACAGTGCTTGGCACATAGTAAGCATTTAGTAAATGGTTGTTGTCTGTCTACCTTTCTAGTTGACTTCCTCTGGACATCTTCCAGCTTATCAATGTCTTTCCTAAAATCTGTTGTCCAAAACTAAACACAAAACTCTAGATGTGATTTGATCCAGGCAGAGTACAAAATAGCTACGTCTTCTAATTCCCATAAACTATGTCTCTTAATTTAGTCCAATATGGTATTACATTTTATCTGATATATAATATTATTAACTGAGGTTGAGCTTCTAGTTCATTTTATTCCCAAGATTTTTTAAAATAAGCTTTCTTTATAATTTTGTTTCTTCTGTTTTATACTTTTAAAGCTGATTTTTTTGAATCTTACTATTAGAATGTACCTTAAAGCTTAATCTTTTTGCATACTGACACACAGTCTACTTTTTATCTAAGTGATTGATAACAATATTAAATATTCAGAGAAGCACAGTCCCTAAAGCATACCACTACCAAGTTGAACTATTAATGATTGCTTTAAATAGAGCCATTCAATCAGATTAAAATCCATCTAATTGTATTATCCAGTCTTCTTTCATTTTTTCCACAATAACTGTGTCACTTTTTTGTCACTTTGATAAAGATGTATATAACCTATATTTACAGCATTTTCCTGATCAATTAATTGTCAAAACTGGAAATAAAGTTAAGTTGATATGAGCTGTTCTTGATGAAGCTCTTTATGATCATTGTTTACTTTTCTAGACATTCACTAAGCATCTCTTTAATAATACATTTTCAAATTTTTGCCAAGAATTAAAGTCAAGTTTGCTTTCCTACTAGAAAGACTATTTCACTTCCTTTTGTTGAAATCTAGACAATACTGCCATACTTTTCCTCCATGACTTTTCAGATACTGACTGATTTCACATTAGTTCAGATCTGCCAGGTCTTTAAATACCTAAGAATGTAAGGAATTCAAATCAAATGACTTGAATTCATTAAGGACGACCAAAAAAAAAAAAAAAAAAAAAAAAAAGCTTGCTTTTAATCTCATTATTTATATTGGAGGTCACCTGCTATTAACCATTTTTTTTTTTTATTTCTCCTTCTGGCTTCACAAGTTCTTCTTCTTTGCAGGGAAAACAGATCAAAATTAGAATTGAACTGCTCTGCTTTTTTTTCTGTTGTCAGCTATCACCATTTCATTCATCCCAACAGTGATCCTATATTAAATTTTATCCTTTCTCCTAAAAAAGCTTTTAAATCCCCCCCGCCCTGATTCTTTTTGTTATCCTTAGCTATCTTCCCTAGACTCAGGTCATTCTGAACTTTACTTGTATTAGTGGGCATTTTGGGCATAATTTTTATAGCATATATTTCTCTCTTATTCAAATTCCATTTCTGTATGAGCCATTTTTAAAATGTAAGTTGATTATTATGTTCTCTGTGCATCCACAAATACCTCTTTAAATATGTTTTCCTTCTTATCAGATCAATTTTCCTTTGTGTCTTCAGAATTTTATTATTGGGACTTTGAACTCCTGGCTGAATCTGTTGATTTCTTCTGTAGAATCTTAGCCTATAGTACTACTCATTTTCTGAATCCTTTAAAATCTGATCTCCTAGATTCTAGGGTGCATTGTTAGTTATAGGATGCAGGGCAAATCACTTAACTCTGGGTGAGTCATTCCCCAGTTGATAAATGGTCAAAGGTTGTGAACATGTAGTATTTTTTTTGAAGAAATCAAACTTAAATATAATTATATGAAAAAGTACTCTAAAGCACTATTTATTAGAGAAATGCAAATTAAAACAACTTTGAGATAACATCTTGAACTATAAGATTGGCTAAAATGGTTGAAGAGGAAAATGGCAAGTGTTGGAAAAGATATGGAAAAATTGGGACACAAATACATTGTTGGTGGAATTATGAATTGTCTGTTTTAAAGAACAATCTGGAATTATACCCCAATAGATAAAAAATTGTAAGCCTTTTGACCCAACAACACCACAATTTAGGTTTGTTTCCTCAGAGAAAAAGGAAAAGAATCTAAATATTCTAAAATATAGTACCTTTCTTTGTAGTAGCAATGAAGTAGAAATTGAGGGGATGTCTATTAATTGAGAAATGACTGAACAAATTGTAGGACGTGATTGTGATAGAATACTCCTCTGCTGTAAGAAATGATGAGCAAGCTAACTTTAGAAAAACATGAAAGACTTGAATGAAATAATGAAAAGTGAAATGTTCTGAGTCAAAAAATAACAATAGTTGTTTGAAGAATAACACACGGTATTTGAAGAATAACTGTGAATGACTAGGTTATTTGGAGTATTACAAATAGTCAAATAAACTACCAAAAAAACTTATTAAGAAAGATGTTATTCACTTAAAGAAAAAGAACTGATAAATGAAAGTAGTTTGCATAGTATAATTTTATATATACATGCATGCAGCTGTGTGTGTGTGTGTGTGTGTGTGTGTGCATGTGCACATAAAATTGTGGCTTTCTCTAATATGGGGTGAGGAGGAAAGGAGTAGACAAAATGCCACATTTTTTTTTTTAAGATGGAATAGACTGGTCATGTTATCTGGTTATCCTAGTTCAAATCAGCTAATTATAACCAGAGCTTTTTTAGCCGCAAAGAATTGGATTAAAAAATATTTGTACTTATCCAAAGGTCTCTGTTCTTGCCAAATAATTTTAATTTTGTTTTCTCTGGTCTGCTGAAGTTACTACAGTGTGAATTGAACTTTGCTATTCTCTAAAGATATTACCTACTCTGAAGTTTCCACAATTTTCTTTTTTAACAAATGGAAGATAACCCCAGAGGATCTTGACCTGAAATATAACTTATCCTAATGGACACTGAACCACATTTTTCTTGTAATTTTTTTTTGAAAGCATGTCATATTTTGAGATAATAATATGCCTTTGAAAAAGATCTAGAAGAAAAAAGTTTCCATAAATTTTGAGTTATGTTTTATCATAGTGACTTTTATGGAGAAGATATTTGTTCAAAGAACTAATCTGACGCACTTTAGTATCAAGCAATGACCTTTAGTTATGACCATCTAGATTATTTTGCCTGATATTAAGCAGTCTTACATGTACAGGGACATGTGGCAGAGAAACTGCTGGATTTGAAATCAGGAACACTCCTATCTCTGACACTTGCAGGCTCAATAGACACAGATAAACCATTTAACCAAAGCTTCAGTTCCCTTATTTATAAAATTGTGACAAAAATACTTATCTCAAGAATTATTGTGACTCAAATGACAAAATGTGTTAAGACCTTTGCAAAATTTAAAGTACCATATAAATGTTAATTATTATCTTCACTGATATTTGACATACTATAGCAATCTGAATAACCTAGATGACTTCTTTAAAAGTCTGATAAAATTAAAATGACATTTTAATCCAATAATTTTAAAATTATTGTGTATACTGTCACATCTGTGTATATTACACTATCTTGCTAAATTGATAGATGTTAATTCCCATTACTTAGTGACCAGAACATTAAAATGATTTATAACTACCTCTGTTTAGCTCTGGAAAGACGTGATTAGTCACATCTGCCTTTTCAGCAGGATCATGAAAAGTATCATAAAATGTATATGAATGACAGTAATATGAATGAAAAGGGACCATCAAAGACCACCTATTGTTCAATAATGTTATACGATGAACTTATTTTTGAGGCTTTTTGAAAAGGCTTGAGAATAGAAAATTCACTTTTCTTTATTTGTGGGCTTGAAGAATCTAATAATGGTAGCTAGTGATATAATGATCATATATACCATTGTACATCATTAGAAAGAGAATCCCCATTTTATCTTTAGAGATACTGAAAGTTCTAATATTAGCCTTTAAATACAGAAACAATGTTAGTGTCAAAGAAGAAAGAGAAAGTAGTATTGAACTACTTGGTAATGTCAGCTAGGAAAATTTTCATGATGTCAGATTTTAAGCAATTTTTCAAAGGTCACAAATGTTAGAATTGGTTGTTGTCCACCCACACACACTTTCCTTTCCAGTCAGGTATACCTATTTCCTTCTACCTACTCAGTCTGGGATGAATTGGCTCCAATTTCCATAGCAACCACATAAAAGTTCTGAATCTGAGAAATCTCTTTGGCTCAGTGTCAAGCCCTTCCTTCAGTAGAAACTCTGTGCATATTGCCATTTCCCTTGAGTCCTAACTCCTGTTGCCCAGATTTTTTTGCCTGAGTTTGTACCTTTTGTCTCCCTATCCCTTTTTTCTAGGTTCTCAATTTATTGACTCAATAAATATGATTGAGTATTTGTTACCAACAAAGAACTATGTTAGGCTCTTTGGAAAAGACCAAATGTATAAAATTGATCCCTATGCTTTAGAAACTAAAAATTTAACTATAAAACAAATGAAAAAGCAATAAGCTTTATATGAGCAGTACAGGAATAACTATTGTAGGAAAACAGAGGAGTTAATATTATATGTCAACTTAAATGTTTTGTTACAGTAGTCAACTTATGTGTTTTGCCCTCAGAGAAATCTCCATGGACTATTTCAAATATAACTTGTTATTTGGATTGAAGGGTTAGGGTTAAAGGATAGGTAGATTTCAGTAGACAGAGATAGAAGCATGGACTATGTCTGCTGGGTGATGTTAACAGATTTTAAAATATAAACTAGGGCTAAAAACTAAGTATTTCAATAAGACTTTTTCCTCATCAGAGGAGAGAATGATTGCTCAAAACTCTGTTCCTATATGGAAGTCAGAGTTGGCAAGAGCTTATGAAAAGAACATTTCTTCTGGTTTTGACTGGTTCCAGGGTTTCTTTAGTGAGAGGTCCATGGAGGAAGAGAAAGATTTCCAAAGGAATTAAAGAAGCTGGTATTTCAAATATATCCTTATTTCCAGATTGCAGGGAATTGTAGACAGAGGGTTGTTGCTTGGTGGAACTGAAATATATATCTCTAAGTGGATGACCTCATTGATTCCATGTATTGTCTCATATGTGTGAATCCATGTGCTTTCTACTTCAGTTTGCTATTTGAAAAAGTTGATTTATTCAATGTGTGTTTTACACAATGTGTGTATTAAACAATAGCTAACATTTGTTGATAATAGTCACATCTTTGAATTTTTATTAAGAGATTGATTGAGACATATTGGAATTCAAAAATATTTAGCCTAAACTAGCACTATTTAGGGGAACAAATAGATAAAATTCTAGTCTGGGGAATTGGAATTGGCCAACCTTGTGATTCCAATCTTCTTTTCTCCTACAGGCAGGAACCAAAATTTTCCTTTATAAAGGGATAAAGAAGACAGAGTTGTCTATTCTCACTTCCTTGTGAGCTACATTTAAACAGACCCACATAGACATACAACTAACCTTTTGACCTTGTTTTTTTACTCCAAGGTCACCTAGTCTTCTGTCCTGGATCCATAATTTTTCTAATTCTAGGCTTCTAATTTAAGTTTCTAATTTCTGATAGAATCTGGTTCCTATTTTCTAGAGCAATCTCTGTCTCCTAGATTCCAGATGATTTAGTCTACCCTGACTTTTAAAACTTTTCTAGCCCATCAAACACTGATTTAGTTCTCTTTAACTCTTGCCTTAACTCCATGACTTTACTTTTATTAGCATCCTGGCTCTGAAAACAGGTCCCTTACCTTTCTCTCTTCCTGGAAATGAATAAAACATTTAAGTTGTATGTCAGTCACTGAGGGAAGAAGAAAGGAAGGAAGGAAGGAAAAAAGGAAGGAAAGAAAGAAGAAAAATCTCTGACATACAGTATTTGATTTCAGACTGCTTTATTTCTAAGAAGTTTATTAAATACTATTGTTAAAATGAATAAGTCCAAGCTAGATATACTATATATGATCAAAAGATGATAAAATTATTTGAGATGGTGAGGAGTCTAGTCATGAAACATTATCAGAGTGAAGAGCTCCCAATTCTATCAGAATGAGGAAACTGACACTCCTTCCCTTATTGTTATAGATCAGTAATTAAATACATTAATGCATTGCATGAGAACATTGAGAGACTGATTTTTTCAGGGTCACACATCCAATTCTTCATAAATCCACCACTAGTCTTATTACTATTATATCACATCATCTCTCAACATTGCTATCTATTATTAGGGCAATAACATTTGGAATAAGTTGGGAATGAGAACACTTAAAACTATATTTTTTAAATATTATGTTCTGTTAGTGACCAAATGTAAATGTTAGTGACCAAGGTAATTATGTTTTATTAGTCACCCAAAATTCCTGAAGCTAAGGCGGCTTTTAATTTAGTGAACTCCAAGGAAATCTAGTCAATTAAGGCGAGAAAAATCACTCAAAACAATTGTTTGGCATTAAAGAGAAAGAACCACTAAACCAATTAGAAGCTTTATTTTTCAATCATTATCTAAATGACTTACCAGGTTGCTCACATATATACTGAATACTCATACTCTATCTACTAATTAGTCAGCCTCATTCTTTCACATTTTGTATTAGGGAAAAATGTACTTTTTTGTCTTAGTCTTCCTCTTAAAATGATATCCAGAGGGATTATCAATGACCACAAAATAAGTATCACGTTAAAGAGAATCTGTTTCACTCTGTTCAAGAGTGTTTTCCTTATTGCTGTATTTAGGTGATCTCATGTCTTGAATAAAATAATTTTTCAAGAAAATACAAAAACAGACTAATTTTGAGTGGCTAAGTCACAGCTTAAGAATAAATTATACATGTAAAGGGGATGGATTAATTTCTTCAGATCTCTGAGATACCAGTTCCCTTAGAATTAATGCTTATCCATTGCCCTTAGGGGACAACAGAGACAATAGTTTCAATAATTTAAAATATACTTAAATATTTACAAAAGTGCAAAAAGACCCCCTGTTCTGAGTATGCTTTTGTTTTTGCCATGATTGCTGCAAAGTGGTATGAAAGCAAACAGAGGGATCCTTAGAATCATATAATTTTAGACTATTAGTATAATTTAGCTCTTGATATTCTAAATGTGAAATCCTTATGAAGTGACTATTGAGTATTATGGATCTCAGTATGAAAACAATAATTCACATGTATATGATACTTTGTTATTATACAAAGTTCTTTTCTTATAATAACATTATTAAATAGATGGCATAGGTATTATGAGTCACAGAGTCACAGAGATTTTTCCAAGTGGACATATGCCAGAGGAACTGAGTCATATTAATTTTGACATTTTTGCTACAAATGAAACCAGAAGACAAAAGGAAATTTTAGTTAAATAAAAAAAAAATAGTTCATGAATTCTCCTGGGAAAGACAAATAAAACAGTTGCTATCATTGGTTTTGTTGTATAACCAAAGACAACAAGAAACATAATTACATGGGATATTTGGTCTTCTCATTGCTCATGAGAAATTTGGCACCATAAAAATAATTGTATCTCTAACTATCTTTTGAACAACTCAAACTAGATATCTCAAAGAATCTTAAACTCAATATGTCCAAAATTGTACTCATTATCTTTTCCCCAAAACCTTATACTCTTCTTAAATTCCTGATTATTTTAAGGATTCCACCATCCTCCTAGTCACCCAAACAATGACCTAGATGCCATTCTTTCCTCTTCATTTTCTCTTATCCCCCAATTTATCTAATCACTTGTCAGGTCCTGTCATTTCTATCTTCATAGCATTTCTTCTATATGTCCTCCTTCCCTCTGACATTACCAACACTCAGCAATAGGTCCTCATTATCTCACACCTAGACTATTTCAATAAGCTGCTGCTTGGTTTCCCTGTCTTGAGGATTTCCTCACTCCAGTCTGTCCCCTATTCTTCTATCAAATTGATCCTTCTAAAGTACATGACTGACCAAGTTGCCTCTTCTACTCAATAAATGCAAAATGCTCACAAGTTCCCCATTACTTCCAGTATCAAATATAATTTTTTTTTGGTTTGGTTTTGCATGACCTGTCTCTTTCCTGCCTCTGCAGTCTTATATCTTGCTCCCCTCTGCATACAGTGCCATCTAGTACCACTGGCCTCCCTATCGATCCTTGCACATAACACTCCATCTTCCAACTAAGAATGTTTTCACTGATTGTCTCTCATGCACAGATTTTCTTCCTCCATATTTCAGCCTTCTAGTTTTCTTGGTTTCTTTCACATCTTAGTTAAAGTTCTATCTTCTTCAAGATGCCTTTTTGAGTCCTCTTTAATCTCTGTGCCTTCCAGCTGATACTACTCCCAATTTATCCTGTATATATCTTGTTTGTAGTTGCTGGCATATTGTCTCTCTCGTTAGATTATGAGTTTCTGGAGTGAAGGGACTGATTTTTTTTTTTTGCTCTTTTTTGTACAAATAGTACTTAGTATAATTCTTGGAAAATCATAGGCATTTAATAAATTAATTGTTATTTGACTGACTTCACAGGACAAAGAAGAGAAATTCTATGAAAATTTTGATAGTCTAGAAATTAAATTAACACATATTTTGATACATCAACTTTGATCTAAAGATACATATAGGTGAGGATAGCAAATAATCATGTTGAAAAAAACTCAGGACTAAGGAATGGAAATACAGAAAACTTATGGCTACATGTCAAGAATACTTTCTTCTAGGAAAAGATGAGTAGGAGGTACTGGATATGATTTAAAAAACAAATAACTTCAAAAAATGAAATATATTACATTTAATCAGCCACCAAAAACTTCACTATTGATGTAGTAATCATAGCTCAATAAGTTTCGTTTGTAAAGTCCTTTGTTAGAGGAAAGAAAAATTAATATGAAATTAGAGAAAAATCACACAATTATATGGTGTACAATAAAAATGGCTCCAAACTGACATATATAAGTATATTATTGATACTGAATAATGGAAATGGATAAAGCAAAGAACATTGACACTGATTATAACCATTTCATTTAAAAGTTATGAAGAGACCAAAAGAATCTACTAGGAAATTATTTCTTTGCCAAAAAGTTATGATAGTTAGAAGCAATATTGTTTAAGAATATCAGTATACTCGGCAACAGCAATATTATACAATGATCAATTCTGATGTACGTAGCTCTCTTTAACAATGAGATGATTCAGGTCCAATGGCCTTATAATCAAAAGAGCCATCTAGACCCAGAGAGAGGCTGGGTGAACTGTGGGAACAGAGTGTGGTTTATAACAACAAACATTCTCACTCTTTTTGTTGTTGTTTGCTTCTATTTTATTTTCTTCATCATTTTCTTTTGTGGCTTGATTTGATTTTTCCTGTACAGCAAGATAATTGTATAACTATGTATGCATATATTGGATTTAACATGTATTTTAATCTGTTTGACATATATTGGGTTACTTGCCAACTAGGGGAGAGGATGAAGGGGGTGGGGAAACTGGAACACAACGTTTTACAAGGACTAATGTTGCAGAATTAGCTATGCATATGTTTTGAAAAATAAAAAGCTTTAATAATAAAAAAGAATATTAGTGTACTGTAAAATCTCAGAGTGAATCATGGTAAAAGATTGTGAATTTGTATAATCTTCATATAAAAAATGAGTGATAAGGCTAGTAATCCTTTATCCTGAAGCTTCCCTCCAGTCCTGATGCTCACAGATTGGAAGTACCCTTCACCATTAAAACCTCTCCCTGTGGCTCCTCTCAGAACCTCCATTTAAGAAAAACATGCATGCCAATTATGAATCATTGCTCTCCTGACTACAATCCAGACATTATCTTCTGCCTTTCTTTTATCTTTCTTTTATATATTGTCTTCCACCATTAGAATGTAAGGTCTTTGAGGGCAGGATTCTCTTTTCTTTTCCTTACATTTGTATTCCCAGTGTTTAGTACAGTACTTGACACATAGTCATAGTAAGCATTTAATAACTGCTAGCTGATTGCCTTATAACATGAATTGCTCCTGGATTTCAAACAGAGGAGAATTATCAAGAGAATATCAGGAGAATTTAAGGAAATCCCTAATGTCTTAAATGAGATTCTTACAGTAAATTGATGATGAAGGCATGGAGAAAAATTTCACAGGGTGAGTAGGTATGAATTGTTGTGTTTTAGTGAAAGGTGATGTCAAAAATCCACTGATATATTAAAACATGCTTATGCCTCCCAACTCCCACATAAAACAGTGTGACAACTTCATATGAAATAGCAGTTCACATTTATATGGTGCATTGAGTTTGACAATGTTCTTTCTTCACACCAACTTTATGAGGTAGGCAGTGCAAATATTTTTGATTGGATTGTTCAGTCATATCTGATTCTTCATGACCCCATTTTGGGGTTCTCTTTTTTCTTTTTTAAAATTAATTTATTTTAATATACATTGCTTTATGAATCACATTGGGGGGAAAGGGAAAAACCATGGGAGAGAAAACAAACAAAAGAAATGAACATAGCATGTGTTGACTTGCATTTAATCTCCATAGTTCCTTTTCTGGATGCAGATGGCATTTTCTGTCCAAAATCTATTGTGATTGCTTTGGACATTCTGGGGTTTTCTAAGCAAAGATATTGAAGTGGCCCTCCATTTCCTTATTCTCATTTTACAGATCAGGAAACTGAGCTAACCAGGGTTAAAAGACTTGCCCAGGGCCACCTAGCTAATGTCAGAATCTAAATTTAAAATCAATCTTCCTAATTCCAGACTTGGAACTCTCTAAATACTGTGCTCCATAGCAGTCCCTGAAAATATGTTTCTTTTTTAATTTTACAGATGAAAAATTAATATACAGAAAATTTTAGTGAATGATCCATAGACACAGAGCTTTTAAATTTAAGAGTTCCAACGTAATCCCAGGTCTTCTAATACCAAATCTACTACTCTTCCCACATTATCAATTGTTCAAAAATGGCCACTGGGTACTAGTTGTATATATATGCGTATATATACATATATATATATATATTATGTGTGTGTGTGTGTGTGTGTGTGTGTGAATGACACTTCTTATGTATATTTACTAATGTGTTCTTCAGGTATTAAAAGATTAAAAAAAAACATATTTTCCTCTCAAAGAGATAATAAAAGTCTTCCAAGAATGGAGAATTAAAGGAGAAGAAGGGCAAAGCATTATTTAGATCAAACTTTTAATTTTATGTGACCTCAAAGAAATCTCAGAGATGAAGTAACTTACTTGAGATCACACAGAGAGGAAAGAAAAGAACAAGGATTCTTCCTCAAGCCTTCTAACTTCAGATCCACTGCTTCTTTTGTGGCCATTTTAAACTAACATGAAAAGTTTAAGGGTGATGTGATAATGTTATAGAGAAGCAAATTTCATGGGGTTTATGAGAACCCATAGAGCTAGCTAGCACAAGAGCAAGTGATCATCTAAAAGATTGGGACACAGGGTAAGTTAGAGAAATGGAACTATTGACATTCCTAACTCTGAGTGTTTAACCAAGATAATGGATAATGAGATAATTTAAACAAATTATCCCAGAGCATTTGGTCAACCCTATTTCTTTTTTCCCTGAAAGGAGAGGGGGAGGGGGTACACTATTTTGGGGGAAGAGGGAACCTACCAAATGTCCTTTTATTGTAAAACTTGAAGGGATTCCATCATGCCAGTTTCAGAACAACAAGATGTTTTAGTGTGTTGATAATAGAACCAGTTAGCAAGTTTTGTTATCAACAGCAGACAAAAATATTTATCCTTTATTGGCTGAATAGAGAGGTGGAAGAAAAGGAATGGAAGAATAAAGCTTAGGGTCCAAGTCCTGTACAGTCTGGATTATGGATAGAATTTTGAAAGCATGGCAATTCTCATATTTTTCAAAAAACATTTCTATTTCAAACAATCTGAGCTCTGAAAACAGAAAAGGAGAAAAACTCCAAATTAAGCTTGATTATAAGTTTAAATTTTATTTAATTTAAATTTAAGTATTTAAGTTTGATTTGATTATCTTAAAGTACAGTGCAAAATATGGCATTCTTCATCTCAGTCTACCCCATCAATGGTTTCAGATAACCAATTCATTCCCAATAACTAAGATTCTTCTACATGAGATGACAAAGCAAATATCTATGCATTCCAAGGGAGGATACACTTAAAGGTCCCACACAAAGACTCAGCATCTTGTAAGTTTACCATTAGTCAGGAAATTCCCTAATTAATAGCCAGAATCCTCTACTGGACAAATTAAGTACTTATAGAATGTTTCCTAAAGTCAAAATTTCTAATGTCTTTGCTATGACTGATACATGCTTTTTCTGTTTTCCTGTGGCTCACTTTAAAGTAGCTTGGAGGTTGATTCTGCCTTAGATCTGTCCCTACTAGGGATCCATTACCCAGCTAAAAGGACTTTCCCTGTACCTCTTCTGTGGTTGGAAAGCAAAATGATATAGTAGGAAGAAATCTCACTCTAGAGGATGAAACTAGTTTCAAATCTGTTTCAGATGTTTATCATGTGCTCAGCTCTGGACATGTTTCTTAACATCCCCATGCCTCAATTTCTTCATCTATAGAATTAGGATGCTAAAAGATATCTAGGTGACTCAGTAAATAGAGCTCTGGCTCTGGAGTGAGGAGGACTTGAGTTCAAATGTGACCTTAGACACTTATTAGTTGTATGTCCCTGGACAAGCCACTCAACACTAAATTTTCTCCTTCCCCCCCAAAACAATAATAGAACACCAGGGTGGGACTTGCAGGTTTCTGGAGTCCCTACTAGTTCTATATTTAGGATCTTCCTATTATGTAATTTAAGAAGCATTGCAATGTGGCAAGTGAGGTAGGAAGGTGGGATTCTAATTTCTCTTTGTATTAGAAGGTTTGTGACCTGGGCTATGAATAAAGTGAGAGTTTCCATGAAAAGGGGAAAGGAAACTCGGCTACTAATCACATTTTTTTTGTTTTGTTTTGTTTTGGAAAGTAGACTGCCTTTATTCTAGTGACTGAAATCACCCCAATCCCAGCACACCATTCACAAACTATTTATTGCCTCATCTTCTTCCTCTGAGGATTGGAAAAAGAAAACATTTAACTTTTTGAACTCTGGTCCTGACAACTATCTCTTGCAGTTAATTTAAAGGTCAATGTGTTTTTTGGATGATATGCAAGTGAATGTGTCCTTCTCATGGATGCAAAAGCATTTTTATGAAAATGTGCATACATATCAATATAACATAATAATATAATATTTACATAAAAATAACACTGCACAATGACAGAGCAATTAAAACATTATCTTATTGGAGCTTTACAATGATTCTATACTGAAGGCCTATAAAACTACACACATTTTGTAGATGAGGAAACTGAGGCTCAGAAAAGACAAATGGCAGAAGCTCTACTCTGGGATCATAGGTGTAAAGATGGAAGGAATCTTTAGAAGTCATCAAATTCAACTACCTGATATGACAAAGGAGGAAACTGAAATTACTACAACCATCACATAGAAAAATATAAACTAGCCCCCAGGTCTTTTGACTTCAAGTTCTTTTTTTTTTTTTTTTTCATTTTACAATGCTTCTTTGCATACCAACATATTTTTATTTTATTTTTTGGAGGCAATGAAAGTTAAGGGACTTGCTTAGGGTCACACAGCTGGTAAATGTCTTAGACTGTATTTGAACTCAGGTCCTACTGATCCAAGCCTGGTACACTATTCACTATCCACTACCCCACCTAACCATTCCATATATAACACTTTAAATGCAGATATGTATTTTTCTGTTAGTCATAATAAACTGATATAATTTGACACTAATACTATTTTAATTATTATTTTAAGCACAAGTTACTGCTTTCAAATGGTCATAGGACCTTTAAAAGAAACTTAAACTTGAATATGAAAGGTTATGTTTTAATTCCTTTATAATTTGAATAACTTACAGAGTTTAAATAATTGACTTGAAAGAGGTTATCTCATCTTTCAAAAGTTCTAGGTTCCTAGATTCCAGAGGTTAGCTCACTGTGCTAAACATTTGGAGATGGAAAAAATACATTTTCCCAAAAAGGGAATAAATCTATCTTAGGAAAAGCAGCTGGGGGAGAGAGATTAGCTATGGAATGAGCATGGATAAATTCATATATATTAGTGGAATAATAAACTGGTGGATTAAAACTGACAAACAAAGTGTTATCAGCTTTGTCTACATATGTTGAATGGAGGAGGGGAAAAAATTGGACAATTTTAAAACCATAGAAGTGATCAGATAATGGAAGAGACTTCAGAGGGTAACTTGTCCAAAGCTCTCACTTTAAAGACAAACTGACACCCAAATACACACAGTAACAACCAAAGTGATAGTGAATTAGGTCTTGTTTCCAAGTTCTCTATTCTTTTTGCTACTAGCAGTATCTAGGTTACTTGACTTTATGATGTAAATGATTATGTCACATCTCTACTAAATCCTTTTATAATCAATCACCATATAAATAAATATAATTCCAATTTCCCCCATCCCTACCCTCAAGTAGTGCAGTGGATAAAGCACTGGGCTTAAAAATCAGGAAAACTTCTCTTCATGAGTTCAAATACAGCCTCAGACACTTATTAGCTGAGGGACTTTGGGAAAGGTACTTAACTTTGTTTACTTCCATTTCCTCATCTAAAATGAGCTGGAGAAAAAAATGCTCCCGTATCTCTAGGCCCATAAAACCCCAAGACTGAAACAACTTAGCAACAACAAAGCCCCAATAAAATCTGACTGTGGCAATAATTTGTAGTGTGTGTGTATGTGTCATATAACACACATGTGTAATTATATATACACATATGTATGTGTTTATATGTATGATCATGTGTGTAAGTATGTGAGTTTGTATGTGTATGTCTGTGAGCCTGCATGGTGTTTTAGATGGTGATTTGTTGTTATATGGGAGCCACCTGCCAGTGGCTGCTGGAGGTTTAACTCAGACCTGTAGAATGGATCTCTTCCTGTGAGAGGATGATGATGATATAAGGAGAGTGAGAGGCAGTTGCTGTTCTCTGACCTCTCTCCTCTTCCTTCTTGCCTCCAATTTATTTCATTTCCAATCCACAGGGAACATATGTGTCAAAGGCTGCTTTGCCACTTCTTCAGATGTTATGATTCACTGTTGTAGAGGTTTTCAGAGAATTGCCTGCCCCTTCACTTAGGCATGGTCCTTAACAGTGAGTTGGCTATGGTCTGAGTTCAAATCTCATTTCTGGTACACACTGGCCATATGATCCTGGTGAGTCACTTAGCCTCCTAATATTTTAACCAAATTTCTAAAATTCAGACTGGGTTACATACAGAAAGTCATGCTTAAGGGCATGAGTAGAGGAAATTATCCCATATGAGAGTTCCTTAAAGCAATAAAATCACAGCTCCTTTCTCTGATGGTAGGGAAAGTAGACATCAAGTTACTAAGGTTTGAATATATAAAACTCTACCAGGAAAAGTCAATGTTTCAGTTTTAGTTTTATTTATTTATTTTTTATCATTTTATGGAATAACAGCAATCATCATCATCATCTTTTAACATTTGTATAGAGCTTCCTGTGTGCCCAGTAACTATGCTAAGTGCTTCTCATTTGATTGTTCTTCATCCAATGAGGCATTTGGCTAATGAGAATAAATACTAGTAAAAAAAATTGTCTTGCTTCTATGAAGAGAAAGCATCTAGAAGAAGCTATCTATTGCAAAAAGAAGCAAATCTTTATTTTTGGTGAGAGAGACACTGTTTTGGTGAAAAAAATTAGTATCTTGATGCTACTATTTTAAATGGTAGGCTTCCTTCCTGACCATTTGGACTTTATATGGCATTCTTCCTCTTAGAAATTTATCCTACTCCTAGATTTTTTTATTCTGGAAAAACCTTTGTGTAATATTCTTTTTAAAATGTAGTGTTCTCTGTTGAAGTTTTCTTAGGGTCTCTGAGAGCAGCCTTCTTTTCAGTTCAGTAATCACCACATAAATAGCCAGGGTTAAAATCCAAATCTTTTATTGTTTCCTTCAAAGTCTTATCTCCTTCACTGGGGCTTGGCTAGTTTTCCTGGGGACCTATCTCTCTTTTTGGTTCCATGAGCTTGAGCTTCTGCCTGCCTTCTCTGGCTTCTGAATCTCCTCGACTCTGCAAAGGTTTGTGCTTCAGCCTGCAGCCACCACAAAGGTGGACGATGGAATGAATCTCTCAGCCTCCTAGAGCTTTTAGTGCACTTGTCCTTTCTGGCCCTGAGAGCTTCTTACTTATATGATGTACACTAAGTACAAACCAATCATTATATCACTAGGAAACCATTATTTGTTGTAGGATTAGATCAGTGTTAAACTAGATTTAGCCACTGTCTCCTCAATTCCACTTAGTACCTTGTTTCAAGTTCTGGCCCATAACATCCCTTGTAGGATTAAATCAATCATACTGAACTATGCTAAATTAGATGGCTATTGTCTTTCAATTCCACTGACTTAGTACCTTGTAAGAATCCTTTGTTTCAAATTCAGAGTTCTGGCCCATAACACCTTTGCTTTAATTGATTGGTCCTCTCAGAAGCATTTTAAGGAGATCAATCAAGATAACCATATCTTGATTATTTTCCAGGCTAAATCCCTGACCCTTTTGATTTTCTCTACTGTGCCCCCCATGCAGTACTCCCCCTCTTTTTCAATTTCTTTCTAAGTAGTATCCCTCAATTAGAGGGAATTAGAATGTAGCCTCTTGAAGACAGGAACTGCCTTTTTCCTACTTTCATTTGTATTTCCTAAGTTAGTACACTGCCTGCCATAGAGTTAATAAGTACTTATTGCTAATTAATGCTAATATAATAAACATATATTATATATATTATATTTATACCTCTGGACACAATCCTTCTCTGGTCCCAGCCTGGATAAAAATTGGGAGCCTTTAATTGTGGCAATTATGTTGAAGAATTTGAGGTGATTGGTGCTTTTCAGTATTTCAATTGTTATATCTATGTCTAATCTCTTTCTGTCAATGTTCTGTTGTTTGTTGAAGGCAGTGCAGTTTAGTGGAAAGAACACTGGACTAATATTCAGGACTACTGAAGAGATTATATGGGCCTATATCCCAAAGAGATCATACAAAAACAAACAGGACCTAAGTGTGCAAAAATGTTTATACATTTTTGCTCCAACTCTTTTTGTAGTAGCAAAAAACTGGAAACTGAGTGGATGCCCATCAATTGGAGAATGGTTGAATAAATTGTTGTATGTGAATGTTATGGAATATTATTGTTCTATAAAAAAATGATGATTTCAGAAAGGCCTGGAGAAACAGAAATTAATGCTAAGTGAAGTCAGTAGAACCAGAACATTACACAGCAACAGCAAGATTATCCAAAGATCAGTTCTGATGATATGGATCTTTTCAACAACAAAATGAATCAGGGTAGTTCCAATGGACTTATGATGGAGAGAGCCATCTGCATCCAGAGAGAGGACTGTAGGGACTGAATGTGGATGACAACATAGTATTTTCACTTTTTTGTTGATGTTTGTTTGAATTTTGTTTTTGTTCTCATTTTTTTTCCCTTTTTGATCTGATTTTTCTTGTGTAGCATGATAATTGTGGGAAAATGTATAGAAGAATTGCATATGTCTAACTTATTTTGGATTACTTGTCATCTAGGGGAGGGGGTTTGGGGAAGGGAGGGAAAAATTGGAACGCAACGTTTTGCAATGCTGAATGTTGAAAATCATGCATATGTTTTAAAAATAAAAAATTTTAATAAAAAATAAATAAACAACATGACAGGCTAAAGTAAAGGAAAGAACATAAATGATTAGAAACACACAGGGTTTTTGTTTCTTTGTAAATATAATACAACAACCAAATCAACCAATTAAGTCTTGGCTTTCTCCTTGAAGTCACTTTTTACATTCACCTTCTACAGCTTCATGAGCTGTGCCACAATTTGCTTATAGTTCTGACTCTGACTGCATGCTTATGGAAAAAAAGTGTGATTTGCTTGACCTTTCCATTCTGAGTGTTCTCTGTTCTCAGAGATTGAATTCATTTCCAACAAATAAAGACCTAACAAATCCTGAGCTCTCAGGCCACCATCCCTCTGCCTTGGAGATAGCTAAAATACATTTTTTGTTTGATATCGGCTTGAAAAATGCTTATTATTATATCTGAGAGTTTCATCAAAATAAGGCATCCTTATAGCATATTTGTAACTCATTCCTTTGGAATAAATAGTGTCATTCAATCACATAATTTCTTACCTCTAATGGGGAAAGTCTCATTCTTTTTTTGTATATTTTCAAATAATTTTAAGAAAATAGAATGATTATTATGTAAAACATGTTCCAGAAGAAATAACGAGCTCAATGATTTTAGAAAAACATAGATAGATTTGCATGACCTAATGAGTGAAATGAGCAAAACCAAGAAAATTAAAACTAATATTGTTTAAGAACAAATTTGAACAAATAAGCCCTTTTGATTATTATATATACT
Source organism: Antechinus flavipes (assembly GCF_016432865.1). NCBI lineage: Eukaryota > Metazoa > Chordata > Mammalia > Dasyuromorphia > Dasyuridae > Antechinus > Antechinus flavipes. Next base: position 123,371,204 of record NC_067400.1, on the reverse strand, counting down.
CAAACCTACTTTAGAGGACATATGAAGGAAGATACTATCTGTATCCAGAGGAAGAATTGATGGATGTAAGTATGTGATTTTTTACATATACCTGCATATTTGTGTCTAATGGTAGCCACTTCTAGGATGAGAGAGGGAGGCAAGAAAAAAAAAGAAAAAGAAAAGTGCATGATAGCTTTATTATAGAAAGCAGAAACGATAATATAAAATAGATTTGTCATTTCATGGACAGTCATTTTTTGAAATTATACTGTTTTGCCATTTGGTATTAAATAAGAAATAGATTAGTTGATCAGTGGAATAGGTTAGGTTCACAGGACAAAATAGTCATTAACTATAGCAATCTAGTATTTGAGAAACCCAAAGATCCCAACTTTGGGGATAATAATTCACTATTTGACAAAAATTGCTGGGAAAACTGGAAATTAGTATGGCAAGAAACTAGGCATGGACCCACACTTAGCACTGTACACCAAGATAAGATCAAAATGAGTCCATGATTTAGGCATAAAGAATGAGATTATAAATAAATTAGAGGAATATAGGTTAGTTTACTTCTCAGACTTGTGGAAGAGGAAGGAATTTGTGACCAAAGAAGAACCAGAGATCATTATTGATCACAAAATAGAAAATTTTGATTATATCAAATTAAAAAGCCTCTGTACAAACAAAACTAATACACACAAAATTAGAAGGGATGCAATAAACTGGGAAAACATTTTTACAGTTAAAGATTCTGATAAAACCCTCATTTCCAAAATATATAATTGACTCTAATTTATAAGAAATCAAGCCATTCTCCAATTGATAAATGGTCAAAGGATATGAACAGACAATTTTCTGATGATGAAATTGAAACTATTTCTACTCATATGAAAGAGTGTTTCAAATCACTATTGATCAGAAAAATGCAAATTAAGACAACTCTGAGATACTACTACACACCTGTCAGATTGGCTAAGATGACAGGAAAAAATAATGATGAATGTTGAAGGGGATGTGGGAAAACTGGGACACTGATGCATTGTTGGTGGAGTTGTGAACGAATCCAACCATTCTGGAGAGCAATCAGGAATTATGCTCAAAAAGTTACCCGTTGGTCCAGCAGTGTTAACTACTGGGCTTATATCCTAAGAGATACTAATAAAGGGAAAGGGAACCTGTATGTGCCAAAATGTTTGCAGCAGCCCTTTTTGTAGTGGCTAGAAACTGGAAATTGAATGGATGCTCATCAATTGGAGAATTGTTGGGTAAATTGTGTTATATGAATGTTATGGAATATTATTTATTCTTCTGTAAGAAATGACCAGCAGGATGAATACAGAGAGGCTTGGAAAGATATACATGAACTGATGCTAAGTGAAATGAGCAGAACCAGGAGATCATTATACACTTCAACATTGACACTGTATGAGGATGTATTCTGATGGAAGTGGATATCTTTGACAAAGAGAAGATTTAATTTAGTTCCAATTGATCAATGATGGACAGAATCAGTTACACCCAGAGAAGGAACACTGGGAAATGAATGTGGACTACTTGCATTTCTGTTTTTCTTCCCAGGTTATTTTTACCTTCTGAATCCAATTCTTCTTGTGCAACAAGAGAACTGTACAGTTCTGCATACATATATTGTATCTAGGATATACTATAACATATTTAACATATATAAGACTGCCTGCCATCTAGGGGAGGGAGTAGAGGGAGGGAAGGGAAAAATCAGAAGTGAGTGCAAGGGATAATTTTGTAAAAAAAATTACCCATGCATATGTTCTGTCAATAAAAAGTTACAATAATGAATAAATAAATAAATAAATAAATAACAAAGAAACTTTATTTTTTAAAAATGTCAATAGTGTTAGGGAAACTGGTGATCATCATCTTTCATATTTTATGTTGAAATGAATAAATTCAAATAATTTCTTTTTGATTCTGGAAACACATCAGGATCTTATAGTGCTTATCAAAATTAAAGGAGCTTTTTGTATTAATTAAAAAAAAAAGAAATACTGTTTTGGAAATACTTGTTTTATTTTATAAATTAAAAACAAAATTAAATTAAAATTTAAAAAGGCTGGAATGTGTTACTTGATACAAACATATTTTAATTTTAAAATAATTTTGTAATTGACTATATCTATACAAATGATCTTTAAGCATAACAAAATTATAAACTGATATTATGATTTTTCTTTGAAATAAAAATTTTCAACCAGTTATTTCTAGGACTGCACCCATTGATAATGTTTAATCTGTTAAGGTATTTTTAAATTATGGTCCTTCTAGTATTTCAAATAACTTTATACAAATTGAAAGATATAATTCTCCCTAAAATAAATCCTTTTGGGGGTGGAGAAGTGTATTTAAATTTCTTTATAATCTGACTACTTCTTACTTTTTGAGTTTTACATCTTATCCCATGCAGTTTCAATAGACTTCTTGCTCTTTCTCCAACTCAACATTCCATCTCCTAAGCATTTTTATTAGCTGCCCCTTATGTCTGGAACATTCTCCCTTCCTCTCTTCACCTCCTGGATTCTCTGGCTTTTTTCACATCTCAGTAAAAGACTCATCTTCTGCATGAAGCCTTTCCAGTCTTCCTTAATCTCAGTGATTTCCTTTGAGAGTAAAACTAATTTATCCTGTATATAAATCTTATGTTTGCCTAAAGTTTATTTGTTTGTATATTGCCTCCCCACATCCCTTTAGAATGTCAGCTCCAAGAGCAGATACTGATTTTTTTGTATCTTTGTTGTCTTTCTTTGTATCCCAAAGAATGAGCAGAGTGCCTGGCACAGAGCATTTAACTGACCAAAGGAGTCAAAGTAAAATCATATTTATGATAAACAACCAAAGAGAAAACCTAGGAAATTATTCACATGATTTGATTTTTTTTATAAAATAAATACACTTGCCTACATTTTCTTTTCAGTCATTTCCTGATTGAAGGATATATACTAATTTTCCAATTTTTGCTATCACAAAAAGAACTGCTACAAACATTTTTGCACATGTAGGATCTTTTCCTTTTTTATGAATTGTACCTTGGGATACAGACGCAATAGTGACCCTTATGGATGAAAGAGTATACACAATTTTATAGCCTTTTGGGCATTATTTGGGCAAATTATTCTTCAGAATAGTTATATCATTTTACAACTCCAACATTGCATTAAAGTCCCAGTTTTCCCACATGCTGTCCAACATTTATCATCATCTTTTCCTGTCTTCCTGACATTCCTGCCAATATGAGAGGTATGAGGTGGTAACTCAGGGTTGTTTTAATTTTCATTTCTCTACTCAATAGTGATTTAGAGCATTTATTCATATGACTACAGATGGCTTTAATTTCATTGTTCATATCCTTTGACCATTTATCAAATGATGAATGACTAGTATTTTTAAAAATTTGACACATTATTTTAGAAATGAGACCTTTTTCAGAAACACTATCTGTAAAGATTTTTTCCCAGCTTTGTACTTTTTTTTAAACTTGTTTCTGTTGGTTGTGCAAAAAAATTTTAATTTCATGGAATCAAAATTGTCCATTTTGCCTTTAATAATGTTCTCTAGTTCTTCTTTGGTCATAAATTCCTCTCTTCTCCAAAAATCTGATAGGCAAATCATCCCCTGCTCTCCTAATTTGTTTATAATATCATCCTTTATGCCCAAATCATGTACCTATTTTTACTTTATATTGGTATGGAGTATGAGATGTAGGGCTATGTTGGGTTTCTAACATTATTTTCTAGTTTTCCCAGCAAATTTTCTCAAATAGTGAATTCTTATGCCAGAAGTTGCAGTTTGGGAGTTTATCAAATAGTAGACTTTGATTATTTTGACATAGATATCTAATCTATTCCACTGATCCACCACTCTGTTTCTAAGCCAGTACCAAATAGGTTTGATGAGGTTTGATGACTGTTGATTTATTTTTCGTTTTTTTTTTTTTTTTTTTTTTTTTGGTTATTGTTGTTGTTTTAGGCTTGATATTACTAAGCCACCATCATTTGTATTTTTTCATTAATTCTCTTGATATTCTTGACATTTTGTTATTCTTGATGAATTTTGTTATTATTTTTTCAAGTTCTATAGCATAGCTTTTTGGCAGTTTGATTGGTATGGCACTGAACAAGTAGAACAATTTAGGCTGAATTATCATTTTAATTATATTAACTCACCCTACCCATGAGGAATTGGTATTTTTTCCAATTGTTTACATCTGAATTTATTTTTTATGAGAAGTGCTTTGTAATTATGGTCATATAGTTCTTGGGTTTGTCTTGGGAGTACACCCTCAAGTATTTTATTTCATCTACTACAGTAATTTCAAATGGAAATTCTCTTTTTATCTCTTACTGATGGGATTTGTCAGTAACATGTAGAAATACTGATGATTTGTGTGGGTTTATTTTATATCCTGCAACTTTGTAAACTGTGTATTGTTTCAAGTACATTTCAATTCATTGATCTTCTCTTTATTTTATTCATGTACTATTTAGAGATATAAAATTGCCCCTAAGAACCGCTTTGGCTGCATTCCATAGGTTTTGGTACATTGTCTCATTTTTTGTCATTCTCTTGGATGAAATAATGGATTGTTTCTGTGATTTGTTCTTTGACTTACTCAGTTTTAGAATCAGAATATTTATTTTCAAATTGATTTTTAGCTTATCTTTCCCTGGCCCTTTATTATATATAATTTTTATTGTCTTCTGGTCTGGAAAATTGCATTTCTGCTTTTCTTCATTATAATTTTGAAATTTTTATGCCCTAATACTTGCCATATACTGCCAGTAAAAAGGTATATTCTTTTCTATCCCTATTCAATTTTCCCCAGTAGTCTATTATATTTAGGTTTTCTAGGATTCTATTAACCTTCCTATGTTCCTTCTTATTTATTTTGTTGTTATATTTGCCTAATTTTGAGAGGGGAAGGTTGAGGTCCCTCACGAATATAGTTTTGAATTCTATTTCTTCTTGTAACTGGCTCAAAATCTTCTCTAGGAATGTGGCTCCTCTACCACTTGGTACATATATATTTAGTATCATTACTATTTCATTGTCTATGATAACTTTATCAAGATGTACTTTCCTTCTTTATCTCCTTTAGTAAGACCTATTTTTATTTTTGTTTTATCTTTGATCAGAATATCTACTCCTGCTTTTTTTTTTTTATTTCAGCTGAAGCATAATAAATTCTGTCCCAGCCTTTTACCCTTACTTATATGTGTATCTTTGTGTCAAATGTGTTTCTTATAAATAATATATTGTAGGATTCTGTTTTTTAACCCATTCTTCTATTTGCTATATGTTCAGCCCATTCACATTAACAGTTAAGATTACCAACTTTGTGCTTCCCTCCATTCTATTTTCTCCCCGTATATACTTTTGTTCTCTCTTTCCACCCTGTCCTTCCTTGTGGTTTTTTGGCCCATCCACTATCTTTATCTCCTAGTATCCCTCTCTCTTCTCTTAGAAGTGTTTTTTAATATACCCCACCTACTATCTTGTCTTTTTTCATCCCTTTCCACCTTCTCTTACCTTTCCCCCTAGTGTTTCTGCTCTCCCTTCTATCCTGCCCCTGCTTTTTCTTTTCTCTTTCTCCCTCTACTAGTTTATAGTGTTAAATAAATTTCTATACCCAACTGATTAAGTCGGTGATTAACTCACCATTAAGTCTAAACCCAAATGATTAAGTTATACCCTCTTAGAGCCAGAATTGATGGGATTGAGACAATGCTCATCCCCCTTTCTTCTTTCCCTGTATTGTAATAGGTCTTTTGCTCTTCTTGTGATCTGGTTTGTCCCATTATACCTTTCCTTTTCCTCTTTTCCAGCACAGACTTTTTTTTTTTTTTTACCCCTTAATCTTTTTCTTTGCTATCTTCACATCAGAGTATAGGTACAACCATGCCCTCTGTCCCTGTGATGCCCCTCTTTGTCTGTCCCAGTGACAGATATGGTTTTCAAGATTTAAGATAATTGTTTTCCCATCTAGGGATGTAAAGAGTTTAACCTTTCAATAACATATATTTTCCCCTGTTTACCTTTCTATGTTTCTCTTGAATCCTGTGTTTGTAAGTTAAATTTTCTGTTTAGTTCTGCTTTTTTTTCCATAGAAATGACTGAAAGTCTCTTATTTCACTGAAGATTCACCACCTCATTTGTAAAATGGTGTTAAGTCTTGCTAGGTATTATTCTTGTTTATAACTCTAGATTCTTTGTCTTCTGGGATGTTGTATTCCAGGCTCTCCCATCTTTTATTGTAGAAGTTGCAAGATCCTGGGTAATCCTGGCTATTGCTTCTTGGTATTTGAATTGTTTTTGTCTGGCAGCTTGCAGCATTTTTTCATTTTAATTATAGTTCTGGAATCTCACAACAATGTTCTTTGGAGTATTTCTTGTGGGATCTCTTTCCAGAAGTGATTGATCATTTTTTTTTTTCAAAGGCTTGGGGCAGTTTTCCTTAATGATCTCTTGAAGAATGCTATCCAGGCTCTTTTTTTGGTCATGGCCTTCAGTTAGGCCAATAATTTTTAAATTGTCTCTTCTTAAAACAGGTCAGCTGTTTTGCCAATGAGGTATTTCACATTTTCTTGCTGTCTTATAGAGCCATTACCTTCCATTGTTCCCATTCTAGTTTTTAATGTGTGGTTTTCTTTAGTTAGCTTTTATATTTCTCTTTTCCATTTCTTTTATTTTACTTTTGAAGGTATTGTTTTCTTTAATGGATTTTTTTTTTTTTTTTTTTTTTTTTTTTTTTTTTTTTTGCATTTGGCCAACTGTAATAAGGAGTTGGTTTCTTCAGTCAATTTTTATAGAGCCATTACCTTCCATTGGTCCCATTCTAGTTTTTAATGTGTGATTTTCTTTAGTTAGCTTTTATATATATATTTTTTTTCATTTCTTTTATTCTACTTTTGAAGGTATTGTTTTCTTTAGTGGATTTTTTTTTTTTTTTTGCATTTGGCCAACTGTAATAAGGAGTTGGTTTCTTCAGTCAATTTTTTTCCTTCCTTTTACAAACTTTTGACCCTCTTACATACCTCTCATTTTTTTCTCATTTTTTTCTACCTCACTTATTTACCTTTTAAAGACTTTTATATGCACTTCCAAGAAGCCTCTCTGGGCTTGAGTCCAATTCATATCACTCTTTGAGATTTCCTTTGTGGACATTTTGTCCTCATCTGAGTTGCTGTTTTGGTCTTTCTTATCACCATAGTGGCTTTCTATGGTCAAGGTTCTTTTCTGTTTCTTGCCCATTTTCTTTCTTTACTTTTGATATTTTCTCTCTCTCTCTTTTTTTTTTTTTTAACTTTTATGGCTGAGGTCTGCTCCTAGAGTAAATGTGGCATTCTCCCAGAATTCCTGTATAGCTCAGCTCTGAGCCTTGGCTTTGAGCATGGGACCTCTTGTGTTTGTAGGGGATAGCTTTTCCTGCTCTTTTCAGGAATGCCTTGGTTTCCCAGAGTTTGCCTTTAGAGTTGGGAATGGACCCAGTTTCTACCCCACTGATCTGCATATCTACTGAGCCAGGACTGAGTCTTAGCTGCTGATTTGGTGTGATTAAGACCTTCTCACCAGTTTTTCCAAAGTCTAAGTTAGACTGAACACCCTTTTCACCCCAATAAGACTGACCTTTCTTGAAGTTTTTCCAGTCTATCTTGATCTAGATAGTAGTTTTATTCTATCAGACTCTTTTCAAAGGCTTTGTTTCATGTGATTTTTGAGGGAAACTGAGAGAGCTTGAGCAGTTTCTTGGCTTTACTTGCCATCTTGGCTTCACCCCTGGAACTCCCATTAGTTCAATTTTGTGGAACATAGAATACATGAAAGATTATTAACAGACACTGAAAAAGCAGGAGGATATCAGATTTTTATGGCTTTTAATTATAAACAAAGAGGTATTTTTACTCATTAGACACATAGATGGCTAAATTCAGTCATCTGATCTATATCTTTCTATTGGATCTACATTACTCCAGTAGAGAAAGTGAGATTGGTGATTTTGCATAGAGCTTTCTCACTTAAGTGCAACTAACTTGTATGTTATGGTGTCACCTCCCTAATTATCCTCTTTGAGACTGAAGGATAAACAAGAATATATATGTATATATACACATACGTATATGCATAAATGTATATGTGTGTGTGAGTATGGAGTCTATGACCTATAACTAAACTCTGAATATAGATAGACTGGGTTCATTATTAGAGTTTCCTCAAGCTAACCCTTTTTGACTTATGACTCTACCTGAGATTTCCCCTTGAGGTCATCAGAATTTATGACATTTCCTACAGACAATTATGCTAAAAATATCTCAATATAACATAAGATTTATTCAACAAAATAAAATTACAATGTATAGCATTAAAACTAACTTTATAAATACTCAAATTTCCTTTCATCATGAGTACGATAGCTCTCACAGATAGTTTGGATTCATATAATCCTTCATATTAATGATCAGACTACAGATTTCTATTTCTGAAGTATTCAAGTGATTAGAATGCTAGTTTTAGAATAAAAAGTACCTAAGTTTGAATTCCACCAATGATATTACCTTTATGGCCTCAAATAAGACACTTACTTTTGTTAAGTATTAATTGCTCATTTATAAAATAAGACTAAAATACCTTTATCATCTGTCTCATAGACCTTCTGTGATGCAGAAAAGAGGATGTAGAAAGTGCTTTTCAAACAAATATATTACACTGGATATCTCAAAGGTCTGTACAATTTTAAGCTATTAAAATTAAAGACTTCTGAGGTACTCTACAAAATTCCCAGTGATGATGATGATGATGATGATGAAGATGATGATGATGATGATAAAGACAATGATGATGTCAATTCTCAGCTTTTAAAATAAAAACTAGGTCCCCAGAGGAAAGAATATACTCTTTTCGGAGTATTTATTGTAAAACATGGACACAAATCTTACAATCTAAGAGGATTGAAAGAATACAAACTATGTGTTGGCCGAGATTTATTTCATTTTTCTCCATGCAACTCTAGTACATAGAAAACATTTAACAAATACCAATTAAATATGTAAATAAATGCTTGGTTCAAGGAAAACTCACATCAAGGAAATCACAGATTATTCATAGTATCAGCATGATTGCTAGAATGATTTTTATTTCTAGCTCATGCAATTCTACATTAATGCAGTCAAATTATCTAGCTCTTATTGCTCTAATCTCTATTTTAATCTTCAAATGTCTCCTGATTGGGTGTCAAACAAACATTACTTTCTCCCAATTCAGTTCTTTGTTGTATGAGTATTTTGTGCTCCCTAATCTATTAATTGTTTTTCTCTGTCACTGCTTTACAGAAGTATATTCCAAGAGATACACAGGGTTTTGATTGTATTTATAATACTAGAATTACTAAAGATTTTTGCCTGGGCTGAATCCTCTAGCATATTTTAAATTGACAAAACACTGAAGAATATACAGCCAGAACAATGCTTCCCTCAGTAAAGATAGACAAGATGACCTAATAGGTCTTTTCAGATTCTTACACATATGATTTCTTACAATATGGAATCTGTTTATGATATAATAAGTCCTTTATATGAGGGAAATGAATATATCTTCAAAGTCATTTTTTCTCTTTGCTTTTGAAATACAGTATAGTTTTTGATTAAACTAGGTTAGTGTTAAAATGCAAATGCAAAGATTTTGAACTTTTTCAATAGCACTTTTATGCCAAAAATGCAATCACAATTGGTGAGAAAGATGTATAGTTTAAAATTTTATATCTCAATTATATCTCAATTATCTGTGCCATAGTTCCATGATTACACAAAGTCATATATTTTCTTTAATTGATCTTATTATAATTGATGATAAACTAAACTTTATCTCACTTTAGACAGTGTATTGCAAAATGTTGGGAGAATTTCAGGAACAGAAAATACACTTATGGTTTTGATTATAATATACTAACTTCTCTCTACTTCATTTACATGCATTAATTTTCTGCATGCAAAATCTAATACTATTATATAAATATGATTCATTTAAAATTTTTGTACATTTTTTATTATAGCTTTTTATATACAAAACATATGCACGAGTAATTTTTCAACATTTGCCCTTGCAAAAACTTCTGTTTGAACTTTTCCCTTCTTTCCCTCCTCTTCCTCCCCTGGATGGCAGGTAGTACCATATATGTTAAATACAATATAGGTACATATATTTATACAGTTATCTTGCTGCACAAGAAAGATTGGATTTAGAAAGAGGGTAAAAATAGCCTGAGAAGAAAAAAAAATGCAAGCAAACAATAACAGAAAGTGTATAAATGCTATGCTGTGGTCCATACTCATTTCCCAGTGTTTTTTCTCTAGGTATAGCTGGTTCTGTTCATTACAACTGATTTGGATCCTCTCAATGCTGAAGAGAGCCACATCCATCAGAACTGATCATATGATTCATTTTTTAAAAGTTTAACTAGCACTTCAACATTTTCAAAATTATTTATAAATTTTTGCTTACATTGATTTTATCAAAAGCAAAGTGCAGTTTGAGGGTCAAGTGAATAGACCTTTATTAATTTTGGTTTTAATTTTATCCATTATTTTAAACTGGCTGCATCTTGTCTGATTCTGCATTTCAAGGAAAAAAGAAAAAGAAATCAAAGATAACTTCAAACTTTGAGTCCCATTCAATAAACAAATTAAGTATATATAGAAAACCAGACATTACAGTTGCAGTCATTCAAAATCAGCAAGATTCTAAACTAGATATCCAGACAAGAAGAATAAACCATTTGAAGAAAAAACCAAATGAGAATTGGTTCCATTATCAGTCACTTTATCCTTGATACTTTTAAATCAATACTTATCCAACTATTAAAGTAACCACTTATTATTCATGAATTTCATCTGAGCAAAGGATGAAAATTTCACAAGTCTTTTGTTATATGTACCATTTGTTGTTATTTAAATAAAATTGAATGATGTGATTTATATAGACATTGTCTTATGTAAGCATGTGTTAATAACTATGTTATTGTAACACTAAATTTTTGGCAAAGTACTTTAAACTACTTTTGTTCATCCCTTAAACATAAAGTAAATGAGTAAAATGTTCCTTATTTTCTAGCTATGATATCTGAGGCACAAAGAAGAGAGTTAGAGCTTGAATTATCCCACTTAGATCATTTCTAAGTCACAATCTTGACTATAGTTTCATAAGTGCAATCCATTCTGTCTCTGGTTATACAAATAGAAATTGTTTTAAAATGTATATGTTTAGATAATCATCTGAGTTCCTGAACAGTTTAATGAATTGCCCAGTCTCTCATACTAAGAATATATTAAGACTTATACTTATATACTTATGGACTTGTACCAATGACTTTCAAGTCCAGCTTAAGCACCAATTTGACCAAGTAAAATGTCACTTAGTGCTCAAGCCTCTTTAAATAAGACTCTCTTAATTTGTAAAGAATTATTACTCAGTGTTCTAAGTTAATGTGAGCATCCTAGTCAAAGAGAGCCTAAAATAGCTTGTTCTCTTTCAAAAATGGAAGTCAGAAGATGTAGGATCTCTCCTCTCCTAAGTACTCTCTAACTTTGCCTCTTCCACAGGCAAAGAACATTTTTTAAACAAAATATATTTATTTAAGTTTTAACAATTATCATCAAGAAATAAAACAAGCATTTCTATAACATACTATAGAATAAGGGGGCAGCCAGGTAGAACAGTGGATAGAGCACCAGCCCTGAATCAGGAGGACCTGAGTTCAAATGTGACCTCAATTACTTAATGCTTCCTAGCTATGTGACCCTGGGCAAGTCACTTCACCCCAACTGTCTCAACAACAACAATGAAAAACATACTATAGAAGAGAGGAAAAAAGATGATATTTCACAAAACTGCTACTCTATTATGGATAGCTTGCTATTCCTTTTAAATATATAATAAAATTATGTACATTTCTTCTTTTTTTCTTCTACCCTCCCTACCAGAAGACACAAATATGTATGTATCTGTATATACATTTATATATACATATATATATGTATATATAAATATATATACATATCTATATGTATACATATACATAGAAATGCATGTAAAACCATTTTGATATACTTCTATTTATCATTTCTTTTTCTGGATACAGACAAGGTCTTCCTTCATGTTCATATGTCCTTTGTAATTAATTTGGGTACTTATAATAATCTAAATGACTTAGTCACTCAAAGTTCTTTAAAAAGAATTTTTGTTAGTGTAAGCATTATTCTCTTGTTTCTGCTCATTTTACTCTGTATTATTTTGTGCAAATCCAGCCACATTTTTCTAAGACCATTGAGTTCATCATTTCTTATAGTAAAATAGTATTTCATCACAATCAGTACCAAAAGTTCTTCATCCAAAGAGCTTCTTGTAAGAATTCTCTACCTTAAGGATAGCCTTATGCAAAACAACTTGCACCCGGGTCTTTCAGAGATTTGAAGCCATCTCTATCCCTTGTGCCATACTATCTGTCATGGAGATGCTTTTCTCTCTTTAAAGGAAGATGAAAGCCTTAAACAGAAAGTTATAAAGAACAACAATACATGATAAGTGTACCAGAACAGGGTATTATAGAGCAAAACCTACCCAGACACATATCAGCTGTCAACTCCAATTCACCCAACCTTAATATAGTGCTCTAGCCAATGCTACACTACACTAACTCAAAGAAAAAGGAGTTGATCTGCATTGAAAGAAAAAGTTCCTCAAACCATGAACTCACACTTTGTCATAGAAAATTCCTTTTCTATTTATTTTTGTATGCCTAGTAACTAATACAATACCTGGTATATAGTAGATAATAAAGACTTATTAATAGAAGTTTATGAATAAATGATCTTTAAAAAAAAAGACAAAGTTAGGTCAAGGACAAAATATTCTATCTTAATTATTACTTTATGCTCCAAGAAGCTCCATCTCTACCTTGCCCAGGAATAAGAATAAATAAAACCACTTACAGAATGTCATATAGATGGAGTTATCAGTGTGCATGTATGTGTGTGTGTGTGTGTGTATGTATGTGTGTGTGTGTGTGTGTGTGTGTGTGTTTTATGGTCTCCCATCTTCCACATTCCTCTGAATAAATTCCTCATCAATCCAGTGGAATAGATCCACAAGTGAGACTCTCCTTTGGAAATGGGAGGAAATGGTCCCAGAAAAATTTTGTCTGAACTAGGAAATCAGTTATTATTCCTCTTCTCTTGTATCTGGATCAAATACAATATCCAAAAGAACCTGATTTTTGGATTTCTCTAATGGAGCTAGATTTCTACTTACTCTCACAAGAGTTTTGCAAGCTTGAGTCAAGAGTTTCTCTTTGAATCTTCAAATGAGTGATTTCTCCAATCAGTATGAGTTGTCTGACCAGAGACATATCACTTACCCTGTCACTAACCTTAGGCAGGCAGTAACAATCAGCTGTTGAATTGAATCTGTTGGGGGAGTTTTCATATTTGTGTGGTATTTAAGTCCTTCACAATTTGACTGCAATCTATCTTTCCAGGTTTATTATATTTTGCTATACTTCCCCAAATCTACTATCTAGCCAAACTTCTCTTACCGTTCTTTGCATTGATCTTTGGTGCTGATCTCTTTGTTCCTAGAATACTCTCTTTCCTCACTTCTGTCTTTTGAAATCTTTAGGCTATTTAAAATTTCAGCATAAGTCTCAATTTCTGTCATATTTTTTTCTGACCTTCCACCTTCAACCTCCAGGGGAAAAAATCCTGCTATTTATTTAGAGGATATGGCTGCTTTAATGGATATCTGTGTATACTCACACACATAGAATATATACATTTTGTTTCTTTTGATACAACATAAAAGGGACTATTTCTTTGTGTCCCCAATGCTAAATACAGAATCTGGCATAGGAGAGGTGTTCAATAAATGTCTTTTGATTGATTGATATGCATTTTCCCATTGAAAAAATCACAGGTGTGGACTGAAGGAAAAGAGTCATAACATTAATCATGTAATAAAATAAATAGATAATACCTAAGTTCTAAGAAATTTAATAACGAACTATTTTAAGGTAATGATACATATTTTAAAAACTGTGCTGATATAGGGAGTATACTATTACAACCATAAAGGTACATAGAGAATTCACCCAACTTAGCTCTAAGATGAGCAAGGGATTGGAATAAAAGCTAATACATGAAGGTTCACAAAGTCCTTAACATAGGTTACCTTCTTTGATACAACAGTCTTTAGGAAAGGAGGTGCAATTATTATCCTCCTTTAACAGATGAGAATACTGAAGCCAAGAGATGCTATTAAATGATGCCCAGCTAATAAGCTAATCTGCTAATAAGCTAATAAGCATCTGAGGCATGATTCAAATTCAGTTTTTTTTCCTTGGGGTTCCTAGAATAAAGTTACAGATAGGCATTTGAGAAGCGTTGTTAATAATAGCAGCTCACATTTTTATAATGCTTTATAATTTATAAGACTGTTTCCTTACAACTATTCTTTGAGACTAGTACAAATATTATCATAACCATTTTACAAATGTAGAAACTAAGAGGAAAGAAAATAAACATTTATTAAGCCCAGTGAAATAAAATAAGCAGTTATATGGCTAGTAAAAGGTAGAGTCAAGATTCAAACTGTACCACATTGTCTCTTTTTTTGGGGAAAAAGGGTGGGAAGATATATGTAAAATTAGATTTAAGTAGCTGGAAATGTATTAGCATACCAAGTGTCAAGAATTAGAGGAAAAAAACACCAGAATTGAAAAGCTACCTAGCATCCTAATTTGTTCATTGTTGTGTACTATTGAGTGACTTCTCAAACAATAATCTTTACCTTACAATTGATAAGATTGATCCTATTATAATCCTGCCCATTGGATAAAGAAGTTGGACAGCAAAGGGTAATCAAACTGTGCATACCCTTTGATCCAGAAGTGTCTCTACTGGGTCAGTATCCCAAAGAGATCATAAAAAAAGGGAAAAGGACCCACATGTGCAAAGGTGTTTGTAGCAGCCCTTTTTGTGGTGGCAAGGCTGAGTGGATGCCCATCAGTTGGAGAATGGATGAATAAGTTATAGTATATGAATGGTATAGAATATTATTGTTCTATAAAAATGATCAGCAGGATAATTTCAGAAAGGCCTGAAGAGACTTATATGAATTAATGCTAAGTGAAGTGAGTAGAGGCAAGAGAAAAATTGTACACAGCAACAAGATTATGTAATCATCAACTCTGATCAAATGATTCTTTTCAACAATAAGGTGATTCAGGCTAATTCCAAGACTTGTGATGGAGAGAGCCAGCTGCATCCAGAGAGAGAAATGTGGATCACAACAAAATATTTTCACCTCTTTTTTGTTATTGTACATTTGTTTGTTTTTTCTTTCTAAATTTTTTTCCCTTTCTGATCTGGTTTTTCTTGTGGAGTGTGATGAATGTAGAAATATATATATATATGAGAAATGCACATGTTTAACATATATTGACTTACTTGCTGTCTAGGGGAGGAGGTGGGGGGAAGAGAGGAAGAAAAACACAAGGTTTTGCAAAGGTAAATGTTAAAAACTATTTTTACATCTATTTTGAAAATTAAAAAGCTATTATTTAGAAAAAAAAAAGTTAGGCAGAAGGGAGAGTAGTAGAGTCTAGATGTTGAGCACTGTGATTGGGCAAATTTACTAGTAGGCTCTGAGCTATCTTATAGAATGTTATAGGAGACTGGACCTGTCGCCTGGTCTTTTACAAAAGTAAAAAGGCATATTGGTAAATATAGCCACATAAGAGATAAAACATTTCTCTGTGAATGATCTTTAAGTTAATTTATTATTCAGCTTTGAATACTATGGTAAAAATCAAGTAAAAGAATATATATAATGGTGCTCTGGTAACTATTAATCCTGGATGTTTTGATTTAGATAAACAGTTCTCTTCCACTCAAGATGAAAGAGCCATAGAGAACAATGCTTTCTTGTTCTTTCATTCATTGCATATTCAAGAATAATGATACAGATCCAGATTCTACATATAGACTCTGAATTTAAGTAATTAATGAAATTGCTCTAGTTAATTGCAAGGTTCTCCAAATCAGGAACTGAAATATTTATCTTCTTTGAGATAATAATACCAGGTAGCTTACATTTATATGAAATCTTAAAATTTACAAAGCAACTTTCCTTAAATAGTAATAAGGTAGATACTTTAAGTAGTATTGTTCCTCTCTTATAGAAAAGGAAATTAAGATTTAGAAAATTTCAGTAATTTATCTTTGGCCTCATGGTTAATGGAGTAGGTGTTTGAGTGCAGTTCTCACTCCAAATACTTTGCCTTTCCCATTACTCAAAGCTGTTTTTGCTTTATTTAATGCATTGGACATGTATGATACTAAACTGGGTGCTCAGGATGTCCAGAAATCCTATCACAATTTAAAACAAAGGGTTTAAAGAGAAAATAATTGCAATCTAAAGTAGCACCACTTAGTTATCTCAAGAGTCTAGAGTAGGAGGGAGTGGGAAAAGCAAAATGTGACAAAGAGGGTGGGGGGGGAGCTAAGTGTAGTTTTTATAACTTACTCCACCCCATATTTCCTGTGGAAATATTGTTAGTCTAGATTGCAGTAATGCTATCTAGCCATATCATAAGTAAAGAGCTATATAAGGTTTCCACTGATATTCTCAAAATATTATCATTTATCTTCTACTTCTCATATTTTCCAGTGAAATTCAAATAGAAACAATCCTAGTTGTGACAAATCACTATCCTGCTATTAGTCTTTTTTATTAAATGTTTTGCTTATCCTTGCATGGATAAATAAAATGACTGTTTTTGTAACTGAATAAAACTATTAGATTATCTTCTGTAGGATCAGTGATAATGTCCTTAGGACAATTCCAGCAGCAGACAAGACAAGAAGGAAATAAGCCTTGTTGTGCTCCCATATGACTTTGATTTATCTTTTCCTATATTTCAAAAGGGCAGTTAGTTTGGTAGAGTGCTGAGCCTATAGTTGGGAAGACTAATCTTCCCGAGTTCAAATCTGGCCTCAGACATTTACTCACTGTGTGACCCTAGATAAATCATTTAATCCAGTTTGCCTCAGTTTCCTCATCTACAAAATAAATTGAAGAAGAAAATGGCAAATGACTCCAGTATCTTTTCCAAGAAAACTAAATGGGGTTACAAAGAATTGCAAGCCACTGAACCACAATAAAAATATTTTGAAAGCTTTTAATCCAACATAACCCTGAAATTGTGAGTATTTAATATGGTAACATCAATTAAAAACATTGATCTTAAATTTGTGTGGAAAACCATTATATTGAAGAAATCAGGCAATGATTTTGACTGTGATGGTGCTCATAGAAATACCTGTTCATATCAGGTATTACTGCTACTAATGATGATGATGTTATTCATCTTGTTCTTTTCACCTTTCTTAAAGGACTTAAGATGGAAACTGTCCAAGGACAAATATAACAATTACTTTTTTGTACTTAATTTGTATTTAATGTATTAATGTAATTAATAAAATGCCTAACATGCATGATTTGTGCATCAATACTGTGGAGTATTTATTGCACAGGGGGAGAAACTGACTGCTTTTGTATTGAATCAGAGTATTGGAATGTAAATGCAACTTCTGTAGACTCAGTGAAAGTAGTTTCTAAACAACTCCAGGCGTACAACAGAGATGGTGTGAATTGATACACACATTGACTTAATCCCACATAGTTTAAATTTCATGTTAAGTTAATATATATTTGAAATGTTTTCCCATCTAATTTGAAGATTATAAATATTTGGGATGGACACATCTTTTCTTTTTATACTGAGTCTTCCTATTTCATCCAGGCCGTAAATGTAGTGGCCATCTGCCCATTGGTGATTGGCAAGAAGTTTTGGTGTACTCTTATTTCCTACCCATATTGGTTCACTCTCTTTTTCACCTCCTGTTAGGTAGTCTGATGGTTTTCCATTCCTGGAAATATTGGTCCCAGAATTAATGTGGGCAACCAGATGGCTTTAGCACTATTCTAGCTCAAAATTCCCCTGGTCAAATATTCCATCTGAGACAGCTGCCCCAGTAGCAAGGATTATATGTGTGCACACATTTTTTAAAAAGATATTATTATTATAATTAAATGGATTATAAAATGAAGATGTTTAATTTTGTTTCATGGACTATTATTCTTAATTATCATCATCATTATACTGAAATTTGCCTGTGGCCAGTCATTTTTGTTCTTAGTATTCCTTGAGTAGCTTTCAATAGAAGACAGTTTCAGTTCAGAAAGCTGACCCTTACTTCAAAAATTTATTTCAAACAATTAAATAATAGGAGTATGTACTGCTCTTATCTCATTTAAAACATACTAGCTACCTTTAAATATTATTCAGTCTTAATTCTCACTAGAAGCTTCCACTTCTCTCTTTCCCTCATTTCCTCTTCAGCTGATTAGGAGAACAATGTAAAAAAGATTATAGACTCCACCCCAGAAGACTGGAGTTATCTTTGCAGTATTAAGATGATGAAAGCATCTATAAAACAGCCAAAGATACAATAGCAAGAGCAGATAATGGCCCATTTACGGATATAGGTGGTCCATTGTTATCCACTTTTAATTGTGGATGTTTGAATGTATTTATGGGGAAGTGGAGATAGATTAGGAAGCCCTGGGTCCTCCCAAATCTGTAGATGGTTTGGGAGTGAGGAGGGTAAAAAGGAGACTTGAAAGTACCAGTTATTTTCCACATCATTGTGGATTTATTTCGCAGCTTATTTTTGTATTGGAAAAAATCATATATTTATCTCCTGAAGATAACAGTATATACAAACAAGTCCAGGATTTTTTTTTTTTTGAAGACTGGTTATGTTTCATTCAACCTTCTGCCTTCATCCCCTGCCCTTCCTCCCCACTCTCCCCAACCCCCCCCCCCAAAAAAAAAAAAGCTTAGAGACTAGGGTGTCTTGTACATGTTTGACACATGGTTGTTGTTCTAATATTACTTTCATATCACTTTATGGGTAAAACCAATACAAGTTAATTACCTACCTTGATACCCTAATTAACTTGCATCTTCTTGACAACCAGCACCAAAGCAATGGAAAATAGCTTTAAGTAGGGGCAGTTTGGTTTTGCAGTGGATAGAACAACAGTTTTAGAGTTGGGAAAATGAATTCAAATCTAGCATCAGACAGGTATTAGCTATGTTGGACTGGACAGTCACTTAACCTTTATTACCTCAGCATCCTCATCTGTAAAAATAGTTGGAGCATCTTTGCCCAGAAAACCTCAAATGGAGTCAGATATTACCGTACAATAACAAATAGAGCTTCACAGAGCTGAACCTAGAACAAAGTTTTTAAATTATCCCAGTTGATTGCCCAATAAATGAGAATTACCAAAAGACTAAAGAAAGGCATGCTCTTTAAAGGTGCATAACATGGTTGTGTGGATTTGGAGGCATCCATGAATATTCTTATTCCCTAATAGAGACAGTGTCCTATGTAGAGGGAAAGAATTCTGAATTTGGAATCAATGAATCTGAGTACAAGCTCTGCATTTTGTTACCTCTATAACTTTAGGCACATATTCTGTCTTAATTTCCTCATCTATAAAATGGGAGCAAATAATAAAATGATCATTTCTAAGGTCCCTTCCAACTCAACATCTATGATCCAAGAAGCTCATGACCACCTACTGGGTAATGTGATTTATTCTTTTCACCTATCAGGAAGAAACCTAAGTGGCTATTACAAAATAATGTGAAGTTAGAATCTATTGTTATTTCATTCATCCTATCCCCAATCTCCTTAGCATATTTAAAGATAGATAGTCACAACAACCTTTGAGACAAACTTGATGGAAACTTATTAACTTATTACCGTAAGTCATAATGTAAACTCTATCAAACATAATTTCACACAAAAAAAGAAGTTAGCTTTCCCATTCTATCTTAACTGGCATAGCTTCAGACTGGTCTGAGACCTGGTATTCCAGGTGCAATCATCTGGCTCTTTGACTGTTCCTCTTGAGTTTGTGCCATTTTTGCCTGGGAAACTCCTAAGGCTATATTTCCCTTATAAAAGATCTGGTTATAATGAAGATCTTTGCTAAATTCTTCTTAGGAGGAAATTCACTATGAGATATTCCCTCTCCCTCTTCATAGTTCCTCTTCTCTGAGTCTTCTCACTCTAGCTAACTCTGGTTAGTCATACTTACCATTCCTGGTATTTATTGTATGCCTTCATTTTGTTTTTAACCTCTTCTCCTAAATAATTCTAGCTTTTTGCCAAAGAGAATGGCCATTATGAATTTGCCACATGTTTATTTCAAACTAGGAATTGCTACCCTGAGCCCATTATTGGGGAAGAGGTACTGTCTGAACCTCTTAAATAAAGTCTGTCCATTTTTGTTTCTGTTTCTGTTTTTATCGGCCTTATTTTTGACCTATCTCTTTGTTGTTTCTTTAGGTTTGTCTTTTTTTTTTTTTAAATATATATCTCTTTTTGTATCTATATCTCTGTCTCTGTATTTCTGCCTCTTTCTGTCTTTCTGTATGTCTCCTCTCTCTTTCTCTTAACTAAATATAGGTCATTTCATTTTCAGAATTACCTCATAAAGGGGGGATAGTGGTGGACAGTTAGAATGTCCCTTGAGTTGCTTAAGGTGGCAACTTGCTATCACCCATACCCTCTTCTGTCCTCCTACCACTGAAAAGTTCCATTCACCCTGTTATACTGGCATGTGCTCCTTTAACAAACCAAGTTGAGGAATTATTCACCAACTTCTTTCAGCAGCCCAAATGAAAGGAGCTGAGGGACTTAGAGCTCCATAAACCCATTATATAAAAGGAGAAGCTCAGAGGCACAAAAAGGGCAAAGCGGAGACTGAAGAGAGCCAAGCTGGGTAAGAGAGTATACTAAGCTGAGGAAAAAGCTGCAATCAGAAACAAGTCACTCCAGGGAAACACTCAGAAGAGAGACTTGTTCAAAGACTGTGCAGACTGAGGAATCACAGAGGCTGCTTTTATGTCAAGAGAGCTACTTCAGAAGGCGTGAAAAATAGTGTGACCTTCTGAAGATCCAAAGGAAAAGCCAATACGACTTTTAATTTGATTCAACAAATATTGCAATTTAATAAACATGCATTAATTGCTTACTCTGGGCAAAGGCAAAATCTTCTGTGCAGTGTATGTAGCCATAGAAACTTTTTTTTTTTAGAGCAGTGGGAGGGACTGGGGTGGGGGGGGGGGAAGGAGAGGAGGGGAGATGTTGGCTCTGATGAACAGAGCAAGGCTAAGTCACTTCATTCATTCTGCCCCTTTTCTTTTTTGGTAGATGATATCCCATTGTTCTTTCCACTTCTTCTATTTCCCCCCTTCCCTCTACATGGATTTCAGTTGGAACTCTCCAAGGCAAAGGATGAGTTAGAACTAGGCTTATGAAACTTTTTATACTATCATTTCCCCAAGACATTTTTACTTGACTCCTGGGTACATAGATATATAAAATAGATACACAAATCAGCTATTTACTAATAAAAAATAATACATTTATATAATTATTTATTTTTAAAAAATTCTTTTGTTTACATATGTTACTATTTATTAAAGATGAAAACATACAGATGGATTGCCTATTTATTTTTTATATAAAGAATTAAATCTTGGCAGAATATTTGATAACTTTCTTTATTACTACATTTTTCACAACCCCTACATTCACTTACATACCCCCAAGTGGGTTCACAACTAAGTATAAGAACCTTTGGGTAAGACAAAAAGGACCGACTTCCTTACTTTAGTGCATAATTCTTAATCCAAGGACCTTCTCAGCAAGTGAATTTCCTTCCTCTCCTTTCCCTTTTCTATGAATGATTTCTTATTGTTCTTTCCAGCCCTTTACTCTTCCTCTTCTCTCTAATTAGGGCTTTAGTTGGAATCCTCCAAGGATATAAGGGTTCCCTCATTGTAGATTTTAACTCTTAATTATGGACATGTCAGCAAATGGTTTCTCTTCTTCTTTTTCTTTTCCTCTCTCCTCTCTTTCCTTCAACTTTCCTTCCTTTTCTCTCTATCTCTGTCTCTATTTCTTTTTTTCTCTCTCTTTGGCCCTCTCTGTTTAGAATATGCATCTCTGTCTCTCTCCCTGTGCTTTAGTTCAAGGACAGAAATGAGGAAAAATTTCCTTGATGAATTTAAACAAGTTTTCACCACAAAATAGTCACCTCAGCTCCCAAGCAATGTCCAGACTCATCTCCTCATTCAGTGGCTAGCTTTTCTAGCTTTTTCTCTTCTCCGATCTCCTACCAAAGTACCTCTGCAAGATACCTCTATGTCAGCAACTCCTCCACTGCTGCTATTGTTTCAGAAAAAGTCAAGTCCTTTCATCTAGCTATTAGGTCTCACTAGTTTCTTAGCTGGGGTTACATCTGGAATGATGTAATCCATTCATCTTCCTTTTATATATTAAATATTTTTATTTTCCCAATTACATGTAAAACAATTTTTATATTTGTCTTAAAATTTTATGAGTTCTAGTTTTTCTCCCTTCCTCTCCAATTCCACACCTCTCTAAGAAGGCACATGTAAATTTATGCAAAATATTCCACAAAATTGAATGGATGCCCATCAATTGGAGAATGGCTGAGTAAATTGTGATATATGAATGTTATGGAACATTATTGCTCTGTAAGAAATGACCAGCAGGATGAATACAGAGAGGCTTGGAGAGGCTTATATGAATTGATGCTGTGAAATAAGCAGAACCAGGAGATCGTTATATACTTTAACAACAATACCATATGAGGATCAATTCTGATGGAATGGCTGTCTTCAACAATGAGAAGATCCAAATCAGTTCCAATTGATCAATAATGAACAGAACCAGCTACACCCAAAGAAAGAACACTGGGAAATGAGTGTGGAACACAACATAGCATTTATACTCTTTTTGTTATTGTTTGCTTACATTTTTGTTTTTCTTCCCAGGTTATTTTTACCTTCTTTCTAAATTCTATTTTTCTTGTGCAGCAAGATAACTATATAAATATGTATGCATATATTATATTTAACATATACTTTAAAATATTTACCATGTATGGGACTACCTGTCATCTAGGGAAGAGAGTAGAAGGAAGGAGGAAAAAGTTGAAAGAGAAGGCTTTGCAAGAGTCAGTGTTGAAAAATTATGAAAACAAATCTCCCCTCCTCCCCAAAAAACCCTTTAGAAAAATAAAATTTAAAAAAAAGTATGTTTTAATCTGTATTCAGACACAATTACTTCTTTCTCTGGTATGGATAGCGTTTTTCACCATCAGTTCTTAATAGAGTAGTCCTAGATCATTATATTATTGAAAATAGCAAAGTGATTCACAACTGATCATACCATAACTTTGCTATTACTCTGTACACAGTTCATTTCACTTTGCTTGACTTTATGGAGGATTTCCAGGTTTATCTGAGAGCATCCTGCTCATCATTTCCCATAGAACAATAATATTCCATCATAATCACATACCACAATTTATTCAGCCATTCCCCAATTCATGGGCATCTCCTCAACTTCCAATTTTTTGTCCTGAGAAGAGAGTCATTATAAATATTTTTGTACATATAGATCTTTTTCCTTTTTTAAAAATCTCTTTTGGATGCGTGCCTAGTAATGATATGAAAAAGTCAAAGGATATGCATGATTTTATAGCCTTTTGGGCATAGTTCATAGTTTCTTCTTTTCTGAAGTTGTAATCCCAACAAACAAGGAATTAGCCCAACTATGCTTAAGATATTCAGTTTATAGGAACTTATTTTCTTCTAAGTCAGTTCAGTGCATTTTGAAACAGTTTTGAAAATTCTTTTTCTATGTTGAATTAATTCTATCTCCTAATGACTCCACCTATATGGTTTCAGTCCTGCTTCTGGGGCCAAGCAGAGTAAGTTGTAGCAATAATATGCTTACATTTAAAATATTTGAAAAGTATTGTTGCCCCAAATTTTCTTTTAACTACACTGTCTCTAGTTTCTGACTCTAGTGTGACATTTTTTTAGTCTCCATCATGTTCTTAGTATCCTTTCTCTGTACATAAAACTACCAAAGACTTTCATAAAATATGACATTCAGAACTTATCACAAAATGATCTAATAAAAGTAGATCATATACTTTTTTGGACACAAATATGAACATACGTATGGTCTGATGATGGCAGAATAGAATACAATTATCATATACCTCTATCCTTTTATAATAGCAAATAGCAAATATGTGATATAGTTTCTTTTGTGAAGTATGTGAAGGATTCTCAACTTTGGAACCCTTTGTTACTCCAAGTTCAGTGGCAGAGTATTTTGAGTGACATAATAAAAACTTGAACCCAGGTCTACCAACTTGAAAGCTGGAATTTTTTCTACTCTGTGATGTCACTTCAACCCTGATTTCTGTTATGACTCTAAGATTGTCATTTTGTTAGCACTATCTACTTGGTACAAGCAGAAATTTATGAGTAAAGAATAAGTTTCTAGGTCAAAACCAGAACTGACTTTGTATATTAGTGATATCCCTGATCTATTTTATGTTGCACATTTTGCTGGCTCTGATAGCTTCAATATCCTAAATTACAAAAAATAACTATACAAGCCATCTCACAAGGTTAGTGACAAATATAAAAGTGCTATAAAAATGAGAGTATTGATAATGCTGCTTCAATATAATCTGGGGAGAAAAGATATATTATAGGGTAAAATGAAAGTTTTAGGAAAGTCGTTAGACAACTCAAGTGCTTAGTAGTCAAGAAATTCTGATTTCAATTCTTGTTTCAGAAACTTCCTGCTTAGGCCTCATTTCCAAAATATATAGAGAACTGACTCAAATTTATAAGAAATCAAGCCATTCTCCAATTGATAAATGGTCAAAGGATATGAACAGACAATTTTCAGAGAATGAGATTGAAACTATTACCACTCATATGAAAGAGTGTTCCAAATCATTATTGATCAGAGAAATGCAAATTAAGACAACTCTGAGATACCACTACACACCTGTCAGATTGGCTAAGATGACAGGAAAAAATAATGATGAATATTGGAGGGGATGCGGGAAAACTGGGACACTAATGCATTGTTGGTGGAGTTGTGAACGAATCCAACCATTCTGGAGAGCAATCTGGAATTATGCCCAAAAAATTATCAAATTGTGCATACCCTTTGATCCAGCAGTGTTTCTATTGGGCTTATATCCCAAAGAAATACTAAAGAAGGGAAAGGGACCTCTATGTGCCAAAATGTTTGTAGCAGCCCTGTTTGTAGTGGCTAGAAACTGGAAAATGAATGGATGCCCATCAATTGGAGAATGGCTGGGTAAATTGTGGTATATGAATGTTATGGAATATTATTGTTCTGTAAGAAATGACCAACAGGATGAATACAGAGAGGACTGGCGAGACTTACATGAACTGATGCTAAGTGAAATGAGCAGAACCAGGAGATCATTACACACTTCGACAACGATATTGTATGAGGACATATTTTGATGGAAGTGGATTTCTTTGACAAAGAGACCTGAGTTTCAATTGATAAATGATGGACAAAAGCAGCTACACCCAAAGAAAGAACACTGGGAAACGAATGTGAACTATCTGCATTTTTGTTTTTCTTCCCGGGTTATTTATACCTTCTGAATCCAATTCTCCCTAAGCAACAAGAGAACTGTTCGGTTCTGCAAACATATATTGTATCTAGGATATACTGCAACATATCCAACATATAAAGGACTGCTTGCCATCTAGGGGAGGGGGTGGAGGGAGGGAGGGGAAAAAAAAATCGGAACAGAAACGAGTGTCAATATAAAGTAATTATTAAATAAAAAATTAAAAAAAAATAAAAAATAAAGCATCTACAATGTAAAAAAAAAAAGAAACTTCCTGCTTTTGTGAACCTGTGCCAATCCCTCAGCCTATCTATACCTCAGTTTCATCTACTGTAAAACAGAAAAAATTCTTTGCTTTGACCAACTGAACTAATGGGTTACAGACAATTAATTACAAAGGCTTGACCAGCCTTGAATCTTTAATATAAATGATCCCTTCAGGAAATGTAGAAAATGGAATTTGCCAATAGACCCAAGGAACTTAATTGGGAACTTAAATGATCTCCACCCATCTGGAAAAAGTGCTGCCAACACAACCAACATTTGAAGATGCACATTTTCTTGGTCTGGTGTGATATAGTGTCACTTTACTCTGTGATGTGTTAGATCAAAGCTCATGAAATATTGATACTGTAACAGACACATTAATAGCAGGCGAGAGGCAAGATAACATAAATAACAGTAAATATTTATGTTATCCAATATTTCTATCACTATGTTCCCTTTATGTAAATCTAATTCAAGATGAAGAACATAGTTTGTACTCATTAAAAAGCATGGTATCAAAATGATATATTTCACCATTTCCTGACCTAACTTTTATTTTTTAGTTTCTTTATGTCTGTGCCAAGTACAAGGAAAAAACAAGTGTTATCTCTATGGCCAAGATGGTGGTTGGTAATTTATCTCTTCTTATGATAAGAGAATATTCATCCTTAGGTCAGCAGCCTGGTATAGTAGGAAAGAGGGTTAAGTTTGGAAGCAGAAGAGTGAGATTCAAATTTTCTACCTTTGTAACTTTTAATGAGTTACTTAACTTATCATTTCCTCACCTGTAAGATGAGGGAGCAGGATCAAATGACCTGTAAGGATCTTTTTAACTATGAATCTCTGAAACTATGAAAGCTCTTATCAAGTCATCAAATCATCTCCTTTCATCTGAGCAGGGTAAGAGTGAACTTCCTGCCTCACAAAGATTATATATTATTAGCATATGATGTTTTTTCTGTATATTTAGATTTTGATAACACTTGGAATAAAAGCATATATATATAAGCAATATCAATATATACCTAATAGTATATTACTACTTCCAGATCTATCCCTTTTTTTTTTTTTTTTTTTTTTTTTTTGGTGTGGGCATTACCTTTGCCTATTCAAATCATAATTTCTTTCCTGATTCAGTAAATGTTCTTCAAACTTGTTGTCACCAAAAAAATCACCACCCTGTGATGACCAACTTCTCAAAATTTTATACCCTAAATATTGGGACTCCAATCAAGCTGCTACTCTAGCTTGGTAGAGTGGTGAGGCATAAGGACAGAGATTTTAAAATACTATAAACAATACCAGATTGGAAGGTTTTCTCAGTCCCATCTTTTAACTGATTTTCTCTGTTAGTTGCCTTGTTTCCAGCCCTAGTGCCATCTAAAGCTCCTAGCTCATTAATCTCCATATGTTGTCCACTGCCTTTATTTTTTGTGTTGTTTTTTAAATTGGTACTTTTTTTTAAAGTACTACTTAAATTTCTCAAGGGGCAACTAGGTGGTGCAGTGGAAAGAAGATGAGACCTGGAGTCAGGAAGATGTGAATTCAAATCTGACCTCTGATACTTAATAGCTGCATAACCCTGGAAAAGTTATTTTACTCCTATTTACCTTATTCCACATTTGTAAAATGGGGACACACTAGAGAAGAAAATGGCAAACTACTCCAGTATCTTTCCCAAAAAATACACATGGTGCTCGTTTCAGCAGATGCTAAAATTGGAATGATACAAAGAAGATTAGAATGGTCCCTATATAAGGATGACATTCAAGTTCATGAAGCATTCCATATTTTTGCAATTCCAATAGATTTGTAATGGAAAAATGCCATCTGCATCCAGAAAGAGAATTGTGGAGAATGAATGTGGATCAAAGCATAGTATTTTTCACCTTTTTTTATTTGTTTGTTTGCTTGTTTTTTTTTTCTTCTCATTTTTCTCCCTTTTGATTTAATTTTTCTTGCATAGTATGACATATGGAAATATGTTTAGAAGAATTACACTTGTTTAACTAATATTGAATTGTTTGCTCTCTAAGGGAGAGGGAAAGTGAAGAGAAAAATTTGTAGCCCAAGGTTTTACAAAGATGAATGTTGAAAATTATCTTTTAATGTATTTGAAAAAATAAATAATAAAATAAAATTTTTAAATTAAAAAAAACACTAATGGACAAAACTACTCATGGATTAAAGTTGAACATGACAAACAATTCAAAAACAACAAATTTCCCAACATGTATCTCCATCTTTTTTCTCTCAATTATAACTTATGTAAAAAAAATTAAAAAGAGGAAAAATTTACTTCCAAAATATTGACCAATATATCAACCAAGTCATATCCATAACTCCCCTCCTTTTGCAGAGAAGGAAGAGAAGTATATTCTCATAACCTATGAATTTAGAGATGAGTTTACCCATTATAAACTAAGCTGCTTGAGGGGAGGAATTATTTTTGTCTTTCTTTTTTCCTCAGCATTCAGCATACTTTCTGAAACACAGTGAGTTCACCATAACTTCATTATAGAGAAACTAGAGAGTACAGGGGAGAGAGCTCCAAATTTGGAGTTAGAAAGATCTGAATTCAAATTCATCTCCCAATATTTATTAGTTGTAGAACTCTGGGCAAGTCACTTCACCTCAGTTTGCCTCAGTTTCCTCATTTGTAAAATGAGGATAATAACAATACCTACTTCCCAGGGTGGTTATAAGGATCAAATGAGGTACTACATAGTGGACTCTATTATAAAAGTTATTGTTGTTAAATATTTGTGTATTGACACCATAGTATTCATATGTGTTTAATTTTTTTTTCTGTTCCATTTCCATTGCTATAGTCATTGTATATATTATATTATTTTTCTGGTTTTGCTTACTTACTTTGAACTAGTTCATATAAGTCGTAACATACTTCTTTTTATTCATAATTTTACTGATTTTTTATAGCACAATAATATTCCATGACGTCCATGTACCACAACTTATTTGGTAATTTCCCCATGGATGAACCTCTATTTCCCCTCCTCCCAACTATGACTCAGATTAAAAGTCCTACAGACTTCAATATATATATATATATATAAAACCGAAGAAATACTTACATTCCATGACGTCCATGTACCACACTTATTTGGTAATTTCCCCATGGATGAACCTCTATTTCCCCTCCTCCCAACTATGACTCAGATTAAAAGTCCTACAGACTTCAATATATATACAACAGAAGAAATACTTACTTGGCTTGTTTGTTTTTTATCTTTTTCTCCTTCAAATTTCACTGTTCACTTACCTATTAACAATCCTTAAATTATTACTCCAACAGTAGAGGCAGAATTCATTCTCAAGGGAAGTGATTAAGTAGATGATAACTGAGCTCTCTTTTAGTTTGGAGATTCTGTAAGTCTTAAAGAGCCTCTCTTTTCATCTGTCAAATTGTAATGATAGAGAATATCAATGACTATGCTTGGGCAGTATATTTAAGAAATGGTAAATAGGCTGGGCATTAGTGTCAGCATCAAAGAAAAAAGTCAAATAGTGAAGAAAAGTAAATAATGCTTACAATTGGAAGTAAATTTTTTTCAATGCATAGGAAATGAAAGTTCACCTTCTCCAAAACTCTGAAGTATATCAGAATTGCAAAATAAGAGAGATAAGTCATTTTGCAGGGGGAAAATTTTCTAAACTGGTCTGGATTTATTCAGCTAGTTTTGGCAGCGGACGTGTGGGAACTTGATTCTGGGCAGATGTTCAGCCCAGCATTTCCAGTCTCTAGTAGCAATGATGTCAGAGTGTCACATCATTTGTCATGTTTGTTACTGGCTGAAATAAACAGTCCTCTTTTTGGGTCATGCACTTAACATGAGAATTCTTTCCAAATCTGCTGTGTTATGAACTCTGCAGCTCTGTATATCTTATCACTAATCTCTCAATGACCTTAGGCTAGTAGGCGTCATACAACTGACTACTAATGAAAGTGAAGATTTTTAAGTTTAGAGGATAATATATCTAGTAGAAAAGTGTCTTATTATCTCCAAAGTTTCCTGATATTTTTCCCAAAGCATTCATGGCAAGTATCCAGTTTTCTGTTTTCTTTTCCTCTGTTTTTTAGTTTTTTGTTTTCGTTGTTTTTGAGTCCTAGATTCTGACAGTTTATTTGCTGGTTTGTATCAAGGGATTTCTACCTCTATGCTGTAATTAACATTGTAACTTTTCTTTTAATTTAGAAATCATGTCCCAAATTTTAATACTAAGTAGCTTCCTTGTGAAACACTTTCTAACTTGAACTAAATGTTTTACAAGGAAATCCCAACTACTTTGGGGCTTTTAATTGAATATTGGTGCAGGTCTTTAGGGAAAGCCATTGTCTAGAATAGCTTCAGGTGGGACATACTTGAAGCAATTACAGAAAAAGGGAATATTTGCTTAATCAGCCAGATCATTCAAATTGACCTTTATAATAAAAAAAAAGGGACAATAATAAAATAGTTATTTCTACTCCTCACGTGGTGAGCTTTGGGACCCATGTTTTCAGGCTAGGCAGGCCTTTAAACTTTCCAACAGCAGATATGCTCACCAAGATGGATGTGTGAAAAGGCAAAAATGATAAAATTATTGAGAGAGAAATGACACATTGATGTCCAGCACATGGACCCTTAGAGGAAATGTACAGGTGAAAGTGGAAAGTATAATGTTATTGACATGAACAAAGCCTACAGAGGTTTTGCAGCCATATTTTTTCCATGATAAAAATATGATGGTGAAACTATACCTGTGAGAAAGAATATGTTCCTAAGATGAATGAAGGCAAGAAAGACTGACAATAAGGAAAAATATCTCTAGGAAGAATGAGTATCCAATTCAAATTTCAGGTGCTTGCCCTTGAGGTGGAACTTCAAGACTAGCTACAAATTTTCTCAATTATTACATATAACCCTACAGGAAAGTGTGAATGGAACAGCACTGAGGAACATTTCTGTATTTCCAAGGGGAGCAGCTGATAGGCAGATTCAAAATAATTGAAATGTATTCAAGAACTATTAGATTTGGTGAGTCCTTACAGATTGCCTAAGGCCTGCTTAGGTCTAGGAGGCGGTGTGTCCCATCTCCTATTCATATATTATTGACTATATTAAAATGTTCTTACACACAATATCTTATTTAATTCTCTGAACAACCTTGATAAGTAGACATATCTTTCATGGAATGGGTTGTCTTGGAAGGCAGTAAATCTCTTGTGAATAAAGTCTCCTGTCATGCTAGATGATCTTCCTTGGGATGTTGTAAAAGGGGTTCATGAAGGGGTGTGATGGTAAATGTTTTTAATAGTATTTTATTTTTCCCCAATTACATATTAAAATAATTTTTTAAAAAAAAGTTTTGAGTTCTAAATTCTATCCCTATATTTTGGCTTTTCTTATCTAGCACAATAACATGCCTCCACACTCACATTACTTTCTTGATGTTTGATCCAATTCAAAAATGAAGGGGGAAAAATTACACTTAACAATTTTAAATTAAATCTACATTATTAACATTTTCTTTCTTACTTTAAGTTCAGAGAATCCACAAAACAATAAATCAAATCCTGATTTGTACCTTTGTATCCTTGTAGATTTGTATCTCAACTACTGAGATAAATGTTCACATTGAAAAATAATAACAATCAATTGTTGTAGACTGGTTCAAGCTGGCTCCTTCACTGTCCTGGGTATATGCTACAATTAGGTTTTTTTATTTGAAGACTCCACTGCACAGCTACAGACAGGATGGAGACTCTGTGGCTAAATAACAGGTTATATGAGACGAAAAATATATGTTATGTTTTTAGGGTACTAGACACACAATAGGATTCAAAGTGTGATATAAAAGGAAATAGAGATGAGAAGTGAGAAACTTCTAAGCATGGGAGACAGAGAAAATTCTTGGACTTAGAAAATGTACTAGAACTAAAAAACTAGGATTCTTGATCCAGTTTTTTTTTTCTCTACTATATCATAAAGATGAGACAGTCTCCAAGATGTTTTATATTTAATAGTTGAAAGATTAAGAGTTAGGAAGGTGAAGCAATCTCCATATTTTTCTGGTATTCTTAAACAAATTGATAATTTACATCCAGTATACACACATGATTTTCTTTTTGTTCCAAATTCAGGCAACTAATTTATTAATATAGGGAATATTAGAATATGTATTAATTAATACATATATTTTAAAAGTACCAAGCTTGGAGTATCCAGGATTTGAATTTTGCCTCTGACACATTATACTTTTGAGAATCTAAGTAAGTAATTTTAATTTTAGTTTAGGTAAGTCTCTAGGATTTAACTAATAATTTGGTTGGTTATTGTTCTTTTTTCTCAAAGTGGACCAAAACAACATCACCATGTTAGAGTGAAGATACAGTGTGTCCAACTGTGGCTCATCAGACTAGGATGAGGTCTGAAGGCTCTACGACAGGTTGGGAACAAATAGTCCATGTGAACATTTGGAGTGCAGATGTCTCAGTTTACACATCTCACATTTCTTTTGAGCTATTGCAATTCTGCTTTGCTTATAAAGCACAGAGCCCTTCTTTGAGGTGGACAGTTCTATGACAGTGTTTTCCATGTCACACAATCAATTCCAAAGCTTTTCAGAGAGACCTCAAGAGTTTCCTTGTAACATTTCTTTTGACCTCCATGTGAGCATTTATTTTTGGGAGTTTTCTGTAAAATTGTCTTTTAGGGAGACATGCATTTGGTATTTGAACAACATAACCAATCTATCATCACTGTGTTCCCTTTATTAGAATTTGAATGTTTGGCAGTTCAACTTGAGAAAGGGCCTCAGTATTCAGTACCATATCTTGCCAGGTAATTGTTAGTATCTTCATGAAACAATTTAAATTATAGCAATTCAGTTTCCTGGAATGGTGCTGCCCAGGCCAGTAACAATAAGGTCAGCACAATGGCTTTGTGGACCTTCGATTTGGTAGGCAAACTAATACCTCTTCTCTGCCATACTTTCCTTTAGAGCCTCCCAAACACTGAGTAAACTCTGGCAATGTGAGCTTCAGTTTCATCATCTATGCATACATCCCTGGAAAGTATACTGCCAAAATGAGCTATAGTAAAAGCATGGGAGAATGGAAACCTTTGGAATTCTCCAAAAGTACAATATCAGTCACAGTGCAAAGGGCATTAGACTTTTTAAAAATTTACTAGGGTCTTTTATAGTTTGGATAAAGGTTGGGGGAAAGGACAGAAAGATACTAAGAACTTTAACTGGCAAATTATTTTTCCTCTTAGTCATATTTGTTTGTATTTATCGCTGATTTCCAAAATGCACATAAAGGAAAAAAAATGCTCTATTGCTCAATAACCAAACCCATTTATACTAATGGGGAGGGCAAATTAGCTAAAAACCATCAAACTTTATTTAATTGTGTGTGTTTTTGGAAGAGGGGAAAAGAATATTTTACCTGCAAAACTAAAACCTGTATTTCTCCTTCTACCATTTTTCTAATGTCCTTTCCAATATCAGGAAGACCTGGACTGAAATCCTATGTCTATATTAACTGTGTGACTATAGGAACATTTCTTTTGATCCTCAGTTTCCACACCTTTAAAATGTGGATTATAAAAATCACAGGGTTATTCTAAAGGCCTAAAATATGAAACTATAGACAAAGCACTTGCAATGTTTAAGTGGCTACATAAGTGGAATTTATTACTATCTCATTCTAAGTGATGTAAATGCACTAGTTTCTGTACTTCCTTTAACAATGATATCCTCTGACCTTCACCATAACCCTCCCTCAAATTTAGATTCTTAGTCTGCTAATTACACAACAAGCCAGAACTTCAATGGCCATTGTCTTTGGATTTGGGTACCTTTTGTTTTATAATTGGAAACAAAAACAAAATAAGAGGTTACAGCCAGGGTTTGGCTTTCCTAGCTAATTTGGACTGACACTGCATTATCCCTTGGCAGGCCTGACACTGCTGCTCTGCAGCAGTCCTCCAGGCCCCAGACTGTCTAGCCAGGTCATTTTTGAAGCCACTAAGTGACCCTGAGCAAGTGTTAAGTTGACTCTTTTTAATGGGCAACAAAATTAAATGAGCCATAGTGGACTACTTCTGGTTAAATGGCGCCTCTTCTCCCCTCACCTCTTGCACCTTGTTCCAATAGAAGTCCCTCACCTTACAACCCATTTTTAGTAAAATTATTTACCTTGCATGTCCAATGAGAGAAGAATGTATATAATATAGTTATTCTTAAAATCTACTTGAGAAGGCAGCCTCTTGCTAACAATAATTAAACCAAAATATCAACTTTATAATGACTAGGACTTTATTTGCTAAAACACCTCTCTGTCTCTGTCATTCTGTCTCTCTTAGTCTCTCTATTTCTCCTTCTTCCTTCCCTCTTCTTCTCTCTCTTTCCCACTCTCTTTTTTCTTTCTGTCTCTCTCTTGCTATTTCTTTCTCTGTCTTGTCTATCTGTCTGTCCATCTCTCTCTCTCTTTCTCTCTCTCTCTCTCTCTCTCTCTCTCTCTCTCTCTCTCTCTCACACACACACACACACACACACACACACACACACACACAAACACATATATACACACACTTTCAGTATTACAAAAAAGGCTTTCTGTGTTTCCTTCTCATTTATCATGTGGTACGGTGGAAAGAACCCTGGACTAAGAAACCTAAGGATTAATCCAATTAATCTTTAAGATTCTTAATCCTAAAAACTGCATTGGAATACTAACTCTCTTATTTACCTGCATATAACTTGTACTGAGCCTCAGTTACTGACTACATAAAAATGTAGGAGATGGACTAGATGCTTGCCAAGGTCCCTGGACAAGTCCTATGAGGCTACCATAAAATCACAGTTCTTCATGTATAAGGCCTGATTGCAGATCTGCTCTGTAAAAAAAGTATACCTTAGATAAAGGAAACAATTTCTACTAGGAATGCAGTAAAAATTATGGTTTTTAAAAATATATATACTGGGGGTGTTGTTACTATTATTAAATATTATTTTTAAAAAACTGAAGTTCTTCTCTCATGTATTGTCAAAAATCAGAGAATTTATTATGTGAATCACAATTTCTTTGAATTGAATAAATAATAGATTCTCCATTTTATGTCCAAATGGAGAACACTTGAAATTAGTTCACTAGTAATCTCTACTAGTAATCTCTAAAGCTTATTTCAATTACCTAACCAATCCTTTAAAAACCTTTTCCCTAGTATGTAATAATTAGTAACCCCAAACCTTTTTTTTTCAATTATCCTACCAACCTTTTAAAAACCTTCATTCAATTGGAAGAAAGATGAATAGATAACTCCTATCCTCAAACAAACAAAAGTTGGGCTTGTGTGCTCTTCTTTGCATATCTGTGTTTAGCTGGTATGGTTCTATATATTTGTCTACTTAACCCCAGCTCATTGACTAATTCCCCAAGGATAGAAGTATGTGTCCTCTTAATGCTACAAACAGCTGCATCAGCCACTCTAAAGCACGTTTTAGCTTTTACATAGGGTGGATGTTAGCTAAATATTTATAGACAACAATGATGAGCCTTTTCTTTTTAAATTCATGTTAGTGTGTCTTACAGATCCATCCTCAGACTCAGAATGCTGCAGATCTTTTCTTCCCACTGATTCCAAGAAAGAACTTGAAGGTAAATCAGTTATCCCTTTCACATTTCAACTTTCTTCATCAGAGTTTTCATGTATCTGGTGTCTGCATAAGAAATTAAATGGGAATTTGAAGGAAGTTTTGAGGAAGCAGCAAATGAGACATGAAAGCCATTAGATGACACAGAAAATATTTAGAAACTTAGAAATGCATAAAATGTATAGTATTTATGATAGCAACATATTTTATTTTTTACCACTATACTAATTCAGAATTCTTCTCTGATATGAAAGGAAAGCCTTTTGGTATATTTTTATATACATGGATTTTCCAGATTGCAGGGATTCTATGTACCTAACCCTAATTCCCATTATGTAGAAGGAATAACTTTATAATCAAATGAAAGATTTTTAAGAGGATCCTTTTTTTTTTCAGTCTTTTAATTCTGATGGCCGAGACTGGAGAGAGAGTGAAAGAAGATAGGATAGAGTTTGCAGACTCATTTTGTCCAGGAGATGTTTATATGTTAAAAGTAAACTTATGAAGTATATTCTGCTTTGTATTTGACTCCAGGACTAGGTCTGTCTGTAGTGCTCACTCACTTTTTCTGACTTTGTAGATGTTCTCGCTTTCCTACCACCATTGCTTACAAAAGTCAGCGTATTAGCTCATTAACTTGAAGGAAGTTCATTTAACTTAAACACATCACTCATAGTTTGTTATGTCTACTCTTTTTAAAAAATCTTTGTAGATTACTTTTTTCCATTTCTTTTGCCACTAAATACAGTATTCTCCTTAACAACCCACAGCTGATTCATAAGTTCAATGTGTGTTTAAAGAAAAGTTCATTTAGAAGCCATGCAAAATGTTAACTGTCAAGAGGAGAAAAGTGGGATGTTGTTCAACAATCCATATGCAGCTGATATGGATAAGAATGGTTTATTTTTAACACTATTAAACATCAATGACCTTTCATTGGCTTAAAGGGATCCATAGAATTTGGACCTGGAGTATCTCCAGGAACCTGTTTCTTGTGTAACAATAGGAGAAGTGTTAATATGATAACTACTCACTTCGCGCTCATCCTACTTTTTCCTAGGTATCTCTACTAACTCTCTGACTATGGGATGCTGAGATGAACATTCCCTTACATGTTCATATTCCTGGGCCTGGCTTCCAGAATCAGTCATTTTCTGATGACAGTGAGAGTTTTTGTTGCTAATTACTCTCCCTGACACCCTCCCATATCCCCATCCCCAATTTTATGGAAGAAAAACTGTTCAAAATATCCAAAAATGGAACCTAGGAAAGTGATAATGAGATCATATTTATCTCCATGAAACCTATGATTACTATGCTGACAAGTTCACTTGAAATAATACAATACATATTGATAAGGTATAATTCACTTGTAGAATTTCAAGGAAGGATGGATTAAAAAAAGATCTGAATAAAAAAAAAAAAACTCACTAGTTTAACTCCTTTTTGTGACAAAGAATTAAAAAGACATTGGGGACCATTTCCTTGAGTGATACATAATGTCCCCAGAGGTGATTACTTTTCAATTATAAGCTCCCAATATATGAAATGAAGTGCAATATTATTAAAATTCAGCAATATGATTTCTGATGACACCTAGATACATTTTGTTCAATGAGCTCATGTATCTATATGTTTAAATACATCCATATGTTTAAATAATTCATACAACTACCTTATTTATATTGTCTAGAAATGACACACTAGACTCTCTTTCATTCCTTTCCCAAAGGCCACTAAAGTTATTTCTCTAATAAGAATTCTATGGATATCACAAATAGCAAATAGGATTAGCAAATAAAGTTCATTTAGATATAGATGTCAGTCAGTTCACATTTTATAGTAAAGCAGACTGAAGCAATAAATGAAAGGAATTATTAATCACTGACTCCTTAAATCAACTCATATTTATTAAGGGCCTTCTTAGTACAAAGCACTTGCATCACTTCCCCTAAATTTTTTTTTATGTTATTTCCATATTATTGGTATTAAAGATTTGCAAATTACATTTTCTGGGGAGACTGACTCTGGCTAACATAAAGAAAAATAATGGGTATGTTGGATAACCTGGATAAAATCTGAACATTTTAGAGACTTGTGATCTCATTGACACAGATACTTCTTCCACATCTCCTCAATCTTAGTCTACTCCTGCCCCTGTTCTCCAGTAAATCCTACATAGCAGTTCCACTCAACATGCTTCGAGCTATCCTTCAAATCTCTTCATATTGCATGGATGATAATGGAATATACTAGTGAGTTCTTAATCTTACAACATGACCAGCCCATTTCCTTTTCATCTATTTGCTAATAAGTCTATATAGTGGGGTGGTTTCCTGCAGTGATCATGACTAAAACAGACAAAATCTACCATGAGTAGAAGTGTTTTTCGATGCAAAGTGAGGTATCATAGTGATGATACATATATACAGAATACAAAACTAAATAAGCAGAGAACAGCAAAATTACTAAATAGAAACTTAATTTTGCCCAGATTGGTTATAAGCATTCTTAAATACTGTGTATACCTGTAGTTAGTTGCTTATTTCTGAACCATACCGTGTATCCTAGTCTTCTCTACCTTCTCGGTGCTCCTCTTGAAAGGTCAATGGCCCCTGCTTTGGAAAGTGTCCATTAGAATATGAACTTCTTGAGGTAAAAGACAATGGTTTTGCATTTATTGGCATTTCCTAGCACTTAAGATAGTGCTTGCCACATAATAACAGTTTATTAAATACTTATCGACAGATTGACAGATCAAAAGCATCACGATATATTACTTTAATATTTTCTATCATCAGGCCCTGTATAAAATGGAAGAGTGGGCTTTCTGACTCTACCAAATTATACAATTATTTTCTTGTGGAACTACTTACTACCAATGTAGAAATAATACACTTATGCTAATACCCCAAGATTCCATTGATTTTTTTCTAAGTGCTTTCCTGATATAATCCCTCTATTTCCATTTCTATAACTTTCCTATGTTGGGGGAAGCATCTCTTCCCATTGCAAAGAAAGATCTCTTAGTTTTTCTACAGGCAAGTGTTTTTGTTCATTAATAATTATATTTTATTAATCAACTCTGCACTTCCTGAGAGAAGTATAATAATCGATTTCCAAATACTACCATCTACTGTTTTTATACCAAGAATTTTTGAGTGATCAATGATAATGAGTATTTTATATCCCCCCCTACACACACAGAGTTGTTACTGGATTTGAACTTGCTTTTGATTATAGAGTATATCCATATAAATTTATTACAACCTTTCTCAATATTTTTTATAATATTCTTATTTCTACTCTGTATCTACCCCTATGATTAAAAAGGCTTTTAAGCTTTTTCATTCATTATGTCACATATCTTTTCTTTTTTCTTCTTTTTCTTTTTTGTTACTTTATTTTTTATTATAGCTTTTTGTTTCCAAGTTATATGCATGGGTAATTTTTCAGCATTGACAATTGCAAAACCTTTTGTTCCAATTTTTCCCCTCCTTCCCTCCACTCCCCACCCCCACCCCGCCATGGCAGGTAGATCAATACATGTTAAATATCACATACCTTTTCTATAGCTACAAATCCCATTTTGTTCAAATTTTAATTGAGATTGTATCCTATGAATCAATATAGCAACATGTAGCAAATAAATAGTAGAACATACATAGAAATTAGTATTACTGCAAAGCAATATACACAGACCTATGCATATGTAGATAGCAATAGCTGCACAACATACTCTAAAATCAGCATATGAATAGTTAAGCAATATCAATCACATTGTCAATAACCATCATTTTTGCAATATCACATAGCTCAATGCATTAATACTGAGCAGAACTCGCAATCTAATGTAGTTATATTACTATGAAATAGAATGCAGAAAGAAGAAATTCTGTAGTCAGGAGATATATACCAGGACAAGGGTGTGGAGTAAGAAGAAAAGCCAAGAAATGCTTCAAAACTGAAATATGTAAAGAAAAACAGAATAGGAAAATTTTGAGAAAAAAAGGGAGTGATTGAATGCGAAGGTAGTAACAGCTGGAAGGATCATGAACCTTGTAGAAGTACTTAATCTGAACTTTGTAAGAGACTAAAATTCTAAGAGGGGGAACTGTGGAGGCAGTATATTTATTTCCAATATGAGGGACAGACTGCAGCAGCACAGAGATGGAAGACAGCATTCCTGTGTGAGGGACAAGAAGGCCAGTTTATCTGAATTATAGATATCATAAAGGGAAGCATTGTCTGCAAAGTAGGATGGATCCTGGAGACTACCATCTTGG
Source organism: Antechinus flavipes (assembly GCF_016432865.1). NCBI lineage: Eukaryota > Metazoa > Chordata > Mammalia > Dasyuromorphia > Dasyuridae > Antechinus > Antechinus flavipes. Next base: position 123,331,332 of record NC_067400.1, on the reverse strand, counting down.
TAATGTCTGATTGGGCACAATCTGCTAATTCAATTTCCTGTAGTGTTCATGACTAAAAGAGACAAAATCTACCATGAGCAAAATTGTTTTTTTGGTGCAGAAACCAACGGAACTAAGAAGGAATAAAACAACAAAGGAATATACTTGACATTTTTACTTGGGCCCAACTTTGATGATTGGAATACTCAGGAAATACATTTTGCATATTCTTATTTTTTCCCCTTATGTCGTAGAACTTGCTAATTAAATGCTTAACCTATAAATTACTGGAAATATAACTGAGAGTATCATTCACTCATTCTCTTATATAAAAGTTATGTTATACTGTCAAAGATTTTGCTCCATTATGCTTTTGGTTAACCAAACAAAAAAATGAAGCTGGAATTGGTTTTTAAAGTCCATTCTGTACATTAGGATTTCTATTACTATTAATTAGTAAAGACAATATGATTGCAGAAATGTTTTCCACATTATATTTGATAATAGATAACTAAAAAGAAAAATGGTTAAATAGATAAATCAATGAATAAATAAATAGGGAAGCAAACAGAAATAAATAAATAATGATATAGAAATAAAGAATAAAAATATGCTTCTACCCCCAATGTTCTTTTTTCATTAAGATCTGTAGAAAAAGGCAAAGGCTTATAGGTTGAAAACTAGAAGGTCTTGTCTGATACATTCATATTACAGATTAGAAAACTGGATTTAAAGATATTAAGTTACTTGTCCAAAGTCACACACAGGAAATAAAAGGCACATTTCAAAAACACATCCTCTGACTTGAAATTCTGTGATCTCTCTATTCCTTCATATAGTATCTCCTATGGCCGTTAGTGGTACATGTTAAATATCACATACCTTTTCTATAGCTACAAATCCCATTTTGTTCAAATGTAGAGTAAACAAGTAGAATAAAATGAAATTACATTTTAGTCACAACCACATTCAATGTATCTGTCATGCTAGGGCAGGGGAGGGAAATTTGAGATTAATTCAATAAAGTATTAAACAAATGAAACAAGGTCCAGAAAAAAAAAATTAATACAGCCCATAGAGAGTTATATAGTTAGGCCCCAATTAAGAGAAATAATGAAATTGTAGAAATTGTTGTATTATTCAAATTTGCACTATTTGAAATTAAAGTAAGGTGATTGGTTCTAGCCCAATGGAAACATGCAGTGTTAATTTGAGTCATGTGATACATATTCATATTAATTGGGTCCCAGGTGTAGTAACTCCAGAAATGGAAAAAGAAAGAGTGACATCAAGTTCCATATATTTTTTTCCTTCTTTTCTTCTTCTTTGACATACTCCCAAGTCCTGTTATTAAAAACTCCATTTTGAACTGGTATAAAAAAGAAAAAAAGCATAGATAAAGGTGGCAGTAAAGGTATCTTAGCAATGGGATGAGGAAGTGAGAGGGAGAGCAACCCAATGAAATTACAAGCTAATCCTAAATATGGCAAGGGAAGTGGAAGTCTCTGTGATCATTGAGACAACCAGGTTACCCCATGAAAATTAGACACTAGTTACATACACACATGTAGATATATGTCACCTATATTTTAGAAATCTGTTTATAGCAAAGTATCTTATACGTAAATGTTAAAAATCCTACAAGATTCATTAAAAGAAAATGTCATTTGATGACTTTCTGATCATTAATATCAAGCAAGATATAAGACTGACTTACCAAAATTGTTTTGCCACTTTCGTATGGCATGTCTTATAGAGCATTTAAATAGAAAAGGGATTTCTTATAAATGATGGTTTTTCCAGAGGCTTTTTTTTTTTCGGTGAATGACATTCTCACTACAATCTTTTGAAGTAGGTGCTATTAATTTCTTTATTTTACAGATAAGGAAACTGAAATTCAGAAAATTTAAATGACTTATCTTGAAGGAAAGAACAAAGAAAGTATTTATATTTATAGATGATATAGATGATGAAAAGATTAAAATATTCTTCATCGAATAGGAAGATAACTACAAATAGAGACAAAAATAAAGATTTTGTAGGAGAATTTACACAAGAAAAGCTAATCATACATTAGCCCAGATAAACATTCTTCTAATCCCATTGTAACAACACGTTCATGCATAAAATCAGTGATATTTTCAATTTTTAAAGAGTTATTGTCTTTAAAGACAAGTGGGCTTTTAATTTAAATCACAAGCACTTAACCTGTAGTCCATAGATCTTTGTGAAGTCCATGGATGAGATTTCAGAGGTCCTATGAACTTGGAATAGAAAAAAAATAATCTTTATCTTCATTAACCTTTAAATGAAATTTAGCATTTCCTTCAATTATTTAAATAAATTATTCTGAGAAGTGGTCCATAGGTTTCATCAGACTGCCAAAGGGATCTAAGACACAAAAAAGATTAAGAACCTTTTATTTAAATGGACTTAAGTTGTTCATTCCTAAAACTATGAGAGAAATGAGACTGAGAATAAATTTTAATCATTTTTATAAGTAATTCCTACAAAAAAAATTTACACCACCTAAAGAAAAATCAATGGGGCCATTTTTGCCCAAATTATCTTTATAAACATTTCAAGTTTCAGCTTTATTTTGAAGTTATTCCATATATTACTTTCTCTCAAGAGTTTTGCTCTATTTTTGTCAAAAGATAATAAGTAAATATATTCCTGTGTTAATCTCCTTAATTTTTAAAATCATCCCCATTGGATTATAAAATTCAAAGAGATCCCAGAGGTCATCTAATCCAATCCTTAACTATCATTTCTGATAGTGGTCATCCAGTGTCACTCAGGGATGGGGAAACTCAATAGTTTCCAGAATAGCCTATTTTAATATGGAATCACTCCAATTATCAGGAAAGTATTTGTTTTGTTTTGTTTTACTTTTTTCCCATAATACTTTAATACTACAGTGATTTTAATTGATTTAATTAATTTAACTAATTAATTAGATTGATTTAATACCAATCAACATATATAACATAACATCAGCAATCTCTCCAATACAAATCTCAACTCAACTATACCTATCCATCTTGTACAACTCTGGTACTCCCATAAATATGCCACAGTAAATCCATCTGACATGTTGAAGGCATTTTTTGGCATTCTCTTAACCTTGAATGGACCCAGTGTAGCTCTATATTTTGAATACCCTTCACAAATTTCTACACAGCCAGCCCATCTGCTTTTGTCTAACCATACATTCCTCAGATGACGTCCTTGTCACCACAGCTGAGTTGTGAGAGTGGCAAGGAACAGCTGTAAATATAAAGGAGTTTACCAGCATTTTTCTCACTCTGATGCTATGTACAAACACCAGATAACAAGAGACAGAAGCAGTTTCCTTGGGTTGATGTTCAGATTGGTTCATTATTCAGCATTTACAGATTAACTTGGAAAGAGGATGAGTGCAGCGAATTGTCTTTGTGTTGATGCATTATAGTTCCAGAAATCTGGCATTCCTGGGATGATTTCCCCAAGTGTATCTGTGTATATCTGTGGTATCAGGAGAAGTTTTGCAAATCAGGCCATGCTATGCAAAGTCTTGGGTATGAAGAATACCCAGGGTTTTAGGTGCTGATAGCTGATAGTTTTGTATCATGGGCTAAGCAACAGAAATATCCTTGGTATTCTGGGGGTTCTGGGGACTTTATCAATGCCTTCTTTGCCTTTCCCTGTTGCCTCAGGAATGCCTGTGTCAGAGATGATGAGACCTTGATATTTCATGCATTCCCTTGTATCCTTTCACCCAACACTAGAATGTGTACTGCCCAGTCCAGCTCTCTCTCTCTCTTTAACTTTCTTCCACATTGGCACAATCTTTACCATTCCCTAAAAAAGGAAGGAGTAAGTCTTGACCCAAGAGAAATTAGGAGATAGGGAGAATGATACCATAGCTAAAAATAGATTTATGAAAGAGTTAATTTCATTTTTATTCTACATACAGCCTATTTTATTCTTAGAGAACAGAATATACTTAACTAACATTAATTTAACCTAAATTCTTTTCAAAATATTTCTGTATTTTTTAAAATTATAATACTTAGCATTTATATAGCAGTTTAATTTTTTAATTTTAATATCTTTTTATTGATAGAATGCATGCCAGGGTAATTTTTTACAGCATTATCCCTTGCATTCATTTCTGTTCCGATTTTTCCCCTCCCTCCCTCCACCCCTTCCCCCAGATGGCAAGCAGTCCTTTACATGTTGAATAGGTTACAGTATATCCTGGATACAATATATTTGTGCAGAACCGGACAGTTTTCTTGTTGTACAGGGAGAATTGAATTCAGAAGATATAAATAACCCGGGAAGAAAAACAAAAATGCAAGCAGTTTATATTCATTTCCCAGTGTTCTTTCTCTGGGTGTAGCTGCTTCTGTCCATCTTTGATCAATTAAGGCTCTCTTTATCGAAGAGATCCACTTCCATCAGAATACATCCTCAAACAGTCTTGTTGTTGAGGTATATAATGATCTCCTGGTTCTGCTCATTTCACTCAGCATCAGTTCATGTAAGTCTCGCCAGTCCTCTCTGTATTCATCCTAGCAGTTTAATTTAATAATAATGGCTGCCCTTTGTGTGGCACTTGAAGGTTTACAAAATGCTTTACAATGATTATCTCATTTAATCCTCATCACAACTCTGGAAGGATGTTGCAATTATCCCCATTTTATAGATAAAGAAGTAACTTGCCTAGAATCACAATAGTAAGTATCGAATGTCAAATTTGCACCCAGATTTTCTAACTCCAGGTAATTTCTTCATCTACTGCCCTATGTAGCAGCTTAGGAATCTGCCTAGGAATCATTCATTTCTTAGTTACGTTATGAACTTTTCAAGGAAAATATGTTTACACTTGAACTTTGTAAGCAGGAATAATTAAGGCTCATTGGACTTGGTTCAAAATTAAGTATGTTTCCCTTAGTCACATTTTTGGAAACAAGACAAAATGTAAAGATTAAAAACATAGCAGTTATATTTTAGAGATGGACCCATGTTCCATCCAAACTCACATTGTAGTTAGTTGTAATGCCAGGATTTGATTGTATCCCTGAGGATACTAAATCACAGAAAGCATTTTCACTCATAATTCAAATTACAGCCTTCAACTCTTACTGGGTGTGTCTATTTGCAGGACAGCTTTGGAACCTCAGGAACAATGTTGCTTATGGGAGCTGTGAGTGCTTGATATGTTAGTATAATACAGGTGCTTCCTGTTGGTACTCTGAGTTCCCATGTGAGAACCTGAAGGACTTCTGAGAACAAAACTTGCTATGCTTAATTATATTTAGCCAGGGTGCTCCACAAAAAAAAGTCATTGACCAAAAATAATATGTATAAGTAATATTCAAGTTGTGATCCAAACCAGCAATAGCCCGGAAATTCAAAATTAAATCTGATCTCCACTTTTTTGCTGCCTTATTGTACCCAAAATTTACCAAGGTCAGAAATTAATTGGAGATGCTACAAAATAAACTGTCTCCAATATTTCAGATCAGTGAGGTCAAGAGGAAAACTTAGCTAACTGCTTATTCGAACAGTTTATAGAGAATCATTATTCTGAATATGGAACTATGCTTTCCTTTTAATGGATGTTTCAAGGCCAAGTTGTAGTCAATTAAATGTAAGAAACATTAAATACCTACTCTGCTAGACACTGGGTACTCAAAAAAAAAAAAGTTGTTAGTGCTCCTGTCCTCAAGAAGTTTCCATCTACTAGGGAGAAAGTGATATACAAGGAGATAAGATATGAAAAAATTTGAGGTAGAACTCATAAGACTTGATAATTGATTGGACATTGGGGGTAGTCAAAGGAAAGTGAAGAAGCCAATATAACTCCTATATTTAGAGCCTGAATGACAATAAATGACAGAATTCTTTGATTTGTCTCTGAGCTGTCCTCTTGACGCTGGAAACTTTCTCTATAATGCCAAGTTTTCATCTCTCTCCACCACCTCCATTTTCAGGTCCCTTTTATGTATTTTCTTTCCCCATTAGAATTATATTTCTTTCTTTTGTATATGTATTTCCAGTTTTCTCAACAGAATCAAGCTTAATCATTTTAATTTAAAATTTCTTCACTTTCAACATTCTTTTTAATTTCTGAATTCTAAATTTGTTCTCTCCCTCCCACCCTTGCCCTACCCACGAGAAGGCAAATGGTATGTTATCAATTATACGTGCGAAGTCATGCAAAACATAATTATTAGCCATGTTTTTAAAAGCAAGAAAAAAGAAAGAAAATTTTTGATTTGTAGTCAATGTTCTTCATTTTTCTCTGGAGGTGAATAGTATTTTTCATCTTGAGTCTTGGAAATGTCTTGGATTAATTGGAGTAGCCAAATCTTTCTCTTATGATCATTACAGTTACTGCTATTGGGCACAATAATCTCTCCATTCTTTTCATTTCACTTTGTATTAGTTCAGAGAGATCTTTCCACATTTTTCTGAAATTATTGCCCTCATCATTTCTTATAGCACAATAATACTTCATCACAATATATGCCACAATTTGTTCAGTCTTTTCTTAATTGATGAGCACAACATCAATTTCCAATTCTTTGCCACTCCTTCCTTCCGCCCCCCACCTACTACATATATTTTTTCATTCATATATGTGTTATTATTCCTTTTCTCTTGATCTCTTTGAGATAGAGTCCCAGTAGTGGTATTAATGAGTCAAAGGGTATGCATAGTTTTGTAGTCCTTTGGATATAGTTCCAAATTCTCTCTAAAATAACTAGAACAATTCACAACTCTACCAACACTGAATTAATGTCCCTATTTTCCTTCATCCCTTCTAATATTTGTTTTTGTTTTTTTCTGATAAGTAAGAGATAATGTCTAAGAGTTGTTTTAATTTTCATTTCCCTAATAAATAGTAATGTGGAGCATTTTTTCATATGATTATAGATAGCTTTGATTTTGTCTTCTGAAAAGTCTGCTTATATCCTTTGACTATCAATAGGAGAATAGTGTATTTATATGTGTGTGTGTGTGTGTGTGTGTGTGTGTGTGTATTCAAATTATAAGATATCTCATTCTTCAAATATAGCTACTTAATCTGAGATACTCTATGCCATCAAGAAATCAGCATATGTTTGGAAGGTTTTATCCTATGTACCAAGGCAGCTAAGTGTAGTGAATAGAGTGCTGGGCTCAGAGTCAGGAAGATATAAGTTTAAACATGGCCTTAGTCACTTATTGTCTGACTCTGGAAAAATCATTTTATCCTATTTGCCTCAGTTTCCTTATCTATAAAATGAGCTAGAAAAATAAATGGCAAGCTGTTCTAGTATCTCTGCCAAGAAAAGCCAAAAAGGGGTCATAAAGAATCAGATATGACTGAAAATGATTAAACAACAACCCTGTGAATAAATAAATGCAAAAATCTATAAAATTCCCTTTGATGCATAAATAAAAGGCTAATTTTATAGATCATGAGATAACATATCTATATTTGGAAGGAATATTTTACAGTTGAGGAAAGTATAATGCCCAAAACTTAAATGACTTGTTCAAGAACACATAGCTAGTGAACATTGGACACAAGAATTCAAATCCTCTAAACCTAGAGTGAATTCTTTTTTTCTGTTATCACATTGTCTCGAAAAATCAAATGAAAATCCATGGATATCTTATAGTAATAGTAATCTTAGTAATAGTAATAGTATAGTAATAGTAACCTTAACATGGAATCTGAAAATTTTTAGCAATATTTTGAAACCATATTAGTATAATTTTTTTCTCACAATCCCATCCATGTATTTTATTGTACGTATTTTAAAACATTATTCAGAGGAGTTCATAGGTTTGTTTGAAACCCAAAGGGGTTCATGAATACCAAATAGTTAAGAACCCCTGTTATAAAACCAAAATCATATCACTTTGTATTCTAATACTTAAAACAACATTAAAATCTATAACATTCTTAAACATTCTGGGATTCCGTTTAGCAAACAAACTAAATTATGTTTATGTTAGTGCTTCATCTGAGATTTATCTTCCAATTTACATGTATTTGTGTTTGATTTCCATGGGTATTGTCTTCACCTTGTTCTCAAAGCTTTTTATTTTTGGGAAGTTCTCAAAGATTTGATCCTGTTGCTAAGCACATGGATTCAGTATTCCATCACTCCAGTTCTATTGGCCTTTCAGTTCTCAGACTTTCCTTATTAAAAGTTAGATCAGCTGCCTGTCATGCTTCCAAACCCAAGACAAATACATAGCATCTACTTTATGGAAATTGACAGAGCCCTCCCCATTTTACCCAAAGAGTTATACAAGTACAATTCTGTATTCCCCATTTTGAGGCACAAAGAAAGAGTCAGAGCCCACCCTGAACGTGACCTGCTGCACAAAATAGCTTTTGTTAGGAACTTTAACAGCCCTTCTGATTTCTTCAAATCATCCATTGACAGAATTTCTTTTCCCACATGCATAATTTACAAGTCATCTAATTAATTTTTAATAAGTTAAACAACTGTTAAAATTAGTTTTTGGCCTTTAGAAAGACAAAAATTAATTTTTTCCAACTCCATCTGAAATATATTCTTTCCACCAGATGTTGAACATAGTACCCCTACTTGAGTTCTGGTTTTGACCTTACATTGAACAGAGAGGGCTTACCATTAAGAGCGTATTGTAAAGTCAACTATCTGGCCAGACAAAAGCATTCACATTATGTGCACAGTTCTGAGTGGAAGACTGCTTAAGGGAAAATTCTATACCACATGATAAATCATTGACCTTTTGCCTCTGTCCATTACAGAAAGAAGGGTACCCCTCTTCCAAAGCCATTTATAGAGCACTTCACAAGGACTGATAGTTTTAGGCTGTTCATATACAGTGTAGCTGTTTTTATAGAAAAATGTCAGTTACAGAGAATAGCAATGATAAGAAAGGAGGAAAAGCAAATTAATACCATACCTTCTCCTATAAATATATAATCCGTAGCTTTCAAATCATTATTAAATCACCCATTGCTCATACTGGACTAATTGGTTAGGAGAATTAAATAGTGAATTGTGCACTCTAATAGATGATAACTTTTATGTAATTCCATAATCTGGCTGTCTATATTTATCTAAGAAATGTCTCTTATTTCACACCCTGAATTAAATATTTTTAGATATAGATATCACATGAGTTCAGTTGTTGACCAAAAGCTGAAAAAGTAGTAATTTCAAATAGGATACCTTTCTTTGATTCAGTTTCTCTCAACCCCTTACAGGGGAACCAGAATTTGCTAAATGATAACCTTATTACCAAGAGAGGCCCTTACCAAGTGACTTTAGAGATAATTTATTTCATCTCTTCATCTGATAGAAAGAAATCGGGTTATAGTTTTGGAGTCAGCAAGACCTGAGCCTCAGTTACCTACTTGCTATGTGAACTTGTGCCAGTCACTATACTTCTATCTGACTTAGTTTCCTCACCTATAAAAACGGAAAAATAATATCATATACCTCCCAAGGTGGTTGTGAGCTTCTAATGACATATTCCAAATCTTAAACACTATATAAATGCTAGCTATTATTATTATTTAGAAATTCCCTACAGTATCTTTGAAAAGTAATCACTTAACCTTGACCATATTTGGAGATAGAGAACATTATCTTTTAAAGCAGCTTTTTCAATTTTGGGACATCTCCATAACAAAAATAATAATGATAATATAAAATAAACATTAATATGGCATCTTAAAATCTAACAAATGTTTTACATTTGTTTATCCCCATTTAAGCCCTATAATAACCCTAGGTGTATTAACGTGGAGGATGATATACTAATGACAAAGACAAGACATAAAACGAGGTTTCTCTGATTCTATGTCTGGAATTCTATTCATAAATTGATATTGAGTCAAAAGTTATTTCCTTAAATTAATACTAATAAGACCAACAGTTGGTCCCCAATATATCAATGGTCAAAGGATATAAATAAGCAATTCTCAAAAGAGCAATTGTATGCTGTTTATATAAAATGAGAAATTAAAATAAAAACATATCAAAGTCTTCAGATGCCAAAATAGAGATATAGTCTATGTTGGTAGGGTTAAAGAAAATTAGCTATACTAATAAATTGTTGTTGCAACTATATATTGGTTCAACCATTTTGTAAGCAACTTGTAAATATGCTATGAAGTTAATTAAAATTTTTATATCCTTTTGACCCAAAGATTTCACTGCTAACATTATGCCCCATGGTAGTTAAAGAAAGGCATTAAAGAATGTCTAAACTACCTCAACAACGATACTGTTTGAGGATGTATTCTGATGGAAGTGGATCTCTTCGATAAAGAGAGCTTTAAATGATCAAAGATGGACAGAAGCAGCTACACCCAGAGAAAGAACACTGGGAAATGAATATAAACTGCTTGCATTTTTGTTTTTCTTCCCGGGTTATTTATACCTTCTGAATTCAATTCTCCCTGTGCAACAAGAAAACTGTTCAGTTCTGCACACATATATTGTATCTAGGATATACTGTAACTCATTCAACATGTAAAGAACTGCTTGCCATCTGGGGGAAAGGGTGGAGGGAGGGAGGGGAAAAATTGCAACAGAAGTGAATGCAAGGGATAATGATGTAAAAAATTACCCTGGCATGTGTTCTATCAATAAAAAGTTATTAAAAAAATAAAAAAAATAAAAATATCTTTGACTTCCTGAAAAAAAAAAGAAAAGAATGTCTAAACTAATTATGGTCCATGAATATAATCATGGATTACCAAAAGAAATCATTTTTATGAAGTCAGGAAATAATATATGTGGAATATATTAAGGAGAATTGGGGGTAAAAAGAGAACTATATCTAATGACAAATGTAAAGAATACACACAAAACTGGAGTTTGGCTATGACATTACTTATACTATTACTTGTACAATTTGTATAAGTATTACTTGGTACAAAAGTAATTCAAAGTATCACCAGTACAAAATAACAGCATAAAACTAAGTACACAAAAAATTAAGTATAACTATAATGAGGAGTCTGCCATACGTATCAACATTTTTTAATTTGTCAAGATGGGGGGGCATCCTTGAAGAAAATGATATGGAACTACTTGCAGCAGATCTGAAAAAACTAGAGCATGTTTATAACTCAGAGAATCTGCTGGAGTGTCTGTGGCCTGAGAATTCCATCCAAAGGAAGTTTGGGGAATATGATTTCATCACTAACACCATGCAATGGCAAAGAGCAACTCACCAGATTTTTTAGAATCAAAGAACAAGATGAAGATAGAAAGAAAGCACTGACTGCAAAAAGAAAGAAAGAAGGAGCACAAAGAAGGAAAGGAGGAGGGAAAAGAGAATGAAAAGGAACAAAAGAAGGAAGGAGAGAAGGAAGGAAAAGAGAAAAAAGGAAAGAAAGAAGTAAAAAAGAAGGAATGAAAGAAATGAAGAAAGGAAAGAATTAAAAGGAAGGAGGAAGGAAGGAAGGAAAGAAGAAAAGAAGGAAGGAAGGAAAAAAGAAAGAAAGAAAGAAAGAAAGAAAGAAAGAAAGAAAGAAAGAAAGAAAGAAAGAAAGAAAGAAAGAAAGAAAGAAAGGCGGGAGGGAGGGAGGAAAGAAGAAAGAAAGGAAGGAAGGAAGGGAGGAGGAAGGAAGGAAGGAAAGAAGAAAGAAAGAAAGAAAGAAGGGAGGGAGGGAGGAAGAATAGTACAAGTAATGTCATAGCTAAACTCTAGAGCTTCCACATCAAAGAAAAAATATTTGAAAACATCAAGAAAGAAGCACTTGAGGTAATAAGAAGCCACAGATAGGATCACACAAGAACTGTAAACTTCCATTAGAAATGAGAAGAAATAATGAAATGCAATATTCCAAAAGGAAAACAACATAGGTCTACAACCAAGAATAACGTATCCTGTGAAGTTGAATATAATCCTACAGGATCTCACCAAACAGAAACATAGTGTTCCCATCATTAAACTGGAAGGAACATTGTGATGGAGGGCAATGGTTGATGACATCTGCTGGGAGCAATGTACAGTTTTAAGAGGATCAATGAAAATAAAGCTGATACAGCCAACAAGGTTGGTTGTTTGGTTACATCTGCTAGGGATAGTGAATCACAAAGTAGGTAAAATATATCTATGGGAATTTACATAACTCTTTAGGAAACAGATTGAAGAAAGCTTTTATGTTTCTTTATTATAGTAGGGGACTTGAAACATTCCTGATTAAAAACAAATAAACAAAGCTAAGATGGAACTTTGAAATATAAATAAAAGAATAAGGAAAACGTAGAAAAGTAAATTTATTTCATTGATTGCTTGGGACTTTATGATGAGGTAGTGCTAATATTATAATAGAGAACAAACAAATGTCTTTTCAGTACCTAGATGTCTTCAAAAAGCATTAATAGAGTTAAATTTAAATAAAAAATACAGGAGGACCTACAGGGTATATTGGTTCTGTTCTGAAGCTCTAGAGAGATGAAGGAAGAAGAGAAAAGGAATAATAAACTGATATAGAAAGAAGTAATAAGGAATGTAACAGGCAATTTCTCATAATTGGTTTGCAATGTAAGAAAGCCATACAAATATGGAAACAGGGGTGGAGGGAGTCCATTGAACATCTCTTATTTGAAACAAAAGGAGAGCACACAGAGAACCTTTTTTGGTAACAAATAAGTAAGTTAAGTAAATCAACTGAACACATTGATCATGTCTTTGAATGCATGCCTTATTCAGTACACTGTTCTACCACTCTCTCATTTGAAATATTATAAGAGCCTTCTAACTGGTATTTCTGCATCAATTTTCTCTTTATTCTGATCCATTCTCCACATAGTCACCAAAATAGTTTTCTGTGTGTTTTTGACTCTCCTTTTCTGTTTCAAATAAAAGAAATTCAATGGACTCCCTTATTCCATATTTGTATGCCTTTCTTACATTGCAAACCAATCATCAATAAAACATAAAAGCTTTCTTCAATCTGTTTCCTAAAGAGTTATATAAATTCCCATAGAAATATTTTACCTGCTCTGTGATTCTGTAGTCAGATAACTAGCCTTGTTGGTTGCACCAGCATTATTTTCATTAATCCTCTTAAAGATCTACATTGCTCCCAGCAGGTGTCATCAATCATTGTCCTCCGTCACAATCTTTCTTCTAGTTTATTGAAAGGACCACTGTCTTTCTCTTTGGTGAAATCAACCCACTGGGAAGGACAAAACATATTGTATTTGAGCACTCACTTATACTATCTCCCTTTGCCACCACGCCTGATGATAGTGTCTGTCTTCACAAAAATTAAATAGGCTGTGCTACTTTCCAATTTCATTCCAATTTTACCATGAAAAAAATTTCATGGTAGCCAATTACCAAATCCAGATTCAAATTTGGTGATCACATATTTTGATTCCAAAGTACCATTGATTTAGGATTGGAAGATATTTTAGAGATCATTTTGCCTATCTTCCCAATGTAGAGATAAGATGCCCAAGGTCACACAAGTAGTAAGTAGAATAGACAAGATTTTTATATTACATAGGGCTGTAAACAACTCCTGTTCCTTATTTAGTTATATTTAGGGCAGAATAAGAAATATAAGTGGAAATGATTGCTCTGTGATTGCTTAGTTGCCTGAAAAGTATATTTTTTTCTATAGAAGTAAAAAAAGGGAAAAATCCTAGCAATGGATATGTTTCATAATGAGCCTAAACTGATAGAGGCTAAACAGGTTTATTTTTTAAATCTCTGTTCCATACACCTAGAAAGGTAATTTTATTACTTTCCTAGTGCAACATAAAGTGCCATTTGGAAATGATTAAATGAAACTCTATGTTGCATTAGGAAAGTAACACAACTTAGAGATTAATTGGGCAACTAGATAGTTCAGTGGATAGAATGCTGGGTCTAGAGTCAAGAAGCCTCATCTTCCAACCTCATCAAATCCAACCTGAGACATTTATAAGCTGTATGACCATGGACAAATTGCTTAACTCTGTTTAGTTCCTTATTAATCAAATGAGCTAGAGAAAGAAATGGCAAACTAGTCTAGTATCTCTGTCTTCAAAAAACTCAGATGGGGTTACAAATAATTCAACTGACAAAATAAATGAACAATAACAACAAAGGCATGTCTCCTTTAAATTGTATCCCAATGCCCTAGCGTAGTATGTCAGCCCTTTGGAGGTCATATTTGAAGAATTTCATTTCACATAACATATAGAAAACACTAGAATAGAACAAAAAGCATTCCTTCTAGTTTCCAGATTGTATCCTTAATCTAGCTGAGAGAAGCCTATGACCATTCTTGCTAGAGAAATCCAGGAGAAATATTTATTAAGGTATTGGATTTCATTCCATCTCAAAGTTCAAGTACATAGATTATTTTTATTTCAAAATGACTCGCTTGTTTTTGAAATATTGCTTTTGTTCTGGTTTTAATCCAAATAGTTTATATATTTAAAATAGGCAATCCTAGAGATGTCCAAACTGCTTTTAAAAATGACCCAGGCCCTCTTCACTGGGAAAAAAAAAAGCAGTTTCAGATGGAAGAATGTAGAAGAATAAGCCAACTATATAATATGGCTTGACCTGATGATACATAGAGATACCTTCTTTCTGATTCTTCATAAAGATAACTATGAAGATCTCTCAAATGATTGAATCACTGCATTTTAAAAACTAAAATACAAAGGAAGAAAACAAGCCTTTATTTACTATATCCCAGACACTTTATAAATATTATTTAATTTTACCCTCATAACAACCCTATAAAGTAGATGATATGATGATCCTGATTTCACAGTTGAAAAAACTGAAATAGACAACGATTAAATGAATTGGCTAGGGTCCCACTGCTAGTAATTGCTGAAAGCCATATTTGAGCTCACCTTTCTGACTCTAGGCCCAGCATGCTAGCCATTTTACCACCTACTTACTCTTATGTACTCTTATTTGTATCATACTGAATTGTGAGCATGCCCTATTCCTTCTCACTTCTCCTTGATTTCATTGCATTTATTATGAAGACAGACACTATCATTTGTATTCCCAGCTTGTAGGATCTTACACATTTTTGAAGGCAAGTGATTTTGAATCAATGCTCATTAAATTGAATATGAAGATTTATTTCAAGGAATCTATGTTTACAATGATATAGAAACTCTTAATGGGTTTGGGAATCTTGGTTTGGTGTAAATGAAGAAAACTCAAAGAATACCTTGAAATTCACATATGAGATAGGAATACAAAGGCATAGATTGGTCTTGGTTAAAATAGAAGCTTGTGTGTCCTTTTCCCAATTCTGTTCAATGTTTCTTTTCTATCATTCATACTAGGAAGTTGTGAATGGATTTCTTCATTAAGAATAGATTTTTAGCTGTATATTCTACTGTTAACATAATGCTTTAAGACATTGAAAACCTGCTCAGAATTTTCTTCATCAAACCCTTCATTTTTAGTTAATTCAGCAATTAAATGTCTTCTTTTTAAAATGAACAATCCCAATTTATTTAGCTTTTCATTAAAACGATCATTTCCCCTCCTAGTACTTTACTCATTTTTGTTCATCTTGCTAACAAATTTTTTTCCACCTCTTTCAATGTATAGTTTTATGAATTCTGCGATAAATTTCCCAGAGTGTATATGTGAAAGTTATTCTGTGAGCAAGGACAGATAGACAAGGAGACATCAATAGGTATAGCCAAGAATCCAAGATCTTCACACACACTTTATATCCTCTGGATAATGTGCCCTTTAGTGCAACCTGTGAATTTGAACTATGATATTTGCTGTAGATTTTTTTTTAATTCCATGTTATCTACTAAATATTTATACTAGATATCCATGAATCTACTAAAATTAGTAGGAGTTTAATTTCCTCTATCTTTGATCTTGTTGTAGCAAGCTCTCTTGGATCTCATTGCTGTTCCTCGTGTCCCTCATATTTTGATTTGAGTCTCTGACCTCAGTCTAATAATGTGAATCTGGCCCCTGACTATTTCCTTTCCTTGGTAGTACAGTTAGGTATTCTTGGTGCTAGACTTTGTTTCAACTCTTATTAACTATTCCATAGCTGCTCATGAGGTCCCACATTTCTTCTTTTGATGTTGTCACCAAAATTGAATGTAATTCTCTCCTTATACCATATTAACCATATAGGGTTAATATCCAGGCTCTTCCATGTCACATGAAGTTTGATGTATCCCAGATAAAGCTGGGATCTTTAATAAAAGGCTGAATCTTTGAGGCTTGATTTCTAAGCCTTTTTCTGCTTTGTTTGTACCAAATTAATCTTTTTCCAATGTTTCTTAGTAGTTGGCTTTATATTGCTGAAGATACCACTTTTTATTAGTCTCTTCTGAATTTAGTTATCCTATTTAGTTAAGCCACTGCCCAACTCAATCAAGGTCAGACTGAATTTTATTTTTGTCTTCTAAAGAATTATCTCTACCATTTAGTTTAGTATCATCTGCAAATTTGATGAGCAAATTCTCAATTATGTTCTTTATTAGCTTTATTCATAGAAATTACTATGAGATAAATGAGTATGACTTTCTACAGTTTGGTGATGAGCAATTATGTTAAATATTTCATATATTTGAAAATGAGGGTGGGGGGATTTTCTAAAATCAAACACATTTTCAGTCAAAAAATTCTTCCCAAAGGACCTTCCCTATTGTAAGAGATGTGCAAAATAAGATTAGACAAAATACAATTAAATAGCTTTGATTAAGAAAATATATGATCCAAGTTCTTCCAATTCTTTCCTATGTTACCTTGGAGAGCTATTTTTTCCCCTTAGGTCTCTGTTTCCTCATCCATAAAATGGGAAAGGAGGTAGAATTTGAGAAGATGATATTTAATGTCCTTTGTAGTTCTAAATTTACAATTTTATGATTCTATGATTTACTCAAAGGATATAACTTTTTCTGATCTTTGATTTCCATGATATAGGGAGTTCTGAGTAAGGAAACTTCCCTATATCAAGGCATATGAACAAGTTATAGAACAGGCAGTCCTACAGAGCTTCCTGAGAGTGCACTAAGAAGTTAATGGCTTACCCAGGGTTCTAGAGCCAGTATGCATCAAAGATAGGAATTGAATACATCTTTCTGACTCCAAAGCCAGCTCTCTATCCACCATATCATGCTACTTCTCCTAAAGGATATCTCTTTTCTGTCTTTAAATCCTATGGATTTTGTATATATGGGAGTGATAAAAATAAGTCTCTGTAAAAGAATGATGGTCCTTAATTCTTTCCATTTAATGCATTCATTATCAAACATATTTTTTCATTCAAGTGATTTAACATTCCAAATGCTGAAATAAATTTTTAACAAATTATTTTAGTTCCCACATTTAAGGAGAAATTGGATGAAATGTTATAACTATGAGTGTTCTCTGTAAATCCCACTTGAAAATTCACATAACAAGAGCAGAAAGTATCTCCATTCCTTTCAGAATGATTGTCATCTCTTTGATAAGAAAACAAGAAGCCAAACTGCATGCTGGGATTTTGTGTCTTGAAAACAGTCCATGTTTTCATCCAAAGACTCTTCTGAAAAGAGCATCGACAGCTGCAGACCCTGTTCTGTGACTCAGAAGAGCCTTCAACAGAATAAGTTATGAGACTGCAGTCTGCACTCCATGGGGTAATGGCTGATCTTTGACCCTTCCTGACAGCCAGAAAGCTTGTCATCCTGCTGTCCAACAAGTCAAATTAGGCTATAATTACTCTGCAGACAACAGTATGCAATTAAATATCTCAGTCTCAGAATCTGGCAGGAGGGAGAGGGCTGTGGCTGGGATAATATAAGGAGGAGTCAGTCACAAGACAAACCTCTTTTTGATCATTTTCACTAAAGGATGGTTGTGATATTAGCTCCCTGAAAAGTGGAGAAAGTCATACCACACTGACCCAAGAAAAGCTGAATGCCTAGCAACTATCCTCCCATTCAAACTACCATAAAGACATTACTTAATGCAAACTTCAGTGGGCTTAATAAATTCAAAAGATATTAGACTGACCAGTTAGTAAAATAAAAAACTTATTTGTGGTGGCCCACAAATTCCTTGCCAGTACCCTGCGACCTCTTTATAAGATATTATTACTCTAACTCCTTTTCTCCCAAACAAAGGGAACCTATGGAGATTCTATTTTTTTAATATGCTTTGCCATCCTTCCTTCATTTTTTGCCTTTAATGATACAAAATTCTTTTTAATAGTAATTTCCCCAGAAACATGTACAAATATACTTTGACATTCATTTTTGTAAAATTTGCCAATTTTTTTCCTTCTCCCTCCCCAAGAAAGCAAGCAATCTGATTTAAGTTAAATATGTGTATTCTTTTTCAACATATTTCCATGTTATCCAACAAAAATCAAATCAAGAGGGAAAAAAAAACATGAGAAAGAAAAAAACAAGCAAAGAAACAACAAAAGTGAAAAAAATATGCTTCCATCCACATCAGTCTCCTTAGTTCTCCATAGATGTGAATAGTATGTTCCATCCCAAATCTATTGGAAATGCCTTGTATCATCACATTGTTGAAAGAAACAAGTCCATTGCAGTTGATCATCACAAAATCTTTTTTATATGAACTATATGATATAAAATTCTTTAAAAAGAATATTTATTATAATTTTTTATTTTTATTATCATTTATATATTTTATATATTTTTTATTTATTTTATTTATATTTATTTATTTATAAATATTATATAGTTATAAAATATAATTTATTATCATAATAATCAGCTCTTCAGGACAAGTCAAAATTGCTTTGTGTATATTTAATTTATAATATTTCTGATATCCAGCTATTTATTTAGATGTTAACTTTTGAATTTGAAGGTAGGAACAAGATGTGTGGTTTCATTGGTGTGGGAAGATTCTCATTTTGGTGAATTCCATCCACTCATGAAGAACAGAGACTTCTCCATAATTAGGCTGTCATGTGGCCATTTTTCTACCAGCAAAATTAAATCATAGTCTTGGCAGTTTAATGAAATTATACACATATGTAATACATATATATGTGTGTATATGTATGTAAAGCAATTTTTGAAGCCTTTAAGATCATTATTACAGAAGTAAAACTGAGCAAATCGGGTACAATAGGAAGAAAATTAGATTTGGAATCCTGGCTCTTCCAAAAAGCACCATGTAATTATGAAAAAATGTTTTTATTTCTGTTAGCCTTCATTTCCTCAACTGTAAAATTAGGGGATTGGACTAGATGATTTAAAATGTTCCTGACAGTTTTAAAGATATGGTCCTATGGTTGTACTTTCTGGTTCATTGATCTATTGGAGTTAGTTTCTTTCTTAGGCACCTCAAAGAAGGTAAGGCACTTCATTTAAGCAATTGATGAAGACATGAGGAAGGAAGGAGAGGTAGAAAGGTTAAGTTCTGATTCTAATCACAAGGACACTACTAGTGATCAAGAGGGGCTAGATATTTATCAGCCTATCTTTCTTTTTATCTATATGTATCCTAACAATTTGAGGATGAATATAGAGATGGAGGAGAGGATAGTGTAGGAGGTGGAAAGAATTCAGGGCTTCAGGGAGATTATCTTTAGATGATGGCAGGAAGATGAAAAGGACCTTGTTTACCTAGCATTTAGGCAAGGTGGATTACTTTCTGCCTCTCTTCACAGTTCAACATGGACTGATCTGCCCAACTAAACAAGTTATTGTCCATGTCAAAAAGCACATAGCTCTTTATATTGAGGGACAAGTTCTTCAGATATATCTGATGGTTTCTCTCTTCTTATGGTATAGAAAGTTATAGATGGACACTAGTTATCTATGAAGTTGGAAGTTTTCAGCAAAGAAGTTTCCAGAATCAGAGTGGATGTTTGTTCTGGAGAAAAGAGTGAGAGATCCATCAATAAAATGTATTAAGCACTAGAGATGCAAAAGAAAGTAAAGGATAGTCTCTTTCTTTAAGGATGTACAAGGTAATGGAGGAGACAACAGATACACAAATGTATACAAACAAGCTATAAAGGAAAATTGTTTTAAAGACGTAAGAGGGAAGGCACCATGATTAAGGGATATTGGGAAATGTGAGATTTTAGTTGGAACTTAAAGGAAGCCAGAAAATCAGTAGGTAGAAGGAATGGGAGACAGCCAGAGAAATCAAAAGTAGGGTACTCGGCAAGTGTAAAAAGATATGTTTCTAGTAGAGATAGCCATCTAAAATAAATTAAAAAAAAAAAAAACTACACCAGAAAATTAGAGTTTTTCTGTACTATCACAGTTGAGAATCTAAAGACAAAAAACAATTGCCAAAATCAGCTGGAAATGTCACTAGTATTTTGCTACCTGTGATTGAGTTAGCCAGTATAGAAGGCCTAAATCGTAACTTTATTGCATAATTTAGGATTGTAGAAACTTAAACTTGGAAGTGACTTCAGATACTATCTAGCAAACTTCACCAATCTCTATTCTTTGATGTGGTTTAGCGAGTGGCATTTGCTTACTGAGTAATTCTTTTGTTGTAGCTCTCCAGCTGTAGCTAATTTTGAGGAAGCTAAAAATCAGAGCCATCCTCATGTGGCCAAAAATAAAAACATTAAATGCCCTCAAAGAAACTGAGGGCTACATAATTTGTGGCCTCAAAGTGAAACTAAGGTTCTCTCTTTTATCCTAATGTTGAATTCATCATCCATTGAATCCAAATTTAGGATACTGGCTTCTGATTCAGAGATCTCCTTCTGTCTCTGGAAGCTTGGATCTGTACTGAATTTTCCATGCAACAAACTGCAGGTCCACATAACCAAGCCAAAGCTTTTATTCTGTCCCTGTCCTAGAACCTCTTTATTTCAGCCTTTCTTTTCCAGTGTTCACTGAAAGGACTATGAAAACCTTCAGTTCTAGCCTATAGTATGTCTCAATCTAAGCCATACCATCTAAAGAAACAGTACATTCTTAAAGGGTTTCAAGTAATTTCCTTACCTCTAGCTGCAGGAGATCTAATTTCTTGGCTAATATCTATTGTCAAATTCAGGCCTGGGATAAGCAAGAGCTAGAGTAAGCAATAAATGAAAGTGTGACCCTTTGGGAAACCTCAGAGAGAAGATCTAAATCCAAATATAAGCTCAATTGGACATTTTTGGGAAAGAAAGCATTTATCAGCTCACTGAGAGCCTCTGAGACCTTTTTTTCCCCAACTTGTCCAATAATGTCTTTAGGTTCATTCCTCAGCTGAATCAATTCAAAGATGACTGTCCTCAGTAAATATAACAAAACAGCCTTTGTGGTCTACTTATTAATGAAGAAAGCTCCCAGCTCCATACCATGCCTTTAATATATTAAGTGACCATACCGCTATTAGTTGATTTGAGGCCATTGTAGAATCACAGAATTTGAGAGGTACAAAAAACTCCAATAGTTATCTAGTCAACTTTCAATCAAACATAGACATGAAATGAATACTCACTATAACATGTCAAATTATAATAGTTGGCACTATTAATGTAGGACCCTTTCAAATCTGGACAATTCTACCAAAAAAAAAACCCTAAGAGTTTAAATAGAATTTTAGGAAAGTTAAACAGACCAGCAATATTTTGTAATAAATATATACTATGCCTGGGTTGGGCTTAGAATGCCAAGGTTAGTGCAATGTTAGGAAAATTATAAATATAAAACAACACATGAATAACAAAAACAATAGGAGTATACCATGACTAGTCATACATCCAAAAAAGATCAAATGAAGCAGGATAGGACTCCTGTATAAAAATGTTCAAAGAAGCATTTTTGTGATTATAAAAATAAGGAACTTATTGAAGAATGGGTGGCCAAGTAAATTATGGTATATGAGTGTAGTGGAATAACAAATTATTGCTATAAGAAAGGATGGAAGGATTGGATTTAAAGAAAATTGGGAAGGTAATAAGTATTGATACAAAACATTCTCAAGTCTTATAAAACATTATTTTAAAATTTATAAGACTTGAAAATGTTGAACTGTTCAATAACCAACATAATTTCAGAAGACTGATAATGAAGAATACTTCCTATTCTCAAAAGAAAAGATGTAGATTAGAGATGAGAATTTTCATATATGAATAATATGTAATTTTTTTGTTTCCTGTCCTCATTTCTTACAAGAAAGATTTGAAGAATTTAGAAGGGTAGAATTAGAAGAAATAATGAAAAATTGGCAATCCAAAAAATTGAAAATAATGTCATTGAAACATTTTTAAATGCACAGAAAAGTATATACACTTTGATCTAGCTCTCTCTCTATTTCTTCTAGGTCTAGATGTCAGAAGGATTTTTAAAAAGGGAAAATCATGCTTCTATATGCATTTTTGTTTTTATCTTCTTTGTACAGGAAAAAATGTAGTATTTTGTTGATATCTATTTTAAAATAACAAAAATTAAAAATTATAAGACAGATTTATGATAGGTGAATTATATTAATCAATGGTGTCAACCTCAAAAATGAAGGCCACTCATTTGTAAGAGTCCCAGTTGACTGCATGTTGGCTTAGAAAACAACACATGTTCATGTATTTCTTTTTTAAATGATACTTCAACATATTAAAATGACCCAAGAATTAGATGTAACTAATATATAAAAAGATCTATTATTATTGACTGATAATTTTTCAATATTTTATGACAATATCTACCTTTATATTGTATATACTAGACGCTAAGCACTTAACAATTAATATTTCATTTGATCCTCACAACAACTATAAAAGGTAGGCACTATTATTATTTCCATTTTACAGATGATAAAAGCAAGGTAAAGATTAATTGACTTACCAGATTCACATAGCTAGTATCTAAGGCCAAATTTCATCTCAGATTTTCCCAAATTTAGGCTCACCACCCTTGACAACTAGTTACCAAAGTATATTTTGTGTATTTACACATACACATATGTGACATATATGTATGTATTTATTTGTATATTTAGCTTATTACATTTACATACTTATTACGTATTTATTACATACATGCGTATAAATCAGATAGGAACTAATTATAGATAAAAAGAAGCATGACATTTTATTTTAATTTCAAATAGATTTGAGAACATTATGAAACATCCCTACATGAAAACTCAAAATTAATTTAATAAAGTTCATTAGAAATTTGACTTTTTTGCTAGAAATTATTTTATCAATACAGGGTATGTTTTTGTTAGAGCACAATTTTCAGTATGGATGGTGAAGGCTCATTTGTTGATTTCACTTTTTATGAAGTTTTAATATTCTTTAGGAGCAAAAATATCTCCTCACATAGGAAAGCACTACAAAATATTGTTGTGATTCTTGCAGCAAACATAAACATTTCAAAAATATGTCTTGATAAGTGGGAATAAAAATCTAGAACACTAACTTCATTATTCTTTTAACACTTACACTGAATTTAAACAAGTTCCATTTTAATTTTTTTTCACTCTCTCCAAATCAAAGAAAATAGAATACTGAGTAGAATAAAAAAAAAAAATTTTCAAATATTTTGAAGCCTTCAAATCACCTTTCAAATTCAAATAGTAATTCCTGAATATCTGAGGCACACATGTTAACATCACAAAAACCAATGACTTGATCTTTTTTATTTGTAGGGAAATGAATCAGATCACATTTTTTCATTGTCTTTCCTAAAGCCCAAGTTTCTTCATAAGTGTTTTAATGCAGTCATACATATTATAAACTGATTTTGACCATAAAGTTTTAAATTCATCTAATCTAACGTGCCCCTAATATCTATAATGAAAACCAATTCTTATTAAGTTTTCTACTCCCATCAGCTTCAATTTCACTAATTCTTTCTATGACAACATTTTGTAACAATAAGATAATTTGAAAAGTTTTCAGCTGGAAAGAATAAAGAATTTCAGTGTGATCAAAGTTTGGTTATGTTATTTCAAAATTTATACTTAAACATTTAAAGTATTCTTGTAAAGATGAATTTGTGAAAGAGTATATAGTAAAAGATGCTGAAACTCTTTAATGTTTTTGAAGTGGAGACTTCAAATTTCTTAAATTAATTTCTCTTATTTTGCCCAAGTATTAATCATACTCAGAACACTATTTCATAGTTCTTAGAACACTAATACCGTGTCATTAATTTATTGCTATAAGATTATTAATTAATTAATTATAAATTAATTATTAAACATAAAATCTTTCTTTTTACTTCAGAAAATGTGATATTATTGTTGTCTGAAAAAAACTGTTCTTCTGTGGATATTTTCTTATAGCTCTTAGGATAAATCATCATTTATACTCTTCATATAAAAATGTTTTAAAACAATTTAAAATATTATATACCTAGCTATAAATAAATTTATAATTATCTTATTTTATATATGTTGTAATAAAGATTCTTACCTCTTTTGCTTTTACTAGACTCACTGAATGTGAAAGCCACAAAATATCATTTCCCACATACCATTTAATATAGAATGAACTTAGATATATGAATAAAAACTATTGCTCAGATGCATGAACCATATTGAGAAAATCTTTGAGAATGGAGCTTAATATGTATGGAGATGACAAAAAGACTTCCCCCCATTAGACTACTGAGAGGGAGCAGATTTCAAAACATGATACATACTTCCACACCTTGTAAGAGACAGGGCATGCTCTGAGAAGAGCAGCAATTGGAGACTTAGAAGTGCTGTTCCCAGCCTTATTACTTGTGACTCCTCTTGCTTTTTCTGAAATAACAATCTCTCATGTGCTCAGTTTCCATATGAATTCTGATGGATTATTAGCCACAAACATGAAACTTTGTTCTCATGAATAAGAATTTGACTTTAAAGTGAAGGCCACCTTACCCCCATCATGTTTCAGTATTGTATAGAAGAATTAATATCTATGCACAAAAATAGACAGCATGACTAAATGCTGAGATTGTCACAAGACTATTAATCATATGGAAATAATAGAATTTACAGCACTACAATAAGAGTTACCATGCTAAGGAAAAAATGAGATATCTATTTTTTTCTATTTATTTTTATTTCCTTCAAAAACTAAAAAAAAAAAGTCACAGTTCTTTTTAATCAATTTTTTTTTTCATTTTTTTATTGAAAACACATTGTGATTTCCAAAGACAAGATCTTGACTACGAATGATAAAATTTCTGGGATTCTTTTGCCATTTTGCTCATGCACTTCTATGTAGGGTTCTAACCTCTGCCTTCCATGTACTACAGATATAGCTCAGATTTCTCTTACATGTGCCAAACTGGGCTTCCCTCCTAGGATTCCTCTCCCCATCATCTTTTTTTAAGTTTCCCTTTCATAAAACACTAAATTATTTTGCAAACTACCTGCTTACTTTCTACTCCCATCTATCAACTAGTTATCTCTTTTAAATTATTAGCCATTTGAGAGTGGAAAATTATTTAAGATCATCTGAGTCCTATTAATTACCAAATAGCCCTCCATCACTTAAATCCAATTCACTTGCATGCCATGGCATGACCTCTAATGTTACAGTTGTATTCAAAAATAAAGAACCAAAAAGCAACAAATATAAACATGATAATATATTGATTTTATCATCATGAAATTTGAAGAAAAATTAGGAGGGGGTTATTTTTAAGTGTAACATTACCTATGATTTTGTGTGTATGTGAATTTAAATAATTCCTAATTACATCTTAATCTAACTCAGCAGAACTTGGAAATGGTATGGACACCATGTTTGATTTGTCTAGTGTAAGACACTGAAGAATAGAATTGCAAAAAAACAAGTGTTACTCATGATGACAAAGTACCATGTTTTTGGCTAATAATCCACCAGAATTCATAAGGAAACTGAGCAAATGAGAGACTATTATTTCAGAAAAAAAAAAAAAAGAGGAGCCAAAATAGTCAACTATTGTGTTGATGAGATTGGTATATATTTAGAGTTCTATCAGTAGCATAAAATAGTGAGGAAGGTGGAATACATTTTACAATAGTATGAAACTCTAAACATGTCTCTAAGGAAAAAGATCCAGAAAGAAGGATTCACTAGACCTTTGTTGATATATGAAATATTTCATACATTAAGGCAAATTATGGGTGAAACAAAAGACTATTGGATTTTGTATTTAGCATATCATTGGTAATCTTTAAAAGAGCAGTTTCAGATGTGTAATCAGGTTAGAAGCATAAATCAATATGATATCAGGAATGGAGGTTCCAAGATGGCAAAGTAGAAAAAGAATCAGCTGAGCTCTACCAACATTCCCCTCCTAACAACTTTAAAATATTACTTCAAATCAAATTCTTGAGTGGCAGGATCAACAAAAGTTCATAGTGAGACACCCTTTCAGCAAAAGACAATTTAAAAGATTGGAAAGAGATCTGTGACCTGGTGGTAGAGATTGACTTAGAGCCCATGTAGATAAAACAGTTGAGGTTGAAGTGTAGTGGTAACAGAAGCAGCTACAGCTTTGGGATCTCTCAAGCCATGGCTGGTAAAATGATCTACAAACTAGTTAGAAATTATAGAGCACCTCTTTAATAGCACTGAACATAGAACCAGACACTCTTTGGAAAAATCTGTTGCCTATATCCACTTCTAAGTCATACTGCAAGGGCAGAGAGAAACACTTTCAGTCAAGAGGGAACAATACCCCTGAGAGACAGTATTACTTTTGATACTAATGAATCACAACCCTAAGGAGCAGAATCATTTCCGGTTTCATGGCAAAGGGCCTGAGAAATAGTATTGATTGCAGTTCTAAGAGATGAGGTGATTTTCTTGGGTAAAAACTATATAGACCAGGAAACCAATGACCATGCCTCACTCCAGATTATACCATCTTGGAAGCATGGAAAACTTCTAAATCCCAGAATTAGCTCTGAATACAATAGTATATAAAAGCTTAGAGGTTGAGGCAGTGCCTGTGTCCACTTCCACTGTTTAAAAAGCAGAATTAGAAAAAAACAAAAAAAACAAAAAATAGAGACAAAATCTCACTGAAGAAGAAAATTTCTTAAAAATAAGAGTTGGAAAAGTAGAAGAAACACCAAGAAACAATAAAATGAAGTAATAAAAGAAAAGAAAAATTAAAAGAAAATGTGAATTATGTCTCTATAAAAACAATTGACCTGGAATATATAGCAAAGAGAAAAATTATGAGAATTATGGGACTAGCTGGAAGCCTTTATCAAAGATAGAACCTAAACATCATAATTCAAGAATTTATCTAGGAAAATCACCTTCATATCCTAGAACCAGAAGATAAATCAAAAATATCCAGCAATCATTTCTTGAAAGAGATCTCAAAATTAAAACTCTCAGGAATAGTATAATCAAATTCCAAAGCTCCCAGATCAAAAAAAAAATTTCAAGAAGTCAAAAAGAAATCATTTAGATATCATGGAATCCCAGTCAAGATTTAGAAGTTATTTGGAATATAATGTTCTAGAAGCCAAAAAAGCTTGGATTAGAACCAAGAATAACCTATTCAGGAAAACTGAATATAATCTTTTAAAAGGAAAAGGTATATTTAATGAAGAAGAAGACTCTCAAGCATTTCTAGTGAAAACAGCTGAATAAAAAGGTAAATATGAAAAAGAAATCATAAGGTAATTAAGGTAATGTGTTTACTTTGATAGGGGGAAATGATAAATGCAACCTTTAAGATCTTTACCATTATTGGGACAATTAGAAGAATTATCCACAGAAAAAGAGCCTGGAAGTGATTTGATTATGTTGGAATTATGTAAAAAAATGTAAAAAAAATGAATAGATAAGAAAGAAGAATGCACTAGGAGAAGGGAGAAAATAATGGATAAATAGCAAAAGTTTCACATAAAAGACTTATGTGTTAGAAAAAGCTTCTGTAGTGGTGAGGAAAATGGAATGAGGATAGATAATACTTGAACATTGCTCACATTTAAATTGGTTTAAAATGGGAAACAGAGCTGTACATATTGAAGTAATAAAGTAAAAATCATTTTTACTTAACAAGGAATTATGAAGGGAAGGAAGAAGAGAAAAGGGAATGATAAAGAGGAGAGCAGATAAAAGAAGGCAGTAATCAAAAACAACACAGACTTCAAAGGAGGGATTGGAAAGAGAGAAAAGAATAAATTGAAGAAAATAGGATGTAGGGAAATGCATAGTTAGCAATAATTTGTATGAAATGTGAATAGTATGAACTTACATATAAAACAATGAAATGAGTGAATGGATTAAAAACCAGAATCAAACAATGTGTTGTTTACAAGAAATGAAGAGACATACAAAGTTAAAATAAGAGACTGAAGCAAAATTTATTATTACTTTACTTAAAGTACAAAAGACAGGGTTGGCAACCATTATCTCAGATAAATCAAAAACAAAAAATATACTTAATTAAAAGAGAAAATCAGGGAAGCTACATCTTGCTAAAAGGTACCATAGACAATGAAGTAATATCAGTATTAAACATATGCAATAAAGAGCATGGCATCCAAATTCTTAAAGGAAAAGTTAAATTAATTACAGGATGAAATAGACAATAAAATTACATTAATTTCTCCTTTAAGAATTAGATAAGTACAACAAAAAAAATGAAAAAGTTTAGGAGATGAATATAATCTTAGAGAAATTAGATGTGAGAAGTCTCTGGAGAAAAAAAAAATGAATGGGAATAGAAAGGAGCATACTTTTTTATCAGCTGTACATGGCACCTTTAGAAAAATTGACTATGTATTAGCAATGATCATTTTACAACCAATGTAAGCTAAATGCACCTTTTCCCAAATGACAATGCAATAAATTTGTGTTTAATAAAGGGCTATGGAAGCATAAATTAAATGAACTGGAAAAATAAAAATTCTTGTTTTAAAGGATGAGAGGGCCAAAAAATAAATTTAAAAATTTATTAAAGAGATTGATAGTAATGAGGTAATATTGTAAATTTTTGTGAGATAATGCTAAAGTAGTACTTAAAAGAAATTTTATATGTCTATATGTTTTCATTAATAAAAGAGAGAAAGAGCAGATCAATGGACTGGGCATGCAACTAAAATGAAAAATTAGCAAGAGAACAATTTTTAAATTCCCCATTAAATAAATAAAATTGAAAGCCTGAAAATCAAAAGAGAGAATAGAAAGCTTAAAAAATTGAAAGAATAAATAAATTAAAATCTGGTTTTATGGGGAAAAAAAAAGATAAACCATTTATATTTTTAATTAAAAAAAAGAAAACAAAATTCCTAATATCAAAAATGAAATTGGTGACTTCACCATCAATAAAGATGAAATTATAGCATTTATTAGGAGTTTTTTGCCCAATTGTATACCAGTAAAACTGATAATCCAGTGCAGCTAGATGGTGCAGTGGAAATCCTGGGCCTGGAGTCAGGAAGATCTGAGTTGAAATCCTGCCTCAGATACTCAGTAGTTGTGTGATCATGGACAAGTCACTTAGCCCAGTTTTGTCCTCTGTAAAATGTGCTGAAGAATGGCAAACTACTCCAATATCTTTACCAAGAAAACTCCTAATGGAGTTACAGAGATTCATACATAACTGAACTGATTGAATCACCACAAGAAACCTGATAGTCTTTAGTGGTCCTCAAACTTTTGTTCTCAATATCTTTATCCTATTAAAAATGATTGAGGATCTGTCCAAAGAGTTTTTGTTTATGTGGTTTATAGTTATAGATATTGATCACATTAAAAATAAAAACTAATTATGAAGTTGTAGACTCTCTGAAAGGATTTCAGAGATTCCCAGGATTCTCTGGACCAGACTTTGAGAATCACTGGTCTAAATTAATGCATGAATATTAACAAAAATATAAATTGCCCAGATTTACAGAAGAAGAAAACAAATATTTAAATAACATTCTCCTTAAAAGGGGGCGGGGGTGCAGCTAGGTGGTACAGTGGATAAAACACCAGCCCTGATGTCAGAAGGACCTGAGTTCAAATCTGGCCTCAGACACTTAACATTTCCTAGCTGTATGACCCTGGGCAAATCACTTGACCCCAATTGCCTCAGTGAAGAAGAAGAAGAAGGAAGAAAGAAAGAAGGAAAGAAAAAAAAAGAAAAGAAATTGAACAAACCATCAATGAACTTCTTAAGAAAATGCCCACAATCAGACAAATTTAAAAGTGTCTACTATCTCATATTTAAGGAACAATAAATCCCAGTATTATAAAAATATTTGAAAAGTTAGGTAAAGAAAGAGTCCTACCAAATTACTTTTATGCCACCAATATAATTTTAATATGTAAACAGATGAGAACAAAAACAGAAAGAAAAACTATATGCCATTTAAAAAAACAAAACTATCACTGCAAAATAAATACTATGCTACCAAGGATATTGCAGCAACATATCACAAAGACCAAACACTATGACCAGGTGCTATTTATACTAGAAATGCAGAATGAATCAATATTAAGAAAATTGTCAGCTTAATTAACCATATGAATTTTTAAAATCATATAATTATATTAACAGATACTGAAACAACCCTTGACAAAATGTTATATATTCCTATTAAAAGCACTAGAAATCATAGAAATAAATGGAACCTTTCTTAAAATTTTGAGTAGCATCTATGTAACATCAAGAGTGATCATTATATGTAATGGAAATATATTTGAAACATTCCCAATAAAAACAGGAGTAATGCAAGGATTTCCATTATCACTATAATTATTCAATATTGTGCTTAAAAACTAGTTATAGAAATGGGACAAGAAAAAGAAAAGAAATGAGACAAGAAAAAGTAATTGAAGAAAAGAAAAAAATAGGCAATGAGGAAACAAAAGCATTACCTTGTAGATGATATGATGGTACATTTAGAAAACTTAAAGAGTTAACTAAAAAACTAGTTAAAACAATAAACAACATCAGTAAGAATTGAAAGTTATAAAATAAACCCATATATATCATCACATTTCTGCCAAATACAACAATATTTAGAAAGATAAATTTAATTTAATATCTGTAGTTATAGAAAATATTGGGAGCTTACCTGCTAAGATAAACTCAAGGATTACACAGATACAATTACAACACACTTTTCTCCCACATAAAAACGTATCTTAACAATTAGAGAAATATTAGACGTTCATGGATAGGCCATGCCAACATAATAAAAATTATAATTCTACCAAAGTTAATTTACTTATCAGTGTCATACCACTACCAAACTACCAAAAATTATTTTGTAGACCTAAAACAATAGCAAGATTCATTTAGAAGAACAAAGAGTCAAGAATATCAAGTGAATCAGTCTTTAAAAATACGAAGGAAGATGGCCTAGGAATACCAGATTTCAAACTATATTACAAAACAGTAATTATCAAAATAATTTAATACTAACTAAAAAGCAGATTGATTGACGAGTGGAATAGATTAGCTACACAATACAGAATAGCAAATAACCATAGAAATCTAGTGTTTGGTAAATACAAAGATTCAAACATCAAACATTGGAGTAGAAATTCAGAATTTGATTAAAATTGCTGGATAAATTGGAAAGTAGTTGGGAAGAAAGTAGGCATAAACCAACATGCCACACTGTATTTCAAGGTCAAAATGAATAAATGATTTAGACATAAAGGGTGATATCAAAAGTAAATTAAAGAGTATGGGAAAATGTACCTATCAGATCTGTGGATAAATGAAGAGTTTGTGACCAAATTAGAGATAAGAAGGATCAGAGACAGTAAATTTTAATTACATTAAACTGAAATTTTTTTTTTACATATAATACTAAGGCATACAAAATTAGAAGAAAGTCAGAAACTAAGGAAAATCTTTATAGAAAGTTTCTTTGATAAATGCATCATTTTTCAAATATATAGGGAGCTGAGTCAAATTTATAAAAATAAGAGCCATTCTCCAGTTGATAAATGGTCAAAGGATATAAAAAGGCAGTTTTCAAAAGAAGATATAATACTATTAATGGCATGTTTTAAAAATGCTCTAAATCATCACTGATCAGAGAAATGCAAATTAAAACAATTCTATGATAGCACTTCATACCAATTAAACTGGCTAACATGATAGATAAGGAAAATGACAAATACTGGAGGGTACATAGAAAAATTGGGACTCTAATGCCCTGTTAGTGGAGTTTTGAACTGGCCCAATTGCTCTGGAGAACCATTTCAAACTACTCCCAAAGTGCTATAAAACTGGATATACCATTTGATCTAGTATATATCTATGATTTTTTTATCATATATATACATATATATATATATATATATAATCTATATCAAAGAGATTTATTTTAAAAAGGAAAAGAACTTATTAGTGCAAAAATATTTATACTAACTTTTTGTTGGTGTCACAGAATTGGATATTAAGGGAATTTAATCAATTGGAGAATGTCTGAATAGGTTGTTATGTATGCTTGGGATGGAATACTATTGTGCTATAAAAAATGATGAGTAGGATAGTTTCAGAAAAACCTGAGTGACTTATATGAATTCATGAAAACTGAAGTGAACAGAACCAGAACACTGTACACAGTAATTGCAATATTATAAAGATGATCAATTGTGAAAAATTTCACCACTGATCAAGACAACAACTTAAATTACTCCTTGAGAAGGCAAGCCTGGGAGAGGTAGAACAATTTTGAAATTCTATTTTTTAAATGAATGTTAAATTCCCATATATAATTAGAAAATATTTAATTAAATAAATAAAAATATATTAGAAAGGTAAGGAAAAAAAAAAGATTGGTTTCCAGATAATTTAATTGTACTACTTGAAGAAATCTATAGAGAAGAATAGTTTTTCTCATTCTAGGTAGTTATTTATGTTTAATTTGGTGAATGTAAAATAGTTGAAATATAAGCAGGTAAATATAAGACAAATAGCTAAAGCTTTGGAGAGTATTTAGCTGTAGAAGGACCTGCTGGGCAGTATGAATAAAAAAAATAGAGTGATTTTTTTTGTTGTTGTTTAGAGAGTCTAGAGGTCTAATTTCTAATTCCACTTTAATCATCAACTCACTGATCATGGGCAAACTATTTAACCTCTCTGGAAATCAGATTTTCATCTGTAAAATGAGTATGCAGTCCCTATGATCTCTAAATCACTTATAGTTATAAAATTATGATTCTATTATTTTCTTCACTCTCTAGATCTCCCAAAAATTATAACAAAAATTGATAGAAACAACCTCAGATTTATCAATTTCATGTGTTTCTTTAGTGAACAAATATCTATTGAACACTTATGTACCAGGCACCTCAAGAGATGTAAAGGTGAATGCATTAGGATCACTTACCTCAAAGACCTTGCAACTTAGGGATCCTCTATTTCTTTTGACTCATATAGCTCTATCAACTTAATAAATTATATTTCCATAAAATGATGGTGAATGAATAAAACTTTGACAGCAGAGAAAAATGTGAAAAATAAGTTTATTCTTGGTATTGAAATGTATAATTCAATTGTTTTTAGTAGAGCCTTACCTGTGTTCAGATTTTTGAGGAGTCAAAAATTCTATTTAAGATGTTTTCATCCCTTCAAAGTTTCTATTCTTTTTACCTTAGAATGGTTACTCCTTAAGAGACAACTATCCATCACTGTAAGAAGAAAAGGTTATCAGAATTGTAATGCCTTTTGTTAATTTAATCTAACAATCTTCAGCAGACTTCACACTGGTTTTGAGATTGTTTGTATAGTAGTTAAGCATGTAACCAGATTTAATTGTTTTGAGATGTTTACTCAGGTTTGAACAACATTGAAACTGGCCCTTGTCCAGGGTTGAGCAACTAGGACAGTGAGGA
Organism: Antechinus flavipes; assembly: GCF_016432865.1. NCBI lineage: Eukaryota > Metazoa > Chordata > Mammalia > Dasyuromorphia > Dasyuridae > Antechinus > Antechinus flavipes. Next base: position 123,297,629 of record NC_067400.1, on the reverse strand, counting down.
GATAGAAAATCAAATCAATTAGGAATTACTAAAAGATCTATGGAAGTTTAGTCTGAAGAAAACAAGACTTGGGAGGAGGATCATAATAGCAGTATTCAAATATTTGATGGGATGTTATATGTAAAAGAAATTAAATCCATAACATTCTTTGTGGCTCCAGAGAAAGAATTAGGACCAGTGGCATGAACTTAAAGGGCAATATCTGCTCAACACTAGGAAAAGCTTTGCAGCAATTTGAGCTGTCCAAGAATGAAATGGGCTGTCTCATTAAATAGTGAGATTTTTGTCATTAGATATTCAAACAGAGGATAAATGATGTCTTGCTGGATTACTTTCGAATTATGTTTTTATATCAGGGAGTTAAACTAGATAATTTAAAAAATATTGCTATAGATAAATTTTATTTCAAATGTTTCAGAAATTATCAGAAACATTTGAAATAAAATTTATCTATAGCAATATTTTCAATACCTAAAAACAGTTAATAAAACAATATACATGAATGACAGTGACTAATATTGTGTGCAACCACTGATCATGGGCAAACTATTTAACCTCTCTGGAAATCAGATTTTCATCTGTAAAATGAGTATGCAGTCCCTATGATCTCTAAATCACTTATAGTTATAAAATTATGATTCTATTATTTTCTTCACTCTCTAGATCTCCCAAAAATTATAACAAAAATTGATAGAAGCAACCTCAGATTCAAACAATCTGTGTTGATTGTTCTTTATTGATTATGTTTAATTATGTTTTTTGTTAGAAAAAAAAAGAATTGTGATCAAACTGTGTGTACCCTTTGATCCAGCAATGTTTCTACTGGGCCTGTATCCCAAAGAGATCATTAAAAAAAGGGGAAAGAACCCATATGTGCAAAAATATTGCAGTTCTTTTTTAATGGCAAGAAACAAAAATGAGTGGATGCCCATCAATTGGGGAATGACTGAATAAAATATGGTATATAAATGTTATGGAATATTATTGTTCCATAAGAAATGATGAGCAGGATGATTTCAGAGAGCTGGAGAGACTTAACATGAACTGATACTAAGTAAAGTGAGTAGTATCAGGAGATCATTGTATATAAAAAGAACAAGTTTATATGATGATCAATTCTGATGGACTTGGCTCTGTTCAACAATGAGTTCATTCAGGCTAGTTCTAATGGTCTGTGATAGAGAGAGCCATCTGCACCCACAAACAGGATTTTAGGAACTGTGGGGAGACAAGGGAGTGTGAATTAGAACATAGTATTTTCACTTTGTTGTTGGCTTGCATTTTGTTTTCTTTCTAATTTGCTTTCTTTTTTGATCTTATTTTTGTGTAACATGGTAATTGTGGAAATATGTATAGAAGAATTGCAAGTGTTTTATATATATTGGATTACTTGACATCTAGGGGAGAAAGTGGGGGAAAGGGAGAAAAATTTTGTAACACAAGTATTGCAAGGGTAAATGTTAAAAATTATATATGTGTTTTGCAAAAAACAAGCTTCATAAAAAAATGCCTGTTAAAAAAAATTATGTTCCTTGTATGTTATAAGATACAGTATAAAATGTATGTGATTTGTTAATAAAATCATTGAGTACATGTCATTGAGAGTGGAATCCTCTGGCATTAAAATTTTATGTATTTATGTGAAAAAAAAAAGAAAAAAAAAGAATTGTGTGTTTTCTTTGAATATATGTTATCTATGAGTTTTTAGCTGTAGTATGATATTTAAAAGGGGCTCCATTTATATAATCATGTATATTGTACTTTGAGTTGTGCTTCCCAGATTGTGCATCCTTTCACACAAATTGGGATTTCCTAAGGACATAGTTATATTCCATTAAATGCCTATGATATAATTTGTTCAGCCATTTCCCATTCATTTGGTACACAGTCCATTTTCAATTTTTTGCTACTACAAATAGTGTTGCTATAACTCTTTATGGATAGCTTTTTACTTTTTCTATTTAAAAACAAACTATAATTTGAGTACAAACATTTTTGTAACTTTTCTCACAAAATTATAACTTTTTTGTCAAAATAATTGGATCAGTTCAGAGCTCCACCAACTGTATTTCGACATGCTTATACCTTTTACTATCTTTTGTCAATTAAATGATTATGAGATTGCTTTTCAGATAATTTTATATTTATCTTGTCAACCATTTTGAGCCCTTTTTAAATAGTTACTGGCAGTTTATGTTTCTTACTTTAAGAATTATTTATTCATATCCTTTAATTGTTTGTTTCTTGGGGAATTGCTTTAATTCTTTCACAGCTGTGACAAATACCCTATAGATACTGGATATTAAAGTCTTATCTGAGATATTTTGTGCAAATCCTTTCCCCCAAGTCGATGTTTTGCTTCTTATTCTATCTGCATTTACTTCTATGCAAAAGCTTTAAATTTTTAAAAATATAATTGAAGGCTAAGAAATAGAGTAGTGGATCACTAGAAAAGGTTAGGTTCACAAGAGACAATAGTCAATAACTAGTGTTATTTAGTGTTTGATAAACCCAAAGACTCCAGCTTCTGGGATAAAAACCCACTGTTTGACAATATCTCCTTACATTTGCTTTAGCTTTTTCATGAAATGGCTTTTAGATGCTGGCCATTAGTGAAATGTGTTTAATTTATCATATTTGGATTTTATAAGTTATATTGTATGTTACTGAACAAATGTTTCTGACATATTGCTATTTACTTTTCCCACAAAATTTTGTTGAATAATGATTGTTTCTTAAATTTAAAAAAAATAATTTTTAGAAAGATTAGCCTACTACACCTAGTTCCTTCTAATTGTTGATTAACTAATCTAGTTTAAATAATTTTTATTGTTTCTATGGTTTAGTCTTTGATGTGTTTATTTGTGAACCTGATAAACAAGAAACAGAGAGAGAACATTTTCGTGTATAGAAAAAGTAAAATAAGATGATTATAAATGAGACAACTTATTATATCATTTGATAATTGATAATTTCCATTTATGTTTGTATTCTATTTTTAGACTTTGTATCAATTATAATTTTGGTTGCATTGTAGATTGTAAAGGATCTTAATTTTTTTCTTGTCCTTCTGCATTTTTCAAATTATAACCAATTACATGAATTAGCTATTGTAAAATCTGTAAATCTGAGAATTTTATATATTTTCCAATATTTTCTTTCAGAAATCTCCACCAACTAATCAAAAAGATTTTTTCCAACATTCTGTTCAAGTTTGTCATTTCTATCCCATCTACCTTTCTATTGAACTTTGAAGAAAGAAACATTGTTTTCCCAGAATTAAGTTTTTTCCATGGAGATCTTTTTAAAAAATTTTTCACTTACTTTCTGGTCCTTCTAACCCACCTTTCTTAACTTTTTCTGTTTCTGCTGAAGACAACACCACTTTTCTGGTTACTTGTATGGTGTAAAGGTATAAAAAGACTATCTCAGTATTGTACAATTGGTGTTTTCTTCATGTAATCTCTAAGTGCCAAATCTTGCCATTTCTATTTTAAGAGCATGTCTTTCATATGAATTCTTCTCTTTGCTTATACAGCCCTCATTTTATCACCCTCTCATTCAGATTTCTTCAATGATCACTTAACTCGTTTTCCTAGCTCAAAACTTTCCTCACTCGAATCCAATTTGCACACATATGCACAATGATTTTTCTTACATAAAGATCTAGAAATTTAATTCACTATTCAGTAAACTATAGTAGCTTTTTTTTTTTTTCTACAGGAGTAATGGTGAATAGATTAATAGAGAATAGCCATAGAATTCTCTTCAATAGTTTTTTAAAACATTTACATTCTGGCCAAAACCTATCTATACATTACAGGATTATCATGACACATTATTGATCATCCTATACTCTCTGCTCCAAACTGGCTTTCTCTTGGGTCCTGGATATGTTATCCCATTTTGCCCCTCCTCAATATTACAGTATTGCATAGTCATTAACTATGCCTAGAATATATTCTCTGTTCACCTTTCTCTCTTCCTTTAACATTCAGTTCAAACACTAACTTCTATGTTAAGACTTTCTTCTTTACTCTTCCACATCCAATTGCTAGTTCCTCCATTCCTACTTTATATTTATTTTGTATTTATTCTGTACATATATACATTTGTATGGTGGAATATGAAAGACTATCTTTACATGTAATTGGAGAAAATAAAATACTAATAAGTGAGAAAAAACAGATAGAATATTAATTCTTTGGGATAATGGATTATTTAATTCTTTGTATTACTGTTCCCAGAACCAGGATGGTATCTGGTATATTGTAAATATTAAATCAAGTCAAGCCTAGTTGACAAATATTTATTTGGCACCAGGCATGTATTAATCACTGAGAAGAAAAAGACAGGCAAAAACAGTATCTACCCTCAAGGAACTAATGGGGGAAGGCAATATATATAAAAAAAAATGTACAAACCATATACAAATTAAATTACAAGTAATCTCTGAAGGAAGGCACTAGAATTAATAAGAATAAAAAAAAAACTTCAAGTGGAAGAATGATGTTAACTAGGACAAGACCAGAGAAGCCAGGGAATAAATTCAAAGAGGAAGAGAATTATAGACATGTGAGATAAGAACCAGTATAAGGCACCAAGTTGGGAGATAGAGTGTCATTTTTGAAGAAGATCAAAGAGGCTAATGATACTTACAAAGCACATGGAAAATAATAAGCATTTTATTTTATAGTAAATTATAAATAGTTGGATTGTTGAAATTTAGGTCAGATTTCTTCCCATCTACCCTTTCTCTAAATTAATACTCCAAAATTTTATCATGATGTATTGGCATTTCTAGGCTCTTGAAGATTAAAAGACATTAAGGATTGCCCTAGTGACATATGATCTCCTATATGAGGACCAGCCTAGCTAAATACTAAATACTAAAAACTAAAAGTTTGGTCATTGAGCATTGGTCAATATGCAACAAAGCACCTCTGGAAAAAAAATTAAATGGCATCTATTGTGATATTGGCAGAGGACCAGAAGGGGAGTTATGAATTTTAGACTATATATGATTGTTAATGTAATTGTTGGTACTATATATGTTAGAATCGTAGTCAATAACTTAGAAAACTTAGTGAGATAAATGATTTTGCTCTTGATAATCTTGGCATAAAAACAAAAAAAGGGGGGGGCAGTTGTAATTAAAAGAAACCTTGATCTCCTTGGAGAGTGAAATCAAGAAGCCAGAAGAGTTGTTTTTTTCATTCATCCAGAGGCAACAAAAAGGATCGTGTTGTAGGGATGCTTGGCCATTTTGCCTTGCATTTTTTCTTGATGAATATAAATAAAAATTATTATCATGAAGATAATTGTATCTTATCTGTTAATATCTAATGTAGAGGATGAAGATGTAGAGAAAATCTTTGAAAAACTGGAAAGATTCTTCACATCAAATCAATATATTCATTAATATTCAGGGAATTCAGGGAAAGTGAGTACAGGGAAATATGACAAAACATAAACAATAGTGTTCAAAATTTAAGAAACCAAAGTCTTACACACTATACAGATACCTGTTAGAATAATAGGAATCTTTTTTTCCAGAAAATTCAGTAGGAATAAGATGACAAAAAATGAAAATTTTCAAAAGAAATTATTTCATTTATATCTTAACAGATAGTCAAGAGAATATATGGTTTATTGAAAGACATAATTGTAGGGTGAAGTCAAGATGGCTCAGAGGAAACATGTCTCTATCTGATCTCCTCCAAGCTTCTCTCAAATCAACAATAGATTAAGCCTCTGAATTGGTTTTGGAGTGATAGATTTTTGGAGTACAGCAAATTTCCAGAAGATATTTTGGAAGAACTTCAAAAAAAGTCTGTTTCAATCAGGCAGGGGGAAAGGCTCCAAAGCCTATACTGCAGGGCAGGGAGCTGGAACAGGGAGCCAGGGCATTTTGACATCCAAGTATGAGGGATTCTACTGTGAGGCTCTTAGGCTACTTTGTCCTGGTTACAAGCCAGTGGTTCAAGGATTTTCTGTGAGATACTCAAAGCAAATACAAAAGGCAAATTGTGAGCCCCTGAATCCCAGAACATGGACCTAGCCACACCTATTCAGCACTGGAAGTCAGACAGTAACACCAGCCCCAAGGCAAATTAAAGCAACTTTCTCCCTTTTGCCTTAAGAGCAGACCTCAACTGTTATGGGCCAGAACTCACATACTCGAAACAAGGATTCTTACAAGGTGCTAAGTAGAATTAATAAGACAATGGTTATCTAGTTTAGCATGGTGATTAGCCTATACAAAAATTGACCATATAGGGCATAAAACCCTAAAAATTAAATGCAGAAAGGCAGAAATAGTAAATGCATTATTCTCAGAGCATTATGCAACAAAAATTACATGCAATAAAAGGCCAAAGGAAAATTGACTGGAAACTAAACAATCTAATTCTAAAGAATGAGTGGGAAAAACATCAAATCATGAACACAATCGATAATATCATCCAGGAGAATGACAATAATGAGACAATATATCAAAATTTGTGGTATACAGCCAAAGCAGTTATTAGGGGAAATTTTATATCTCTAAATGGTTACTTGCATAAACTAGGGAAAGAGATCAATGAATTAGGCTTCCAACTAAAAAAAAAAAAAAAACTAGAAAAAGAACAAATTTAAAATCCCAGTTAAATATAAAATTTGAAATTCTGAAAATAAAAAGGATTAATAAAATTGAAAGTAAGAAAACTATTGAATTAATAAATAAAAATGAGTTGTTTTTTATGAAAAAAATAACAACAAAATAGATAAACTTTTAGTTATTTTGATTAGAAAAAGCAAAGAGGAAAATAAAATTGTTAGTCTCAAAAATGAAAAGGGAGAACTTTCCACCAATGAAGAGGAAATTGAAACAATAATTAGGAGTTTTTGTGCCTAACTTTATGCCAATAAATTTGATAACCTAACTGAAATGGAGGAATACCTACAAAAATTTGGATTGCCCAGATTAACAGAAGAGAAAATAAATTACTTAAATAGTCTCATTTTAGAAAAAAGAAGTACAACAAGCTATTAATCAACTCCCTAAGAAAAAATGTCCAGGGCCAGATGGATTTACATGTGAATTCTACCAAACATTTAAAGGACAATTAATTCTGGTACTATGCTAACTATTTGAAAAAATAGGGTAAGAAGGAGTCTTATAATCTCCTCTTATGATACAGATATGATGCTGATATCTAAATCAGGTCAGGTGAAAACAGAGAAAGAAAATAATAGACAAAATTCCAAATAAATATTGATGCAAAAACCTCAAATGAAATATTAATAAAAAGATTATAGCCAATCATCCACATGAAAATACAGCATGACCAAGTAGGATTTATACCAGAAATATAGGGATGGTTCAATATAATGAAAACTATTAGCATAACTGACTATATCAATAATCAAACTAACAAAAATCATATGATTATCTCAATAGATGCAGAAAAGCATTTGATGAAATCCAATCCCCAATACTATTAAAAATACTAGAGAGTATAGGAATAAATGGATTTTTTCTTAAAATCATAAGTAGAATTTATTTAAAACCACCAGCAAGCATCATATGTAATGGGGACAAACTAAAACCATTTGCAAAAAAATCAGGGGTGAAACAAAGTTGCCCAGTATCATTATTACAATTCAATATTGTATTAGAAATGTTAGCTTTGGCCTAATTTCTAAAATATATAGAGAATAGACTTAAATTTATAATAGTTCAAGCCATTCTCCAATTGATAAATATTCAAAGGATATGAACAATTTTCAGATGAAGAAATTGAAACTATTTGTAGTCATATGAAAAGATACTCCAAATCACTATTGATCGAGAGAAAGGAAAATTAAGACAGCTCTAAGATACCACTACACACCTCTCAGATTGGCTAAGATAACAGGAAAAGGTAATGATGAATGTTGGAGGGGATGTAGGAAAACTGGTACACTGATACATTATTGGTAGAACTGTGAATGGATCCAACCATTCTGGAGAGCAATTTAGAACTATGCTCAAAAAGTTATCAAACTATGCATACTCTTTGATCCAGCAGTGTTTCTACTGGGATTATATCCCAAGGAGATCTTAAAGGAGGGAATGGGACCCACACATGCAAAAATGTTTGTGGCAAGAAACATTTTTTTATAGTGGCAAGAAACTGAAAACTGAGTGGATGCCCATCAATTGGAGAATGTCTGAATAAATTGTGGCATATGAATGTTATGAAATATTATTGTTCTGTAAGAAATGACCAGCAGGATGATTTCAGAGAGGCCTGGAGAGACTTACATGAATTGATGCTGAGGGTAATGAGCAGAACCAGGAGATCATTATACACGGCAACAACAAGACTATATGACTATCAATTTTGATGGACGTAGCTCTCTTCAACAATGAGATGATTCAAACCAGTTCCACTTATTCAGTGATGAAGAGAGCCATTATACCCAGAGAGAGGACCATGGGAACTGAGTGTGGAATTTGCAGTACTTTTGCTTCCTTCTTGATCTGATTTTTCTTGCACAACAAAATAACTGTATAAATATGTACACATATATTGGATTTAACATATATTTTAACATATTTAATATGTATTGGAGTACCTTCCATGTAGCGGAGGGGAGGGGGAAGGAGGGAAAATTTGGAATTCTGTTCCAATGTTATCTGTTCCAAGGTTTTGTAAGGGTTAATGGTGAAAAATTACCCATGCATATATTTTATAGATAAAAAGCTTCAATAAAAAAAATAATAAAAGAAATGTTAGCTTTGTCAATAAGAGAAGAAAGAGATTAAAGGAATTAGAGTAGGTAATAAGGAAACCAAATTATCACTCTTTGCAGATTATATGATGGTATACTTAAAGAACCCTAGAGAATCAATTAAAAAACTATTAGAAATGATCCATAACTTTAGCAAAGATGCAGAATACAAAATAAATCCACATAAATTATTAGCATTTTTATACATCACTAATAAAATCCAACAACAAAAAGATACAAAAAGAAACTCCATTTAAAATAACTGTTGATAATATAAAATATTTGTGAAACTATCTGCTAAGAGAAAGTCAGGAAATAAATGAACAAAACTATAAAACACTTCTACACAAATAAAGTCAGAGCTAAACAATTGGAAAAATGTCAAGTGCTCTTATATAGATTGAGTGAATATAATGAAGATGACAATGCTACCTAAACTAATCTATTTATTTAGTGCTACACCAATCAAATTCCCAAGAAACTATTTTCCTGACCTAGAAAAAATAATAACAAAATTCATCTGGAAGAAAAAAAGGTCAAGAATTTCAAAAGAATTAATGAAGAGAAAAGCAAATGAAGCTGGCCTAGCTATACCAGATCAAAAACTATATTATAAAGCAGTGGTCATCAAAACCATTTGGTATTGGCTAAGAAATAGACTGTTGGTCAGTGTAATAGGTTAGGTTCACAGGGCAAAATAATCAATAACTATAGCAAGCTATTGTTTGAAAAACTCAAAGACCCCAGTTTTTGGGATAAGAATTCACTATTTGACAAAAACTGCTGGGAAAATTGGAAACTGGTATGGCAGAAAGTAAGCATTGACCCACATTTAACACCATATACCAAGACAAGGTCAAAATGGGTTCATGATCTAGATATAAAGAATGATAATATAAACAAATTAGAAGAACTTAAAATAGTTTACCTCTCAGATCTGTGAAGAAGGAAGGAATTTGAGAACAAAGAAGAACTAGAGATCATTATTTATCACAAAATAGATAATTTTGATTATAATAAGTTAAAAAGTTTTTGTACAAACAAAAGTAATGCAGATAAGATTAGAAGGGAAGCAATAAACTAGGAAAACATTTTTACATTATAAGGTTCTGATAAAGGCCTCATTTCCAAAATATAGAGAGAATTGATTTGAATTTATAAGAAATCAAGCCATTCTCCAGTTGATAAATGGTCGGAGCACATGAACAGACAATTTTCAGATGAAGAAATTGAAACTATTTGTAGTCATATGAAAAGGTGCTCCAAATCACTATTGATCAGAGAAATGCAAATTAAGACTACTCTGAGATATCGCTACACACCTCTCAGATTGCCTAAGATGACAGGAAAAGATAATGATGAATATTGGAGGGGATGTGGGAAAACTGGGACACCGATACATTGTTGGTGGAACTATGAACAGATCCAACCATTCTGGAGAGTAATTTGGAATTCTGCTCAAAAAGTTATCAAATTGTGCATAACCTTTGACCCAGCAATGTTTCTGCGGGTCTTATATCCTGAAAAGATCTTAAAAGAGGGAAAGGGATCCACATATGCAAAAGTATTTGTGATAGCCCTTTTTGTAGTGGCTGGAAACTGGAAAGTGAATGGATGTCCATCAACTGGAGAATAGCTGAATGAATTATAGTATATGAATGTTATGGAATATTATTGTTCTGCAAGAAATAACCAACAGGATGATTTCCAAGATGCCTGGAGAGACTTACATGAACTGATGCTGAGTGTAATGAGCAGAACCAGGAGATCGTTATACACAGCAACATCCCGACAATCAATTCTAATGGATGTGACTGCTCAACAGTGAGATGATTCAAACCAGTTCCAATTGTTCAATGATGAAGAAAACCATCTATACCCAGAGAGAGCACTGTAGGAACGAAATGTGGACCACAACACAACATTTTCACTCTTTCTGTTGTTGTTTGCTTACATTTTGTTTTCTTTCTTACATTTTTTTTCCTTCTTGATCTGATTTTCCTTGTACAGCAAGATAATTGTATATATATATATATATATATATATATATATATATATATATATATACACACACACACACACATATATTGAATTTAACATATATTTTAACATGTTTGGCATGTATTAGACTACCTGTCATCTAAGGGAGAGGGTGGGAAAAAAGAGGAGAAAATTTGGAAAAGAAGATTTTGCAAGGTTCAATGTTGAAAACTTACCCATGCATATATTTTGTAAATAAAAAGCTTTAATAAAAATAATAATATTTAAAAATTTAAAAAGAAATGATTCTAGTTTGTCCCCATTACATATGATGCTTTCTGATGTTTTAAATAGATGCTACTGGTCATTTTAAGGAAAAGTCAATTTTCCTATACTCTCTAGTATTTTAATAGGAATGGGTGTTGGATTTTATCAAATGCTTTTTCTATATTTATTGAGATAATCATATGTTTTTTGTTAATTTGGTTATCAATTATGTTAACAGCTTTTCTGATATTGAACCACTCCTGCACTACTGGTATTAATTCTACTTTGTCATGGTGTATTATCCTGGGGAGGACTTTCTGTAATCTTTTTGCTAATATTTTATTTAAGATTTTTGTATCTGTATTCATTAGGGAGACAGATCTATAATTTTCTTTCTCTGTTTTCATCCTACTTGGCTTAGATATCAATACCATGTTTGTATCATAAAAGAAATTTGGCAGGAATCCTTCTTTCCCTATTTTTCAAATAGTTTGTATAGTATTGGAATTAATGGTTCTTTAGATGTCTAATAGAATTCACATGTAAATCCATTTGGCCCTGGAGATTTTTTTTTAGGGAGTTGATTAATAGCTTGTTCTATTTCTTTTTCTAAAATGGGACTATTGAAGTAACTTATTTCCTCTTCTGTTAATCTGAGAAATCCAAATTTTTGTAGGTATTCCTCAATTTCAGTTAGGTTATCAAATTTATTGGCATGAAATTGGACACAAAAACTTCTAATTATTGTTTTAATTTCCTCTTCATTGGTGGAAAATTTTCATTTTTGAGACCAACAATTTTATTTTCCTTTTTCCTTTTTCTAATCAAATTAACTAAAGATTTATCTATTTTGTTGGTTTTTTCCTAAAAACAACTCTTTGTTTTATTTATTAATTCAATAGTTTTTTTCAATTTTATTAATCTCCCCTTTTATTTTTAAAATTTCATGTTTGGTATTTGATTGGGGTTTTTTAATTTGTTGGTTTCTTCCCCTTAGCTTTTTTAGTTGGAAGCAAAATTCATTGACCTTCTCTTTCTCTATTTTATGCAACCAAGTATCTAGAGATATAAAATTTCCCTTTATTACCACTTGGGCTGCATCCCACAAATTCTGGTATGTTGTCTCATTATTGTCATTCTTTTGAATGAAATTATTGATTGTGTCTATGATTTGTTGTTTCACCCATTCATTCTTTAGGATTAAATTATTTAGTTTCCAATTGATTTTTGGTCTATTTCCCCCCTGGCTTTTTATTGAATGCAATTTTTGTTGCATCATGATCTGAAAAAAATACATTTACTATTTCTGCCTTTCTGCGTTTGATTTTGAGGTCTTTATATGGTCAATTTTTTGGTATAGCTTCCATGAACTGCTGAGGAAAAAGTATACTTTCTGTCTCCATTCAATTTCCTCCAAAGATCTTTCATACCTAACCTTTCTAGTATTCTATTAATCTCTTTAACTTCTTTCTTATTTATTTTTTGATTCAATTTATCTAGTTCTGAGACAGCAAGATTGAGACCCCCCTCCCACTATTATAATTAAGTTATTTATTTCATCTTGCATCTCTCTTCTCCTTTGGTAATTCAGATGTTATACTACTTGGTGCATATATGTTTAGTATTGATATTTCTTCATTATCTATGGTAGCCTTTAGCAAGATATAGTTTCCTACCTTATCTCTTTTAATTACATTTATTTTTGCTTTTGCTTGATCTGAGATCCTGATGATTACTCCTGCTTTTTTTTTACTTCACCTGAAGCATAATAGATTGTGTTCCAGCCTTTTATCTTTACTCTGTATATGTCACTATGCTTTAAATGTGTAAATGTGTTTCTTGTAAACAACAAATTGTAGGATTCTGGCTTTTAATTCAGTTAGCTATCTGCTTATGTTTTGCGGGAGAGTTCACCCCATTCACATTCACAATTAAAACAATGAATTATGTATTTCCTGCTGTCTTATTTACCCCAAATTATGCTTTTCTCTTTCCCCCTTTCCCTCCTCCCCAGTATTTTGTTTATGAGCTCCACTTGCCTCAAGAAGCTCTTCCCCTTTATAGCCCCTTCAATTTTCTTATTTCTTTCCCCTATTATTTCTTTTTTTCCCCTTCTATTAGCCTCCTTCTTTCCTTTTCCTTTCCCCCTGCAATTTCCCTCTAACATGAGAGAAGTTTCTCTGTAAAATCAAATATATCTAATATTTTCTCTTTGAGCCAAATCTGATGAGAGTAAGATTCACACAATGTTCATCCCCCTCCCTTCCCTAAATTATATAAGATTTTTCTTTGCTTCTTTGTGAGATGTAATTTCCCTCATTTTACCTCCACTTTCCCTTTTTTCCAGTACAATCTCTTTTCCACCTCTAGTTTTTTTTTTTTTTATATTATAACAGTAAAATCAAATTATACATGCATTCTCTATTTATACCCACAAGAGGGATATTGTTCTCAAGAGCTCTTTTCTTTTTACCTTTTTATGTTTCTCTTGAGTTCTATATTTGGAGGTCAATTTTTTTGTTCAATCTAGTCTTTTCATTAGAAATAAATTAAATTCACCTGTTTCATTGAATGTCCATCTTCTTCCCTGAAAGACAATGTTCAGTTTAGTGGAGTAGTTTATTCTTAGCTGCATTCCAAGTTCCTTTGCCTTTCAGAATATCAGATTCCAGGCCTTTCAATCCTTTAAGGTGGAAGCTGCCAGATCCTGGCTAATACTTATCATGGCTCCTCAGTATTTGAATTGTTTTTTTCTGGCTGCTTGTAATATTTTTTCTGTGGTTGGATAATTCTGAAATTTAGCCACAATATTTCTTGGAGTTTTCAATTTGGGGTCTCTTTCGGGAGGTGATTGGTGAATTCTTTCAATGGCTATTTTACCTTATGATTTTATAACATCTGGGCAGTTCTCTTTGATAATTTCCTGTAAGATAATGTCTTGATTCTTTTTTTCATCATGGTTTTCAGGTATTCCAACAATCCTTAGATTGTCTCTTCTAGATCTATTTTCCAGTTATTTTCCCAAATAGGTATTTTATATTTTCTTCTATTTTTTCTTTCTTTCTTTCTTTTCTCTTTTTTTTTTTTTTTTGGTTTTGCTTGACTGAATCTTGGTGTCTCATTGAATCATTCCTTGCCATTTGCTTAGTGCTTGTTTTTAGTGAATTATTTTCTTCATTTGTCTTTTTTAGTTCTTTTTGTATTTAGCTAATTGAATTTTTAGATGAATTGTTTTGTTCTGTGATTTTTTTTCCATTTCACAAATTCTGTTTTTCAGGGAATTGTTTTCTTTTTTCATTTCATTTTCCAACAGTCAAATCTATTTTGTAAGGTGTTATCTGCTTTTTCCATTTCACTAAATCTATTTTGTAAGAATTTTTCTTCAGATAATTTCTGTATTTCCTTTTCCAAATCTTCTTGCAATATTTTTATTTCTTTTCCCCACTGAGGTAAGTCAGTGATGATGACTTCCAATGCTGGTTGGGTGTGGCCAGGTCTCATGAAATTCTGGCATTTTAAGGTTCACTATTTACTTTTTGGGTTGTATTAGATGTTTTATAACTTCTCTGCTGATCTACTGGCTTGCGACAAGGGCAAAGTAGCCAACACTGCTGTAGATTCCTCCCCATAAATTCTCTGGTGTGCAGAGTCCCCACCATTCCAGGAATGTGTCTTGCCTGCACTGGCATCTGTGCTTGGCCTGCTTGCACTTGGCCTGCCTCCCTCCATGCTCACTAAAACAGATCTTTTCTGGAAATCTTCGAAATTATCTTCTGCTGGTAATTTGTTACACTCCCAATATTTGTGGGTTCTGTCAGTCCAGAAGTAATTCAAAGGCTGGATTTACTAATTAGTCTGAGGGTTGTGGAAAGAGCTCAGAAGAAGACATATGTCCTCTCCACCATCTTGGTTCCACACCATATATCATATAGTTCTTTACAACAATGAGATGATTCAGGCCAGTTCCAATGATCTTGTGATGAAGAGAGTCATCTACATACAGAGAAAGGACTGTGGGAACTTTGGATCACAACAAAGCATTTTCACACTTTTTGCTGTTTGCTTGCATTTTATTTTCTTTGTCATTTTTTTCCTTTTTGATCTGATTTTTCTTGTGCAGCAAGATAATTGTATAAATATATGTGCCTATATTGTATTTAATATATACCTGCCATCTAGGGGAGGGGGTGGGAGAAAGGGGGGAAATTGGAATGCAAGCTTTTGCATGAGTTAATGTTGAAAAATTATCCATGCTTAATTTTTTTTTAAATAAAAAACTTTAATAAAAAAAGACACAATTATGGAGATAATTTTGTTTAATCATCTCCATCAATATGAAACAGAACAGAAAGATGTGTCCATAAAAAGTAGACACAATTTTTATAAGTGGCATTTTTTATGTATATATATATATATATTTGTTTGTTTATATTGTATGTGTGCATAAATCTCTTTTGAATCTCACAACAATCTAGTAAAATAGGTGCCATGTAAACCTGACAATATGACAATAATTTCTTATAATAGTGTTATTTGTAATTATCAATAATGGCAATATTTATAATACGTTATTTATATATTTAGTATTAAAGAGAAGACCAATCTCTTTAATACAGATGATTCCACATCAGAGTATTTTTTTTGTCTTTTCTCTTGAGTCCAAGACTCACATTTCCAATTATTTACTACCATAGAAAGATCTGCTACAAACATTTTTGCACATGTGGGTCCTTTTCTCTCCTTTATGATTTCTTTGGGATAAAGATCCAGTAATGGCACTCCTGTGTCAAAGAGGATGCACAGTATTATAGCCCTTTGGGAATAGTTTTAGGTTGTTCGCCAGGATGCTTGGATCATTTCACAACTCCCCCAACAATGCATTAGTATTCCAGTTTTCCCACATTCCCTCTAATATTTATCATTATGTTTTCCTGTCATCTTAGTCAATCTGAGTGAGATGGTACCTCAGAGTTGCTTTAATTTGCATTTCTCTAATCAATAGTAATTTAGAGCATTTTTTTCATGTAACTTACAAATGGCTTTAATTTCATCATCTGAAAATTATCTATTCATATCCTTTTACTATTTATCAGTTGGGGAATGATTTGTGTTCTTACAAATTTGACACAGTTCTTTAAATACTTTAGGAATGAGATCTTTATCAGAAATGCTGCTGTAAAGATTTTCCCTCCAGTTTTGTACTTCCCTTTTACTCTTGTTTTTGTTTTTGTTTTTTTTTTTTTTGTGTGTGTGTGAAAAATGGTATATTACCCTGATGATGTTATGTTCAAGGTTCTTTTCTTTTTCTTGTTCATTTTCTTGCTTTTTCTTTTGATATTTTCTCTTTTCCTATTTTTAAAATGCTCCTGGGGTAAAAGCAGTACTGTCCCAAGCTTCCTGTGCAGTTCCGAGCTTTAGCTTTGAGCACAAGGTCTTCTTGTGTTTAGGGCAGTGGTGGTAATGGGGAAAGCTTTGCCTGATCTTTTCAGGAAACCTCCTGGTTTCTCAATGTTTGTCCTGTGAGCTGGAACTGGAGGCTGCCCCACTGACTTGCTCCTGTATTGAGCCAGGACTGAGCATCTTAGTTGCCAATTTGCTATGATTAATATCCTCTTACAGGCTTTCCCAAAATCTATCTGAGATGGGCTGAACATCCTTTTCACCTCATTGAGACTGACCTTTCTTGAAGTTTTTTCAGTTTATCTTTAATTGCAGAGTGGTTTTTCTTCCATCAGACTCTGTTCAAAAGCTTGATTTCATGTGGTTTTTGAGGGATACTGGGAGGGCTCAAGCAGCTTCCTGACTTTACTCAGCCATCTAGACTCCACTCCTAGAACTTCTAATTACTTCTTACTAGGATTCACATAATTTCTTAATTAACCCTTCTGCCTCAAGTCTTCCTTCCTTCCACTACAAATTGTATGACTCTGCTGTCCTAATTCTCCTAGAGTATAGTTTATAAAATATCACTTCACTTAAAAAATTTGTCAGTATCTCGGAATGAAGTTAAAACTGTGTTAATACTATGTTAAAACACAGTATTCAAATTTTACCATTATTTGGTTCAAATATATCTTTTTAACTGATAAAGGTCAATTGGCGTCAGTCAGGAGTAGCAGCCAAATGTGACAAGTAGTTTCATGTGGTGGCACAACAAGGATCAAAGATACTGAGCCAATCCAAACGCATCCTTCTCTGGACTTGCATGTAATTAGTATATTTGTGAAAGAACAGAAACTTCTCTTACTCTGAGTAGTGACCATTGGAAGTACACCAACTTTCCTTGTCTACCTCTAGACATAAAATTTGTCCTTCCCTATAAGCACAAAATATGACCTTCCCTAATTGCTCTGGGGCCATTCAGATCTAATCTGGAGTTTGAGGAAGGGCTAATCTCTCCAAGACATGTGCTTTCATTTCTCCCACGAAGAGAACTATAATAATGAGACATGGATAGGGTACATGTGTTTTCTGTAGCCTTTGTTCATAAGAATAGTTTATATATTAGCAATAAATCTTAATAATTAAATCTTAAGCTAAAAGGCTTTCTGTCTCTTTCTTGAAGCCATAGCAGTCTTTTCTTTTAGTGCTTTTAAACATAGTTCATGGTCCCTTGTAGTCAAACTACTCACCATTTCCTGAACATGCTAACTATACCCTTGCTTACCTTCAAAGATTTGATTACTATTCTTTTTACCTTTTCTTTACATTTTTTCCTGTTGAAAAACTACACAAGCTATCCCTTCCAAAAAGGCTTTCTTATTTCAAAGCAAAATATTCTCACCTTCCTCTGAACTACAAACAATATTTTTTGTATGTAGTTGTCTTGCTCTCTATACACCTTGGTATCTTCCCCTGCAATATCTAATACAATGCTTTAACCAAAAAGGCATTCAATGAGTATTTAATTGAAAGAAGGAACTAGTTTACATGTAAATATATGATGTGTATGTGTGTATATATAAATATACAAATATATATATACACACATATATAAACACAGATAGATAGATGGATAAAATAGGTTTAAAACATGCAAGCTTGGCATTGTCAAGAAAAATTAAATATTTTTGCCATTCATAATATTCTTCTTTTTGTAAGGAATTCCCAAAGTTGTCTCTTGCAACTGGTCAAGAAGCCAATTTGTATAATAGGCAGGTAGTAAGTCTAAGTGTTGTTATCATTCAGTTGTTTTTCATTCATGTCCAGCTCTTTGTGACCCCATTTGGGATTTTCTTAGCACAGATATAAGAATAGTTTGACATTTCCTTCTCCAACTCATTTTGTAGGTGAGAAAACTGAGGCAAGCAGGATTAAATGACTTGTCTAGAGTCACAGCTGGTGACAGCTAGTAATACTAGGTGTGCCTAGGGTGACAGCTAGTAAAAGTCTAAAACCAGATTTGAACTCAGGAATATGTCTTCTTAATTTCAGACCTGGCATTCTATCCATTGTAGCACCTATATGCCCTGAGAATAATGTGTCTACTATTACATATGCCCTCATCTTCTGAGTATAGTAGAAACAAAACATTTTAAGCCTGTGTACAATCAACCTGTTGAACTGGATATGGTTCATTTCATACTAAGTTTTCAAGCATGTGTTTCAAAAAGTTTTGCTGGAAAAAAAACCCAAATTATCATTCAGATTTTTGATATAAATGTAGAAATAATCAAAAAATTATCCAAATCACTAGGTTCTTTAAAATGTATAACATCTGCTTTCTGAAAGCAAAAACTCTTTTTGGGGATTGCAAAAAAGAAATATTGAGGTTATATCACACCACAAGAATGTACTTTTTATAGAGAAAAAAATTAAACTGAGACTTTCCTTTAGTGATTGAAATCAAATCCACCCACTCCAGACCACACAAAGTAATCACACCCACTTGGACTACATAGTAGCTGCTCAAAATGAATGGCTCCGCTTGAATGTGCCATCATCCTGGGTACTGCTCAGTAATCTCCTAATTGAGGAGAATATTGAACAATACTGGGGCAGCGGAAGAAAAGCCTCAGAAAACTAGACCACACACTAAACAAAGCAAGCCTTTCAGTTTGGGAGAAAGAGGGAAAGAATGAGTTCCCATCCCTCACTAGTTAGTGATAGATAGTAAGTGAGCCAGCTTCCTTCCCTGGGCCCACATTTTACCTGATTTGGAGGTGAGATCTTCATAGCTATGAGGTTTTAAGTACAACTATGACTATAGATCAGTTTCAAAGATACTGTAGTGAATGGGTCAATTTTATCTGAGTTCTCCCTAATACTCAATCCCTTCCCAGGATTTGCTTCAAACCAAAGCCTGTCCTGAGAGGAAAAACATTTATAAATCAAATAAATCTCTTAGTCATTAGGACCTAATGGAAAAATTTGTAAAGGAAACTTCAACAAAAGATGAGCCATAGAGACTTCATCCATTTTGTTAACAGGGGGATAAATTTGACTGCATTTTATAGATATTCCACATGGCTAGGAACTTTCAAAAGAGATTATACTAAAAACTAGTCTCCAGAGCAATGATATGCAAATCAGATTTGCCATTCCTTTCCTAATAAAATATTACTATTTTCAGGAGATTAATTTTATTACCTGAAAACTGAGAACATGTACTAAACTTAATAAAAATGAGACTGACATATTATGATAAAACCGACTAGTCATTGGCAAATACAGATAAAGCTCGACTCAATAAAAAGTATATTAATCCTTCATGTCAAATTATATCCACCTGGAAAGATTTTCCCCCTTTCACAATATGGAAAATGACAGGGTGTTTTTTAAAATTATTATTATTAAAGCCAGCCTTTAGAAGTTAAACATTTTCCCTTCTTCACATTGTCAAACAATAAGCATTGAAGTTACTGGTCTCTTATTTATGTGTCATTTGTTGTGATTTTTTCCAAGCAATAATATACATTAACAGAGACAGATGAGAGCCCTGTATCATCCTTGCCCTCCAAGGGAAACAGCCAACAACAGGCCTCTAATGAAAAATCCATACAACAGGACTATAAATAATGGGAGAAGAAAAAAAAAGACAGGTTTTAAACCCTACCATCATAAAATGTAGAATGAATATTCAATTCAGAGGAATTGAATGCTTTCCCTCCCATACTCCTGTTAGATGCTGGCCCTTAGGCTCACTTGTTTAATTCTCCCCCCTCCCCTTCCTTCTTAGACTACACCACAATCAGATGTTAACTCCCATGGGATTGCACAACAGCATCTGCAGGACTTAATTTGCAATATCATTAAAGCTTGAGTGGTTCCCTGGAGCTTTTAATTTGGGGTGAGAGTTTTTAATAAAAAAAAATTCAATCTGGTTGTGGTTACTACCTGCTGAGTCCTGGCTACATCAGCTGGCATTGAGGTTCCCTGTTACTTGTGTCTGGGTTTCAAAATTACAACTAATCTTCAAGTTATATAGGATGCATAAGACAAGATACAAAAGGAGGTTCTCTTTTACAAAGGCATTAAAAACAACTACTATGAATGTCTGTATTTATAGAGATGGGTAGATGTTTATATCATAGTCCTTTTCCCTTGTGCCTTTCTTCCCTCCCCCCTGAGAAAATAACTCATATATCTAGTTTTTCACAGGCTTCAAAGTGATTTCCTCACACTGATTCAGTGAAGTGGATAGAAAAAGGATTATCTCTGTTTTATATATATAGAGAAAAATGTATAATTATGAAATTGTGGATTTGGAATCAGAGAGCCTGGTTTTCAATCCTATCTTTCTTTTCCTTGCCTTCATGATCCTGGGCAAATCATTCAATCTCCCTGGGCCTTGGTTTCCTCATCTGTAAGAAAGAGGGTTCATGAGTCAGGCTAAATCACTTTTAAGGTCTCTTCCAGATTTAAAGCTATGATCCTATTAATTTGGAGCAAATCTGTTATTGAAGGTACCTTGAAGAACATGAAATGTATTATCATTCACAAAAAATCCTACTGGTTTTCTTTGAGATCATGAAATCATAAGATCATACATTCAGAGCTAGAAGGGAGAAAAGAAACTAGATTCTCTATCTAGTCCAAACAGCTGACTTTGAAGATGAGGAACCTGAGGGCAAAGGAGGTCCAGTGACTTGTACAAAATCATTAACAAAGCTGAGATTTGGACCCATATCTAATGATTCCAAATTGTACTCCTAGCAATTTTAACGATATATACACACATGCTACATAATATGTTGCCACCCACCATTTTATAGTGTCATATTTCTGATATGAATCTCTGATTTTCTGAAATGAAATATTACAACTAGAGGCACCTTATAGATCATCTAGTACAAGAACTTAATTTTACATAGAGGAAAATGAAACCACTGAAGTTATGGAATTTCCCTAGAATCACATAGAATTTGAGTGCCAGATCCCATACATAATTCATGTTTTCTTCCTCTCTCCATGTTCTGAGATTTGCCACTAATACTATGAGAATCCAAACCAAAGTTACTGTTCTTCAAAAAACTTCCTTCTTCTCTCTGTCTCTCTGTCTCTGTCTCTGTCTCTCTCTCTCTCTCTCTCTCTCTCTCTCTCTCTCTCTCTTTCTCTCTCTCTCTCTCTTTCTCTCTTTTCTTCCTCTGTCTCTCTTTTCTTTTCTCTGTCTGATTTTCCTAGCCAATAAATTTTGTGTTTATATAAATATAGCTATATCTGTGTGTATGTATATGCATATATATATTTATGTTTACATATATATAATTTTTAAATCAAAAGCAGATTCCAGTGTTATTCACAAAACAATCTGTCTGTCTTTTGACTTCTGCCTTAGATCTGTGAAGGAAAGGGAAAGGAAATGAAAGATAAAGGGGTAGAATTTATTCTTGCCTGTTCATGTCTGACAGCAATGTGTGTTGGTCCTAGAGGAACTAAGTAGTTCTAAGAATTGTTGGAGAATGAAGAACCAGCTCTAATAGAGTCCCAACAATATATAAAATTGCATAATACAACAAGCTTGAATATGCATTCTACTTTTCAGCATTTCTCTCTCACTATTTTCTCCTTTACCAGTAGAATACTTATTCATGTTGATCCATTCCTTCTCAGATTTCATTAGTCCACCTTCCTCTTCTCTCTCCTACACTAGAGTTTTATCCAGATTTTATTTATCTGTGCCATGAGTAATTTATGGGAAACAATGAGGAAAAATGAAAAATTGCATTTGCAGTTAAGATACATGGGTTAAAACCCTACCATGTCATGACATAACAGCTATGTGACACTGGGATTTAATTTATTTATCTGTAAAATGAGGCATAATAATGTAACAGCCTATCTCATAAAGATATAATATTATAATTCTTTGTGATCACATAGCAATGCCTCCCCTTGTTTTAAAACATGACTGGCCTATAATCTAAATTTCAGTCTTGTCTATAGCAAACTGCCCCTTTATTAAAATATTCATAATGGCTTCAGAGAGATATAGGTAAATATTCATTTTAATAATTTGCATAGACATGATGGGAGGGGGGATTCCTCAATTGGAAGGAATCTAACACCCCTAGGTACCCCAGTAGGTCAATAGAAGAAAAATTTTGAATCAGAGAGATTTCCTGGTGCCCCTCAAATCATACCACATAAGGAATATTTCTACTGGCTTGTCTCAATTACAATAACCTAGAATACTGGAAGGAGGAAGGAAGACTGTCAAGGAGAGGGCTAGAGATAGGAAGGGAAGTTGAGGTGTTTCCTTTTTGTTTTATGTAGCCTGGATGCAAATTCATTTTTCTTTCCTCACGGGAGACTTGGGAAAAGGGTGTGTTTCATATAATCAGTTATTGTCTAGGCTTTCAGATTATTCTCCCACATGATCGTAAAATGATTTTTCTGTATCATGGTCTTGCCTATGGCTATTTTTTAAAGTATTTTAAAAAATAGTTATCACTGGATAATAACATATTATGAGGCCTTTTTTTTACTTGTTTGAAGCATAGTAAAACTATTCTTTGAATTGTTTTTCTAATCTACTTAATATATGAAGACATTCTTTCAAATAAGTCTTGTGTTTTAGTATGTGTCTTTTGGCAAAATGATTTTGGAAGACTATTCCTAAGGGAAAATAATTTTTAATTAAACTTTTATATTATCACAGATGATATATGATTAATTGCAAACTCATGAGAGCTAAAGATTATTAAGAATATATTTGTGAAATAACTTTTTTGCAACAAATGGGATATTCAGTCACACCAAATATAAAACATTTTATTCTCATACCTTATATAGCATGTAGTTCTTCTGTACTTTTTATTCTACAGATGAAAGATTTTAAGAAATAAAATCATATATCAAATAGTGACATGAAGTATGGAATTAAATGAATCCCCTTTAGCTATTCATAATTTTGCCATAGATTTGATACCAAAGAACATAAAAATATCATAAAGTTTACATTTGAAATACCTCTAAAGCTATGTTTCTCTTTATTAATCATATTAACCTGTGACATTTATATCTCTCCAGTGTTATAAAAGACATGAATTAGCTTATGTCAATAGAGAAGAAATATAATCCAAATAAGATTTACATGGGTGAAATTAAAACATAGAGAGTTTTGAATTTTAATCTTTCCTCTCTTTTCCTCTTTCCATTTTCCTTTCCACTTTTCTCCCCTTTCTTACTTAGGTCCTAATTATTTAATAAATAGAAATAAACAGTGCCTTAAAATAAAAGTCAGAATCATTTCCAAGATTAGCATTTGCTATCGCTCTTACCTAAAGAAGGCATAGGCTGAATTACAAAGTCACAAAAAGCTAATGCCTCTTCAGAATATAATGAATACAGAGAAGTCGCACTTCATGAGCCTGGCTTGATTATTGATTCATGAGCAAACTTGATTATAACTTGACTAGGAATAATCTTAGAAACCCAAGGAAGTTTATGTATGAATGTAGTGCTCAGAGGGTACAACCTTATCTCATCAAAAAGGCTGAGGGGAGAAACATGATAATGTGTGATGAAAAGTATCCTGGAGAGACTATGGGATACATGTAGACATTCAGCAACAGTCTATTAACCATGTGATTATAAAAAGTCTTTTTGATTGATTATGTAAGCAAAATCGAAGGTATCTGCACACATAAGTCAGTCTTAAACTGATCTCTATGTCTCATTCTCTTCAATTATACTTGGATGCTTTGACTCAGTGGTTGATGGTTTCTGGTAGCTAATGGCCCAGCAGATAAGAGTTCTGGATCTAGAATCAGGAAGACTTACATCCAAATCCAGCCTCAAACACTTATTAGATGTGTGAACTTAAGCAAGTTACTTAACCTTTGCTTTAGTTTCCTCAGCAATAATAAGGAATAATAAGACCTCATAGGGCTGTTGTAACTCTCAAATGAGATATTTGTGAAAAGTGCTTAGTACGTTAGTAGTAGTATGCAGTAGGGGCTATATAAATGATTATACCCTTTTCTTGTTACCTTCCAGCTAAAGAAAACCCTGAAAGAAGAAAGACTTTGGGACTTTCTCCCTGTAGAAGTCATGTGATCCCAAGTAATGAGCCTTAATATCTGACCTCTGAATATATTATTTTCCATTCTAGGTGAATGATTGGTAGCCTCCAATCTGTTCAGTTTGAAAAAAATCAAAAAAATATGCACCCTAGCTTTCTTTCTAACATCCAAACTATGCAAACAATTCCATATCCATGCCCACAAGGGCAGGATGACTTTCATTATCTAAACCAGTGGAATCTTAGGTGATTAGTCATCAGCCAGTTCAAGATACATCTGTAGGTAAAATTGATAGAACTAATGTTATATAGGAATTGAGATGAATTGGAGCCTACTTTCCCCAAAAACTGAGGTGGGATATGGAAGAATGTCCTCTCCTGAACTGTTGGAGATGGTATTTTTACTTGTATTATTTCAATTTATTCAAAGGAAATATCTTTTAAAAAAATATACTAATTAATGTTATTGGATAAAAAATGAGACACTAGTTTCTCTCTCTCTTCTGTGTCTCTGTCTTTTTGTCTCTCTGTGTGTCTCCCTGTCTCTGTCTCTGTTTCTGTGTCTCTCTTTGTGTGTCTCTCTGTGTCTGTGTCTATCTCTGTGTCTCTGTCTCTGTCTCTCTGTCTCTTTCTTTCTCTCCTCCCTGTTACTTCTAATTTTTTTGCCTTTTTGCTCTTGTCCTGATCCTATCACGCATTTTTATTTCTTTCTAGTGATTGTTAAACATGACATTTCCCTAAAGGATGTGTGTTATGATTGAAATTCTTAAAGTCTGAAAAAATTTTGGGGATGAAATTTATTCTAGAAGATATTCTCTACCTTGTCTACACTTTCTTTTATTGGAGTTGTCCATTCCTATGACTTCAACTTACAGTTAGAATCAAAGTTATAGAATCTATAGAGAGTCAGACTTAGTCTTGTTTTAAGGCAGAAATTCTAAACTGGCATCCATGGAACCCTGAGAGATGCATGGATAATAATCAGGGAGTCTGTAAGCTTAGATGGGGAAAATATTTTTATTAATTTCTAACTGGAATTTAGAGTTTCCTTCAATGATGAATATAGACAACAAACTACAATAGTGTTAACAGTACTTGTGACAACAGAAACCACAGATATTTTCTATCACATTACAATTGTTGGAGTTTTTTTGGGGGGGACATAATTAACTGACTTGCTCAAAGTCACACAGCTAGTATCTGACGTTGGACTTGAACTCAGGCCATCCTGACAAGGTTCAGTTTTCTATCCACTGCACCACTCACTTGCCCCTTGTTGAAGATAGTTTTAAATATGAAATTATACTAGTTCTGCCATTTCAAATATTATTGTCACAAGATTTTATCTTGATATTTTGTTAAGATGATTTCAATATAATTGGCTTCCTTTGTAATCCTGTGCTTTTTATTTATGCATTTAAACACATTGTTATAAGAAAGGCTGCACTAAAATGCCAAAGGGGTCAATAAAACAGAGAGATTGAGAGAGAGAGAGAGAGAAGAGAGAGAGAGAGAAAGGAGAGGGAGAAAGAGAGAGAGAGAGAGAGAGAGAGAGAGAGAGAGAGAGAGAGAGAGAGAGATTTTAGAACTCTCGGTGTAAAGACATATTTCCTAACAAGCAAGCTATTTAAAAGTGAGTTCTAACACATTTGGGAACTTCAAAGGTCCAATGTCCATTTGTTAGAAATATGGCAGAGGGGCTTTTTAATCAAGTATAAGGTTGAACTAAATAGGTTTGGTCTCAATCCCAATACCAAGATTCTGAAAACTCTCATCTTTATTCTTTTATTTCCCAAATTTACATGTCCGGTTTTGCCCTGAAAAAGCTAGACTTCTATTTAGATTCTAATTTTCATCTAAGATTTTACCATCCCTGCAAATTAAATCTGTCCCAAACCAAACATATAAACTTTCTCTAAAATGAATTCCTCCTTTTCCCATTTTTTTCTAACAATGACATCAACATTACCCTCACAACCTTATTTGCCTCCAAGTGTACTTCATTCAAACATTATGTTCCTGCTCTAATAGTCAGTGAGTTTTATGACGCTATCACACCCCACATTCCCTTTCCCTCCACCCTCATCTCCAGGGATTAACTAGCAAGGGTCAGGGATAACACATCATCAGCTGATGGTCTATGACAGGAGACATGCTATTGTTCTTGATTATTATTTATTGCATTCTGACAATGCATGCCAGCCTGTACAAGAATAAAATACTTGCTCTTTGCCCTGAGCACTTATAGCCTAAGCTAGGAAGACAAAATAAATCAGGCATGAAGTACAGCACATACGGGAGTGGTTAAATGTCAGCAATACAGGCCTTATTTTTATTTATTTAGCTGTCTGGCACTAGTGTGGGAACCTTCCATGGTTATTCCTTTGAACCCCAGAATTGCAATTTTCAGGAAGAGACATAAGACACACCTCTTGTCTCAATCCCTAATCTTAGCTCAGGAAACCAATAAACTACAAACTACAATCCAGGATGTTTTGATTTTTCCCTAACTCTCAGCATAGAATGAAACAAGGTGGTGTTTATTCTCCAACCCTGTTTTCATCCTGTTTCTAGTAAACAATATCTTCCTAGGTGTCTAAACAACAAAGCAATAGGCATAACTGAAACAAGAAGAAAAATGCATTCTCATGAAGTGAAATGGACAATTGGACTGTTGTCTCTCTACACAGAAATGAGGCCATTATCAGATGATGCAAGGATCTGAAATGGGCTACTGCAAAGAAGGAGGGCAAAAAAAACACATTGAGGATTACTGAAGCAACAAACAGAGAGGCATTATTGTGGATCACTGGGAAAGAGCAACCACATTGGAATATAACTTTTTGTGAACAGTTTTTGTCTGACCGTGGAGTTAAAAGGCAGTATCACCAAAAAAAAAAAAATGTACTGTGCCTATACCCTTGGTTGGAGATTGGATTCTCTGAATACATAGTGTAGGCTTTTAAAACCACATTCCCAAACCTAAATCTAACTATAACACTTATTTCTTAAGAAGTTTTACTAGTTTTAGGAATGTCCTATTGCCTTTTCTATGTTTAGCATGGTTAAACCTTCACAATCTAACTCTAGATTGCTTTTCCAGCTTATTATATGTTACTTTTTTTCCTACACTTTCTCAATAAACTGATTTACTTGCTGTTACTTATATACAACTTTCCATCTTCTAACTCTGTGACTTTGTAAAAGATGTCTCCCATACTTGGAATGCCCTCCCTCCTTTCCTCTGCCACCACTGCTCAAGGCTCAATCCCAAGTGCGTCCTTTTATATGAGGTCTGTCCAGTATCCCTAATCGCTCATGTATCCTGTTTCTTTTACAATTATCCCTTCCACATCTTAACTTTCCCCATCACGGTTTTGATATATCATAGGTTGGCATAAGAATTAAATAGAAATTTTTTGGGGGGGAGCTTTGTGGAAACTACAGATAACACACAAAGACCAACACAGAAAATGTTTAGAAACTCAAAAATTAATAAAATATATGTATAGTAGTATATAATATCAGCATATTTTATATTTCAGTACCATAATAATTCAGACTTCTATGGTACAATGGTAGGACCAAAAAGTTTTACACAGATTTTCTAGAGCATGGCAGGATGGTGAAGAGGATGGATGGAGGTGGGCATCTTACCTTTAACCCTCACAATGTGGAAAGGAAAATAGTTTTTTTTTTTGTCTACGTATGTATTTATATTGATTTAAATTCACACATGTTGTTTCTCTCCAAAAATATGTAAACTCCTTGAAGGAATAAATCAACAATATAATTGTGAATCTAGTAGGAGATATTTATCATATAGGGAATGGAAGTGAATAAACATTAATATAGTTCCTACTATATGCCAGACACTGTGCTAAGCACTTTTTGAAAATATTATTTTATTTCCTCTACAGATTGAATGAAAAAATGATCACCATCAGTGATTTTTAGAGGGAAATACATGCATATACAACAAAGGAAGCACACATATATACTATAGTTGAAAAAAATGGCTTATTTATTCTTCAAGAATATGCATATAGAGCAGTCAAAATTACAGATAAGTTCCCTTCCCCACTTGCTTTTCTACAAAGAAAGTTGAAACATTTAATTAAACATGGTGGGGAGGGAGAGAGACTATGTGTTGTGATTCCATATGCCATAAAATATAGTCTATGTCTGCAGCAAAAAAAAAAAAAAAAAAAAAAAAAAAAAAAAAAAAGAGAAAAAAACTAATATACCTATTTATTATTTGTGATTTTGAATATGACCCTAGTAGCATTCAAAATAGGGTAAAATGTCATTCCTCAGTTCACTCAAAAAGAGTTCTTCATTGCCATTTTCACAAAGCAATGTTTGACATTCAAGGCACACAGACAGACACACACACACACACACACACACACACACACCCTATCATCAAACTGCTTTTTTCAACTTTTCACATATTATTCTCTTTCATATATTCAACACTATCAAAATACAAATACCTTTGATTTACTGAACAGATGCTCCTTTTCTCCAACTTTTTGGCCCTTGATCGGGATCTAGTCTGCCATCCTAATAGAATAACATCCTACCTTCACATTTCTACCTATAGAAATTCTATACATCCTGCAAGGCTCAACTTAAACATTACCTGCTTTATGAAACCTTTACTG